>NC_081439.1:57532517-57832517 GCF_949786415.1 Peromyscus eremicus | reverse complement strand
CTCCTGGGTTACCTCAAAGCACAGAAGCCCATATTGCCTCTAAAATGGTGTCATATAGTCACATAAGCAAGTTTCCCACCAGAAATAGATGCTTTGGCTATTATTCCCTTGCTTCTTCTCCTGCAGATTTACGTTCTGACCCTTCATCCTTCCCAACTGGTCCCAGGATCTGGTGAAAGCGGTGAGAACTTCCATTCACTGGAGTGGAAAGAAGAGAAGAACAACTATTTATTAAGTAGCGGGTGCTAAACTGGGTATGAATAAAGCATCTGACCTTATTAAACTTGGGTTCTAATTTTAAATATTACATTATTTGTTTAATTATTTGTGTGTGTGTGTGTGTGTGTGTGTGTGTGTGTGTTGGAATGGGGAGGTCAGAAGACAACTTGTAGGCGTTGATCTTAGATTAGCAGGCTTGTCAGCAACTGAAACATCTCATTGGCCCTTACGTTTTTAGTCTAATGGGATGTTATTAGATAATTACATTTTGTGGTATGTCAAACAGCAATAACGTCTATGAAGAAAAAGAAAGCAATAGATAATATGGACTGCTGGAGAAAGATGAAGCAATTTTAAATTAGTGGTCTCCAAGAATTTCTCTTAGAAATAACATATGCATAAAAGACAAGAGTTGATGGAATATGTCACGAGGAAAGATCTATACCAAGGGAACCAATGAAAAGAGAATGTTCGTTTTCTATTGGAGAAAGGCTTTGCGGTTCAAGGAGTAGATGAGGTCCAAGTACTGAGGGAGGAGTGAGATTTTGTAAAGACTAGGTTTTTCTCTAAGTGAGGTACTGATATTGTAGGATTTTGAGTAGATGAATACCATGGGGAATTGCTTTGGCCATTGAATTTAAAATAGACCATAGATTTGGCATGGAAGAAGGCATCTATAAGCAACCCCAGCATTTGGCAGGTAGAGGGAGGAGGATCAGGTTTTCAATCCATCTTCAGTGACATAGTAAGTTCAAGGGCAATCTAGACTACATGAGACCCTGCCTCAAAACTAACAAACAAGTAAACAAACAAATTACCAAACACTGTAAGCAAATGAAATAGAATTAAGAAGATCAATTAAATATTTATTGCAACTCTGTGAATGGCAGTGGAGATGGAGTCTCTATGTATTTTAAAGTTGTTTCTGAGAAGAAATAAAAGAAGTAATTGGTCAGCGAAAAGCTAATGAAAAGTCTTGTGCAAGGGAGAAGAACTAAGAGCATTTGTTTGTTACCTCTAGGTAATGTACCTCTAGGTACACATTGAGCTCACTTAATCTTCAACAACTCCACAAATGATTTTTTATTTCTGTTTTAGACATGAAAAGACTGAGGCTCTGAATTATTCTTTGTCTTATTCTATCTTGGGGCAAACTAGTCTACGTGGTATTTGAGCTAATACGTCAGGACAAAGGGACATGGAGGACTATAACAGGGCATGGTGGCTCGTGATTGTGGTCGCAGCACTTGGAAGGCTGGGGTGGAAGAGTGCCACAAGTTTAGAACCAGTCTGAGCTGCGTAGGGAGTTCAGGCCAGTGTGGGCTACAGAGAGAGGCCGCGCCAAAAAAACTGAAATAAAAAGGAGGAAAGAGGAAAGAGGAGAAGGAAGAGAAGGAGAGAAAATAACATAACCCAATGAATCCAATGTTACACATGAGGAGACAGAGGGCTTGAAAGGGCCAGATTTTAAGCGATTGAAGGACAGAACTATGATTGAAAAACAGGTCTGTCAACTATCAGTTCATCGTTCTTTCCACTAAAAGGTACTATTTTTGCGTATGTACTCTCTGTGCCTGAACTGTCTCCACAATCTCCAAGTTGTAGAAAGAAAAAAAAGTTCAATTTCTCTGTTTCACAAGACTCAGCTCCAATACCTAACTCCTCTCCAAAGTCTCATGGAGTAATCTTTCCCTCAGAAAGTTACCTTCCTTTTTATGTTTGAGTCTCATTAGAGGTGCCTGTCCCTAAACGACTGTCACAATTTGGTCTGCTTCAGAGCTATTTGAAGTCTTAACTGACTCTTTTGGGATTTGAGCACTTTGAAAGAACACGAGCTGATGTGTTTGTGTCCAGTAGAATGGAACACCCTCTACTAGGCATTTTTGGGAAATATTTATGTACTGAATCAGTAAAGGACCTTTGGATGGTGAAAGGACCTTTGGATTGTGGATTGGAACCATGGTGACCCAGTGACCCATCTGCAGGGAGTGGGGGCAGGGGTGGTAAGAACATTGCCCAGTGCTTGCCAGGGTTCCACTTCAGGATTCTCCAGTTTTGTTTTGTTTTGTTTTGTGTGTGTGTGTGTGTGTGTGTGTGTGTGTGTGTGTGTGTGTGTGCGTGTATGTGTGTGTCTGTGTGTCTGTGTTGGAAAAGGGACAGACAAGGAATCTAGTTTATTTAAGAGCAACTTTTGATTTCTTTCTTAACTTGAATATTAACCAGAGAGGCAGCTTTACTACAGGAAGTGAAAGAAGCATGGGTGGAATGGGGCTTCAAACCCTGGGAGGATTCCTTTCACTGTCCAGGTTAATTTTAAGACCGAAGGAGATATTGAATGTGAAATTATTGATGGACCATGGGGATCTGGTTAATCCTTTTAATGCTTGGAAGAACTCATCACTTGAAAATTTTTTTCTAAACTTGGATTGGCCCCTCAATGCTGCTGGAGTAGTTGAGAGCATCTCTCTATCCCAGCACATTCCTTTCTAACCACTTGCTCCACCTCCCTGGCCCAGACTGGGGCCAGGTTTGAGCTTTTGCCAAGGGATCTGAAGAGTAGAATAATCTCTTTGTCTTATAGAGCATGGTCCTGTTATCAATCTTAGGGTCCTCTTAGCCCTGAGAAGGACACCCAGAGTTCAGAACTTAAGAACTGATGGAATGGTAATTGAGGATGAGAATAGATCAGAGACTTACCCAAGGCACACACTAGCAGACTACCCATGTAACTGGGAAAGCTCAGACATAATTCACTATGGTCCTGCACAAGACACTCCACTTGAAAAATGGGACAGACAATAAAAAGCTCTCTGTAGTGATGTTGAGAGAGTTGAGTACACCAACAGTGTGCTCAACAAATAGCTGTTATTGCTATCACTCACAGAGTGGCTGAGACTACAAAGTATGGGCCTACCACGCCTCCATGGTTCCACTCATGAATGGAATGCCTGGTAATGGGTGTGAAGGCTAAGAACAGTGTGGACATCTCTGCCTGTTGACTCTCTGTTCAAGCTCTGCCCTGCAATCTACCTACCCATTCCCACCTTTCTTCTTGAGCTTGGTGGAGCCTTAGTGATGCTAATGCTCAAATGAACATCTTCTGACCATCTTCATCACTTTGATGAACATTTGCACTTCCAGGGAGGGTGTTCTAGAGAATTAGAACCACTAAGTATTGGTCAAAGCAAGGTCAAAGTATGTTTTTATAAGACTGGAGTATTTTTTGAGAATGTGAAGAATTAGGATAAGTACCCATTGGAATGGTTGAGGACTAGAGTTCTATAGTAACCTTAATTGAGGGGCCAGATTCCCGGTTTGGGATAATGAGAACAAAAGAAAACTGTGGAGGTCCAAAGCTAGGTGAAAGCCAAAAGTTAACCCAGTGAAGAAATGGGCTTCTTAGACATTCAAAGACTTAACTCTGAGGAGAAGCTGTGCATGAGGAGGCAAGTGGGGGCCATTGCCTAATGTCAAGGTCTCAGACATGTATATGGGAAGGGTTTTGTGGAAGAGAGGACAGAGGGAAGCAAAGATCAACCCCTAATAGGGAGGCATTGCAAGCCCAGTGTTCTAATCATAGCAGAGCGATCTTAAATGACAGCCAGAGAGGACAAAAATGGTTGACTCTAAAGTAAAGAGAGAAATGCATGTCCTGGCTGGTGGCTGGAGGAACAGAAGCAGAAGTCCAGTTCACAGAGCATGTAGGTACTCCCAGTCAGAACCCAGGCATTTGTTCCTGGACATTTCCATCAGACTCACCATAATCAAAGGGATTGAATGGTTTTCGGCCCTATTTTACACACTAGTAGAGGGAAGGGGTAGGATTGGAAATTCAGTGAGACTTAGTAACTGGCCCAAAGTAAAAAGAAGAAAAATAATCCTTTGGTCTAATGACAGTGTTTATGCCTGCCTGGGGATTGGTACTTGGAAAATATAGGTTAGGTACTGTGGCCATATTTGTTGAAGAGAGCATAAGAAGGAAAAGTTGCAAGACTGTAACAGAGATAAGTTCTGAAGAAGAACATTCCTACTGTAAGGTCCAGTAGGTACTGGAATGGGTGAACAGGTTGATCAAAGTAAAGTGGAACCCCTTCACAACTTCATCAACTATAAATATTTCATACGCGCCGGGCAGTGGTGGCACATGCCTGTAATTCCAGCACTTGGGAGGCAGAGCCAGGCAGATCTCTGTGAGTTCGAGGCCAGCCTGGTCTACAGAGCTAGTCCAGGACAGGCTCCAAAGCTACAGAGAAACCCTGTCTCGAAAAACCAAAAATAAATAAATAAATAAATAAATAAATAAATAAATAAATAAATAAATAAGCAAACGAACATTTCATACTATAGTGGCACATCTCTGAAACTCTATAGTTTTAGAATTTGTTCTTGATACCTATATCGTGTGGGTGTTGTCAAATATATGATGTGTATCTACTGTTACAGGACTATATAGAATACTTTCATTGCCCTATTGGTCTAATCTTTGTCTATTCATCATCTATCTCTGTCGCTTAGGAACTACTGATCTTTTTAAACTAATTCTGTTCAGCCTTTATCAAAATGCCATATAGTCAGAATTATATAAGATATAACATTTTGCTGGGTGGTGGTGGCCCACGCCTTTAATCCCAGCACTTGGGAGGCAGAGGCAGGCAGATCTCTGTGAGTTCGAGGCCAGCCTGGGCTACCAAGTGAGTTCCAGGACAGGCACCAAAGCTACGCAGAGAAACCCTGTCTCAAAAAACCAACCCCCTCCCCCCACCCCCCGCAAAAAAAATATAGCATTTTCAGATCATCTTCTTTCACTCAGAAATACAAACATAAAGTTCCACTATGTCTCTCATGGTGTTGCACCTCATTTCTTTTTAGCAATGAAGAATATTCCATTATTTGAATATATTGTAGTTTATTTATCCATCTGCCTGCTAAAGAACATCTTGACAATTACAGGTAAAGCTGCTGTATCCATATGTAACTTCTTTTGTGTAGACATAAGTTTTCAGTGCATTTGAGTAAATATCAGGAAACACAACTGATGGATTATATGGCAATAGCATATTTGGTTTGTGAGAAACTGCCAGGGTAGAGTATCTTCAAGTGTCTCTACTGTTTTTCTTTCCTCTAGCAACACGTGGGAGTTATAGGTGTTCTACATCCTTGCCAGTATTTGGTGTAATGTTGTCAATGCTCTGAATTTTGGTGATTGTAATTCCTTAATAATATCTGATGTTGGATATTTTTTCCAACATATTATTATGGGTTATTTGGGAATTTCACATAATTCACCCCCACCACACTCACTTCCCAGTCCTCCCAGATCTGCGTCCCCCACCCTGGTGACCTCCCCGACAATAAAAGAAGAAAAAGTCCAATTTGTGTTGCCCATATATTTATCGGAGCTTAGTTAGTCTCCCAGTAGCCAGCCCCTAAGAGAAAACTGAGTCATATTGTGTTCCTGCCCACCCCTCCCCCAAGCACCGGAAGCCCTCCTTTGTGGAAAGCTGCACTTCAGCACCCTTATCACAATGGCTTCCTGTTGAGGCTGTTTCATTTTGGGGGGTGGGGTGGATGGGGATAGGCGAGAGAAGTTGTCACAGAAGCTTTCTATGTCTTTCATTTTCAACTGTGAGTCTGCCATCATTGATTACACTGCAAAAGAAGCTTCCTTACCCTTTCCAGTCTGTGGGAGCAGGGATCATGGACATCAACATGGCCTCTGCTGCAGCACAGGCCTAGGACACCATAGCCCTCGGCAGCAGCACAGCCTAGGAGCTGCTACATGGCCTGCAAACAACACAGACCACAGACACCAACCAATATGGTTCCTGGCTGCAACCTAGCATGGGCCTTGGACATCAACATGGCCACCAGTGGCAGCCCAGACCACAGACATCCACATGAACCTTGGGCTTCAATGTTGAACTCTACCCCACCCCCATCTATCTACCTTTTCAGTGAAGTATTCAAGAGTTTTGCTCATATTAAAAGTAGATTGAGCCGGGCAGTGGTGGCGCATGCCTTTAATCCCAGCACTTGGGAGGCAGAGGCAGGCAGATCTCTGTGAGTTCGAGGCCAGCCTGGTCTACAGAGTGAGTTCCAGGATTCCAGGACAGGCTCCAAAGCTACAGAGAAACCCTGTCTCGAAAAGCAAAAAAAAAAAAAAAAAAAAAAAAAAGTAGATTGTTTTCTTATTGTTGAGTTTAAAAATTAAATTACATTTACTTATTTATTCATGTGTTGTGGAGAGGGCATGCCACAGCATGTGTGTGGAAGCCAGATAACAACTTGGGGGAATCAGTTTTCTCCTTCTACCATATAGGTCAGGGCTTTAGGCTTGGTGGCAAATATGTTTAACTGCTAAGCCATTTTGTTGACCCTCATTGTTGAATTTTAAGAAATGGTTATGGTGTCTTTTTATAACAGCTTTTTATTATATATTTTTTTCAGTGTTTTTCTTGGTTTGTGGCTTGTCTTCACATTCTTTTGACACTATTTTCTGCAGTATGTAAGTTTTAAATTGTAATGAAATTCAGTGTATCAAATATTCCTTATGTCTATCTTGTCCCTGATGTTCTGTCTAAAATAGCACCACCATACCCAAGTTCATCTAGGTTTTTTCCTGTTGTCTTTAGATGTTTTATAGTTCTACATTCAGGTGTCTAGTCCGTTTATTTTTTACCATCCAGCTCTGCCTTGGTTACTGTAGCTTTATATAAATTATTGATGCCATCTAATGTCAATCTTCCAACTTTCTTTTCTCCTTCAATACAGATCCTTTTAGCTATAGGGTTACACCCTGAAAAACTTGTCATGAGTTGAAAGTATTATAAATTGAAAATATATTTGAAACAACTAAACTGCTGAACATCATAGTTTACCCTAGCCCATCTTAAACCTCCTGAGAATACTTACAGTAGCCTATAACAAGACAAGATTATTTAATACAAATCCTATGTATGATAAAATGCTGACTATTGCATGTAATTTATTGAAAAGATTAAAATTACAAATTTGAAGTATCATTTGTACTACTGTCGAGTTGAAAAGTCACACCAATTTGGTTGTTTTTATGCCCTGGTTCTTCCCTTTCAGATTAAGTAAGTAATTTCTTTTTGATTTTACATGAATGCACAGTTGAATATTGTAAAGAAACTTGGTCATTTACAAAGCTGAAAATTTTAAGTCTGTAGGACTTTTAAAATTACTCTGTATTATGTATTATTTATGTATTTATGTATTTATGTATTTATGTATTTATTTATTTGTTGCTGTGATAAAACACTATGACCAAGACAATCTATAGATGAGTTTATTTGGGCTTACAGTTCTGGAGGGATAAGGGTCTATCATGGTGGGGAAATGATAGGCATGGAGGCTGGAGTAGCAAGCAGAGAGCTCAAGTCTTGAATTACAAGCATGAAGCTGAGATAAGAAACTAGAGAACAGCATGAATCTTTAAACTTTCAAAGCCTGTACCTAGTGACATACTTCATCCAGCAAGGCCACACCTCATTTTTTTGTTTGTTTTGTTTGTTTGTTTTTTGAGACAGGGTTTCTCTGTGTAGCCTTGGCTGTCCTGGAACTTGCTCTGTAGACCAGGCTGACCTTGAACTCACAGAGATCTACCTCCCTCTGTCTCTGGACTACTGGGATTAAAGGTGGTTGTCACTACTGCCTGGCTAAGGCCACACCTCTTAAACTTTCCCAAAGAGGGGCTGTGGAAATGGCTCAGCAGTTAAGAGCACTGGCTGCTCTTCCATAGGACCCAGGTTCAATTCCCAGCACCCATATGACTGTAACTCCAGTTCCAGGGGATCCAATATGGACATACATGCAGGGAAAAAACATTAATGCAGCTGAAATAAAAATAAAAAAAAAACTTTCCCAAACAGAATCACCAACTGAGGACCCAGTTTCAAATGCCTGAGACCATGGGGGACATTTCTCATTCAGACTATCACACATTATATTTTATACTATGATATTAACATGAGATTTGAGAGAAAGGAAAAGAAAGGAAACTTATGGTTTAATCATGATATATCTGTATGCCAAGTTGATAAGGGGTCAATTTTGCTTGTTTTCGGAAATTTGACATATACTAGAGTTATCTGAGAAGAGGGAACTATGGCAGTTGGACAGAAAATGGCCCCCAAAGGGAATGGCATTATTAGGCGGTGTGGCCTTGTTGGAGTAGGTGTGGTCTTGTTAGAGGAAGTGTGTCACTGTGGAGGCAGGCTTTGAGGTATCATGTATGCTCAAGCCATGCCCAGTGAGACAGTTCATTTCCTGTTGCCTGCCAATCAAGATGTAGGACTCAGCCGGGTGGCGGTGGTGGTGCACACCTTTAATCCCAGCACTTGGGAGGCAGGCCAGGCAGATCTCTATGAGTTCGAGGCCAGCCTGGTGTACAGAGCTAAAACTATACCCAAACTACACGAGAAACCCTGTCTCGAAAACAAACAAACAAACAAAAACAAAAACAAACAAACAAAGATGTAGGACTCTCAGCTTCAGCACCATGTCTGTCTGCATGCTACCATGTCCCACCATGATGATAATGGACTAAACCTCTAAAACTGTAAGGCACCCAATTAAATATTTTCCTTTATAAGAGTTGCCATGGTCATGGCATCTCTTCACAGCAATAGAAACCCTAATTAAGACAGGAACCTCAATTAAAGAATTGCCTTCACCTATTGGCCAACAGACATGACTGTGGTATATTTTCTTGATTAATGATTAATATTGGCTATCCCATTCCTGGTCAGGTAGTCCTGAGTTGCATAATAAATCAATCTGAGCAAGCCCTGGAAAAGAATCCAGTAAGTGGCATTATTCCATGGTCTCTGCTTCAGTTTCTGCTTTGAGTTCTTGCCTTGGCTTTCTTCAGTGATGGACTCTAACCTGTAAGATGCAATAAACCCTTTCTTCCCCACCTTTTGGTCACGGTGTTTTGCCATAGCAACAGAAACATAACTACAACAGCAACCAAGAGTAATAGCAATAGCCTGTGTAATTTTGGTCCCTCTAGGGCTTTCCTGACCAATAATTCATAGGAAGATATTCTGTTTAAGGCACTGAAATTTTCGTTTAATGGCCCATATTATCTGGGAGCTGTCTGCACATGCAGGGTTGTAGCCGGAAGGTTTCTCCAGTCCCGCCTGGACCCACAGCCCCACGGTCCCACAGCTGCTTATAAAATAATCACTCAGAGGCTTAATATTATTTACAAACTGTATGACCTATGGCAGACTTCTTGCTAGCTAGCTCTTATAACTTAACCCATTTCTATTAATCTATAAGTTGCCACATGTCTATGGCATTACCGGTCTGCTGGCACCTTGTTTCTCCTTTGGTAGTGGGCTGGCGTCTCTCCTGCCTCTTTCTTTTTTCTTCCTGTCTCTCTCCTTGGATTTCCCACCTGCCTCCAACTGCCTTGTCATAGGCCAAAGCAGCTTATTTACTAACCAATGGGAACAACATATATTCACAGCGTACAGAAAGACCATCTTGCAGCACAGGGTATTTCAGTTTAAAATTTGTTTTTATAGCATATTATATTTTAAATCAGTTTAATGTCCTGTGTGTGTGTGTGTGTGTGTGTGTGTGTGTGTGTGTGTGTGTGTGAACTTGACACAAGATAGATTCATTTATGAAGAGGGAACCTCAGCTGAGCAAATGCCTCCATAAGATTGGCCTGTAGGCAAGTCTGTGTGACATTTTCATGATAGACAACCGATGTGGAAGGACCCAGGCCACTGTGGGTGGTGCCATCCCTGGACAGGTGGTCATAAGGTGCATAAGAAAGTAAACTGAACAAGCCAGGAGGAGCAAGCCAGTAAGCATGGCTCCACTTCAGTTCCCGCCTCCAGGTTCCTACCTTGACTTCCTCAGTGATGAACTGTGGTTGGAATGTGTAAGCCAAATAAACTCTTCCCTCCCCAAGTTGCTTTTGGCTAAGCAATAGAAGCCTACCCAAGACACTCATAAAGTAGTGGATTTCTGCAATGATATATTCATATATCGTTAGTTTTGGTTAATTTACCGCCTTTGCCATATTCTTCCTTATCTCTCTATTCCCATCCCCACTTATATCATATTTTTTTGTGGTTTTTCAAGGCAGGGCTTCTCTGTGTAGCCCTGATTCTCCTGGAACTCACTCTATAGACCAGGCTATCCTTGACCGCCTAGATCTGCCTGCCTCTGCCTCTCAAGTGCTTGGATTAAAGGCGTGTGCCTCCACCTCCACCTGGCCCCTACTTATACCTTTAACCCAGAGTATTCCTCCCTGTTCTTACCTGTCACCTATGTGCTATTGTGATTGTTTTTTACTTGAGTTGCAAGATGGTAGATTTCCATATAGTTTTTCCCATCTACCTTTCATTTTGATTAAACTCCCCCCATCCCTTGTTCGCATATCACCACTCCTTCCATGTTTGAATTTTTCTGCACCCAGGATTCTCCCTCTTTATTTTTATTTTGCCATATTTTATCATCTTTCCTCCTTTAATGCACCTATCTTCAGTATCCCATTTCTAATTACCTGACTTCTGCATGCATTCCAAGTTAAAACAAAAGAGTTAATGTTATGATCCACATAAGTGAAAGAACATGTGGCATTTGTCTTTGTGAACTTGAGTGACCTCTCTGAGTATAATTTTTTCTAGTTCCATCTATTAGCCTGCAAAGTTCCTGATTTCATTTTTCTTTACAGCTGGGCAATATTCCACTGTGTACATATGTGCCACAGTTTTTTATCCATTCATCTGCTGATGGATATCTAGGTTGTTTTCATTTCTGAGTTATTGTGAATAGAGTAGTAATGAACATTGATGTGCAAGTGTCTCTGGAGTAGGATATAACATCCTTTGGTATATGCTCAGAAGTGGTATAGCTGGGCCCCTGGTAGATCTAGTTCTAGTTTTTTGAGGACCCTTCAGACTGATTCCCAAAGTGACCCTAGTTTATACCCTTATTAACAGTATAAAGGTGCCTTTCTCCTCACATCCAGGCTGGCATTTGTTGTTATTTGTATTCCAAGGTATCTCTACTCTTACCTTAAGTGTAAGGAATCTTAAGTGGTTTAAATCAGTATTTCCCTGCTAATTATTATTATTATTATTATTATTATTATTATTATTATTATTTTTGGAGCTGAGGACCAAACCTAGGGCCTTGCGCTTGCTAGGCAAGTGCTCTACCACTGAGCTAAATCCCCAAACCCTATTATTATTATTATTATTATTATTATTATTATTATTATTATCCATCTGTATTTTTTGTTTTGAGAACTTTCTGTTGAGTTCCGTAGCCCATTTTTTAATTGGGTTGTTCCTTTTCTTGATTTTTAGATTTCCCCCACCCCATACTTTATGTATTTTAGACACTGACATTGGATGCCTAGATGGCAAAGATTTTCTCCCATTCTGTGCGGTGCCTCTTCACTTGACTGACAATTTCCTCTGAGAAGCCTTTTGATTTCATGAGATACCATTTGTTCAATTGTTGGTCTTTGTGAACAATGAGAGTCTTTGACTGTACCTGTAAATCAAAATATTTTCCCTAATTTTTGTTCTAGCAGTTTCACAGTATCAGGTCATATATTGAGGTCTTTGATCCATTTGGAGTTGAGTTTTGTGTGTAGTATGAATGACAAACATCCAGTTTTTTTCCCTGCATGTTGAGATCCAAAATTCCTAACACGATTTCTTAGAGATATGTCTTTTCTACAGTGTATATTTTTTTGGTATCTTTGTCAACGATCATGTTGCTGTAGTTTGACAGACTTTGTATTTGGGTCTTCCATTCCATTGATCCATGACTTCCCTTTTGTGTCCACACCATGATGCTTTTTATTACTGTGGCTCCGAGGTATAATTAAAAATCAGATAAGGTGATACCTCTTAAAGTATTCTTTTTATTCAAGATTGCCTTGGACATCTCACAGCTGCTTTAGCAGAAGCTGCAGACCCAGAGCAGAGACAGGATTGAACTCTAGATTAGGTTCACAAGCATGTGTGAAGTTCCACATCTCACAGTTGCTTCAGCAGAAACTGCAGACATGTGATAGAGACTGGATCTGATTCAGAGTAAGGCACACAGATAAACAGTGAAAGCTGCAGACCCAGGAAGGAGGCCCACACTGACACAGGGCCGTGCCAGACCTCCAGAGGAAGATAAGAGAGTCTCTGGCCCTAAATACCAGGCCCAAAGGGGAATTACACCTCAATTCTACCAAAACTTAGTCTTCCCTGGAACACTGCAAAAATCGTCACTGATGGAAAAAAAGAGGGCTTGAATTTAAAAGAGCAAAACACAAAAGAAAGAAAGGAAGGAAGAAAAAAAAAAAGAACCAACATGAAAAACAAGATAGCATGTTTAAAAAAACCCACTAGTCCTGTAGTAACGGCTCCCAATGGTAACAATTTGGAAAAAATCTTCCAGAAAAAGAATTTGAAAGAATAATTATAAGTAGATTAAAAACTCAAAGAAGGCATGCATGTATCCCAAGAGAACAAAATCAGCTGAATGAAATGAAGCAAATCCAAGTTATAAAACTTGAATTCAATAAAACGAATTGTTGAAGGGGAAACAAACTGAAATGATGCTAAAAATTAAAAACTCAGTAAACCAAATTAAACACTCAGTGGAAAGCCTCACCAACAGAACGGATCATGTGGAAAACAGTATCAGGGCTGGAGTATAAGGTAGAGAAATTAGCTCATTCAGTAAAAATCAATGAGGAATTTTAAAAAATTTGCAAACTCTGGGACACAATGAAGAGACCAGGTGGTGAGCCTAGCATTTAATGGCTGAGCCATCTTTCCAGCCCTGAGACCAGATCTTTTAATTATGGGCATAGAAAGAAGATGCTGCACCAAAGGCATAGAGAAAAATTTCAATAAAATCATAGGAGAGCATTTCCTAAACCTAGAGAAAGAGATGCCCACACAGGCAAAAGAAGCCCACTGAAGAGTAAATAGATAAGACCAGAAAAGAAACTTCCCGTGACACATCATAGTAAACACACAGACAAAAGAATGTTTTGAAAGTTGATAGAAGAGTTAAATAACTTATAAAGACAGTCTCATCAGAAATGACACCTGATTGATTATTCAGCAGAAACTTTGAAAGCCAGAAGGACCTGGGAAGATGTATTCAAAGATCTGAAAGTCCACAACCGCCAAACCAGACTATTATACTCAGGAAAACTGTGTGCTGAAATTGAAGGCTAAATAAAAACTGTCCATGATAAAAATAGACTAAAGGAATTGATGACCACTAAGCCAGCTCTTCAGAGGATACTGGACGGAGAATGTCAATCTGAAGGGAAGGATAGCCACAAGAAGATCCCACAGGAATAAGTAAACAAAACCAGGGCGGTTAATCAAAAGAGGTTTAAGAAAACCCCACAAAACCAATAGACTGGCAGGAATCAAAACACAACTGCCAACAGTAACTCACTATTAACTGTCTCATTTTCTCCAAATAAAAAGATAGAGACAAGCAGACTGGATTAAAAAAACAAAACAAAACCAGGATCCATCTTTTTGATGTTGCCAAGAAACATATCTCAGCACCAAACATTGAACACCACCATGAAGTCAAAGAGTGGAGAAAAGAAAAGCTAGGCAGTGGTGGCACACGCTTTTAATCCCTGCACTCAGGAGGCAGAGACAGATGGATCTCTGTGAGTTCAAGGCCAGCCTGGCCTACAGAGTGAGTTCTAGGACAGGCACCAAAACTACACAGAGAAACCCTGCCTCGAAAAACAAACAAACAAACAAACAAACAAAAAAAAGAGTAGAAAAAGATACTGTAAACAAATGTCCTGTTTCATAGAAGGGGATTTCATGCCTGTTACTGTAATTCTTTCTGGTGAAAAGCCCATGGCTGAGGAGGTCATAGGCCCTAGGACAGAATCTCTTACTATTATTTTGCTAAATTGTCATGCTGTCAAAGTACCTTCTAAATACCTCCGTTTATATCCAGAGACCTGGCTGCTCTTAAGCTTGATCAGATAAGCTTTTTTTTTTTTCCCATGGACAGTAGCCAACTGCAAGCTGGTCAAAGTACTGTGAATAAGAGACTGAGTGTTCAGCCGTAAAGAGGACATCTATCTCCCCCATTCCCCAGCCCAAGGAACATCATGGAAGAGGAAGCAGAACGCAAGAGACAGAGACTGGGGAGGAGTGCTGAGAAATGCCATCTTTCGGACATAATGTAGCCATGGCACTCATGAATTCACAGCAGCTGGAGTTACCAGCACAAAGACTTGCACAAGATCATCAAGCCACTTAAAATTCTAGCATAGATGGGGTGGATGATCTCTAGACTCCATCCCCTAGTGAGGAACTATTGGCAGTTGATAATCGCTGGTGTAGGGAGAATCACTCTTTTTTGAGGATTTGACCAATGGTACGATTCCCATGGATGGCCCCATATCCATATACTTATGGTCAGGACCAACTGGACCTAGTGGGTTATAAAAAAAGACGTGAAGTTTTCTTTTTTAAAAAGACATGCTGAGCTGGACAGTGGTGGTGCATGCCTTTAATCCCAGCACTTGGGAGGCAGAGGCAGGCAGATCTCTGAGTTCTAGGCCAGCTTGATCTACAGAGTGAGTTCCAGGACAGCAGGGTCTACACAGAGAAATCTTATCTTTTTTTTTTTTCCCCAGAGCTGAGGACTGAATCCGGGGCCTTGCACTTGCTAGGCAAGTGCTCTACCACTGAGCTAAATCCCCAACCCGAGGAACCTTATCTTGAAAAAAAAAGACATGTTGAAGAGAGAGAATTTTGGGAGAATTGGAAAGGGAAATGGTGGTAGATATGATCATATTACATTGTATAATGCATAAATTTCTCAAGAGTAAAGAAAAAGTAAAAATAAAAAAACGTTGTGTTCTTTTAAAAGATTGCTTTGGTTATCTTTTTTTTTCCTGCCATTTAAATTTTAAGGTTGGTTTTCCTATGCGAAGAATGGGCCTGCAATTTTAACTGGGGTTGCATTGAATCTGTAGTTTGCTTTTCCGTAGGCTGACCATTTTCACAAGATTAATTGTTTTAATCTACAAGCATGGAAGGTCTTTCCATCTTCTGGTATCTTCCTCAAGCTCTTTCTTCAGTGTCTTCCAAGTATTCATTGCAGAGGGCTTTCTCTTCATTGGTTGCGTTTATTCCTAAGGATTTTACTCTTTGACTGGGAATTGTGAGTGGGACTGTTTCCCTGGTTTCTCTTGGGTTGTTTGTCATTGCTCTACAGAAAGGCTATTTATGTGCGTTAACTTGATAGTCTACCACTTTACCGAAAGTGTTTAAACAGCACTGAGAGGTTCTTTGAGTCTCTTATGTAAAGCATCGTGCGGGCTGTCTTCTACTTGTACCCCTTTTATTTGCTCCACTAGTCTCACTGCTCTAGCTGACTTTGAGCACTATATTGAGCAGGAATTGTGACAGTGGCCACTCTTGCCTTGTTTTTAATCTTAGTGGGAATGCTTTGAGATTTTCTCCATTTAACATGTTGGCGATAGGCTTGTATACAGTTTTTATGATATTGAGGTATGCTCCCTCCATTCCTAGTGTCCCCACGATTTTTTTTCTGCAGTTTTTTTTATATAATTAAAATACTTTTTGGCTGGGGCTGCTGTGCCACAGAGGATGGAGTCCCACCCACGCTTGGGCCTGCACTTCTTGGGGGCCCCAAGGTGCCTTGGCTCTGCTGTGGCCTGGCGGTCAGTGCTGGTTGTGGAGCCACTCAGGGTGAAGGGCAGCGAGGGGGACGCGGGCAAACAGGTCCTGTTGACCTCGGAGGTGGACAGCCCTGCAGGCTCGGCCGTGTACTGGGAGTTCGTGCACCGCGGCTACCTGGACCGTATGGGGGGCCAGTCAGCGCTCTCTGCGGGCGCTCAGCTGGCACAGCCTCTACCTCAGCCAGGCTAAACTCAAAGCCTCCAGTCGCACATCTGCTCTGCTGTCGGACTCTGCCACGGTGGCCATGGTGGAGGTACAGCTGGAGAGTGATCATGAATACCCACCGGGCCTGCTGGTGGCCTTCAGCGCCTGCACCACTGTGCTAGTGGCTGTGCATCTCTTTGCTCTCATAGTCTCCCCACGTCTGCTGCCCCACATCGAAGCTTTGAGCAACACCCACAATCTCAACTCTGTCCACCAGTCACCACACCAATGACTCCATCGATACGTGGAGCTGGCCTGGGGCTTCTCCACTGCCCTGGGTACCTTTCTCTTCCTTGCCAGAGTTGTTCTGGTGGGCTGGGTCAAGTTTGTGCCCACTGGTGCACCCACGGACAAACCAGCTCCTGTGGTACCTATGTCCCAGGTGCCACCTCTGACCGTCTCCCTTAGGTTAGCTTCCAACCTCACACCATCCTCTGCTTCTGTAGGCACATCACAGCAGCCTTCCAAAGCCTGCCCACCCCCAGCAAGTGTGTGGTGGTGCTCATGAGCCAGGTTGGCAGGCATCTATGATCTCCACGGCAATCATGGTACCTGTGGGACTTGTGTTAACTAACGGCCTTTGCCCTACATTTCTACCGATCCTTGGTGGCCCACAAGACGGACCACCAGAAGAAGGAGCTGGAGGAACTCAGATGCCTGTAGGGGGGAGCTGTAGGTTGTGTGAGCCTGGCTTTAGGCTGTTGCAAGCACTGCCTCCCTGTGTCTGCAAGAGAGCCCAGGGATCTACAGACCTTATTCCTTGTCCCAGACTGGAGCCACCTCGTGTAAGCTACTCTCAGAGGCCGAATTCCTGCTCAGAGTCCCACACTCCCAGGGATGTTCTCTGTCATCATGTCCCAGTGGGTTTTGTAAGCTCCACTTTGCTTGGCTGGAGGAACGAGAGGGAGGTAGAAAGACCTCAGTCTAAGGATCCTTGGAAGATGAGAGGCAAGCAGGCCCTAGTGGAGTATTTTCTGGTTGTTTGCTACTCCACAGGAAGGTGACATGCCTGCACAACTGTCCTCAAGGCAGTTAACCCTTGCTTATGTCAAATCTATTTTACAGTTGGCATCCTGGGAGAGATTTTTTGATGGGTTCCCCATTCCTGATTTGACTGCTGTAGAGGATCTGGGTGTTTGTTCCTAGGATGAGCCACTTCCCAGTTGGTGACTTATGGTGTCTGTCCCACTGCCCTAGGTTCGTCTGGCTCTCACTCTCTTCCGCTAGAGCTGGGGGAGGAGGAACATTTGAAGATGGAGGGATTGTGCAGCTAGCTTGACTCCTTGACAAGGGTTGGGTGAGTTTGTAAAGAAGAAAAATTCAGCCCTTAGAAAGCAGAGCTCTCTAGACACTGGATTTTTTTTTTTTTTACAGGGTTTCTCTGTGTAGCTTTGCGCCTTTCCTGGATCTCACTCTGTAGACCAGGCTGGCCTCGAACTCACAGAGATCTACCTGGCTCTGCCTCCCGAGTGCTAGGATTAAAGGTGTGCGCCACCACTGCCCAGCTCAGACACTGAATTTTTGATGTTGAACTTCATTAAAAAATGTATTTACTTTTTAAATTATACATCCTAGCCACAGTTTCCTTCCCTCCTCTCCTCCCAGTCCCTCTCCCACTCCCTCTGTTCTTGCCCCCCCCCAATCCATTCCTCTTCTGTTTCTGTTTAAGAAAGGGCAGGTCTCCCATGAGTATCAATAAAACATGGCATATTTGATACTGAATTTTACCTTGTTTTATAAATAAATTGTGTCTCACATAAATATTTTTTTATCATAGATGTTGAATTTTGTCAAATGCCTTTTCTGCATCTACTTAGATGATCATGTGATTTCTGTCTTTTAGCCTATGTGCTGGATAATATTTATTGATTTTACTAAAATATATTGAACCATCTCTGTAATGAATCCAGCTTGGTTGTGATAGATGGCCTTTTTGATGTGATGTTATTGAATTCAGTTTGCATTTTGCATCTGTGTTCATCAGGGAGACTGGTTAGCCATCACCAATTTTCCTTTCTTTTGGTGATGTTTTTATCTGGTTTTGGAATCAGTGTAATACTAGCTTCATAAAAAGAGTATTTAAATGCTCTAGATTATAGGGGATATTCTCATTCAAAATCTCTTACATAGCCAAAGCTGACCTTGAATTCACTATGGAGTTGGAGATGACTTTGAATTTTTGATCCTCCTGTCACTACCTCCAAAATGCTGGTATCACAATGCCTAATTTTGTGTGGTGCTGGGGATTGAACCCATGGGCTTCATGAATGTTAAGCAAATGCACAACCAACTGAGCTATAGCCACAACTCCTGATTTATATTTATTAGTTTGTCTTAATATACTAGAGATTAAATCCAGGACCTTGCACATAATACAATATGCATATACTCTACTACTGAGCTATATCATCAGTCCCCAATTTTTAATCAAGGACAGAAATCACATGATCATCTCAATTGATGCAGAAAAGTTTTTTGATGAAATCCAATATCCCTTCATGATAAAAGCCCTGAGGAAACTAGGAATAGAAGAAACCTATCTCAGCATAATAAAAGGCTATACCAGCAAACCTATCATCAACATTATACTGATGGGGAAAAAGTGTTTTCATTAAAGTCAGGAATAAGGTGAGCGTGTCCACCTTCTTCAATATATATCTTGAATAGGTCTTATCTGAAGTCTTAAGGAAATAAGAGGGATACAGACAGGAAAGGAAGAAGTCAAAGTATTGTTATATGCAATGATATGATTCTATACATAGTAGATCTGACAAATACTTTCACCAAAGTGGCAGGATACAAAATTAGCACACAAAAATCACTAGATATACAAATAACAAATATGTTGGGATTTAAATCAAGAAAACAAGCCCATTTGCAGTTGTCTTAAAAATTTCTTAGTAATTCCCAGCAACCACATAGCAGCTCTCAACCATCTATAATGGGATCTGATGCCCTCTTCTGGCATCCAGACAGAGCATTTTACATTAAAAACAAAACAAAACAAAACAAAACCTGTCTATTTCAGCCAGGTAGTGGTGGTGCATGCTTTTAATCCCAGCACTTGGGAGGCAGAGGCAGGTGGATCTCTTTGAGTTCAAGGCCAGCCTGTTCTATAGAGTGAGTTCCAGGACAGGCTCCAAAGCTACACAGAGAAACCCTGTCTTGAAAAACAAAACAAAAAATCTTATAAACAAAGGGTTCAGTGAGTAGGAGCACTTGATAAATGAGAAAAGGACCTAAGCTTAAATCCTCAGAACATATACTTTAAAAAAAAACCCAGGCATGGCTGTGCATGTGTCCATAGCCTTAGCATTGTTAGGGACAGAGACAGGAGGACCACTGGGGTTTGTTGGTCACCAGCCTAGCTGCAAGCTCAATTTGAGAGGCTGTCTCAAAGGAATGGGTGGACAGTGATGGAAGCACAAAAGAGTCTGGATAGTCAAAGCAATTTGAACATAAAGAATAACGCTGTAGATATCACCCAAACTGATTTCAAGTTATACTATACAGCTATGGGAACAAAGTGGCATGCTAATGGCACAAAAAGAGACATGTAGCTATATGGAATAGAATGGAGGACCATGATATAAACCCATCCAAACAGAGCCAACTGATTATAAAGATGTAAAAAAAAAAATGCATTGGAGAAAGGTCGGTTTCTTCATCAAATGATGCTGGGAGATTTGGATATCCATATAAAGAAGAATGAAACTAGATCCCTATCTCTTAGCCTATACAAAAACCAATACTCCAAGCGGATGAAAGTCAATAATATAATACTTTAAGCTCTAAAACTCTCTCGAGAAAAAGTAGGGAAAATACTTCAAGTTATAAGCATAAGCAAGGACTTTCTTTCCTGAATAGGACTCAGCTTGCTCAGGAAATGAGCCTAACAATTGACAGATGGGATTCATGAAATTAAGGAAGTTTCATGCTGCAAAGGAAACAACTGAGTGAAAGGCAGCCTGAAAAATGGGAGAATTTCTTTGCCAGCTGTACGTCTGACAGAGGCTTAATATCTGGAATACATAAAGAATGGGGAAAAAACCTACATAAATCAAACAACTCAATCAATGAAGTAAATAGATAGTTCTCAAAGGATGAAATACAAATGGCCAGTAAACACATGAAAAAAAAAAGCGTTCAACCTCACTAGCTGTGATGGTTAAGACTGATTGTCAATTTGGCAGGATCTAAAATCACCATGAAAACAAGCCCCTGAGCATGTCTGTGAAGGATTATCTAGATTAGGCTAATTGAGACGGAAAGATCCACTGTAACCTCTGGGAGGCATCATTCTGTGGACTGGGGTCCTGGTTGCATGAGCATGAGCATGTCTCTGCTTCCTGACTGGGGATTCAGTGTGACTAGCTGCCTCACACTCCTGCTGTCATGCCTTCCTCAATCTACATCTTCAATTTGTGGGCCAGAATAAATCCTTCCTTCCTTAAATTGTTTTTTTCAGCTATTTTGTCCCCGACAACAAGAAAAGTAACTAACACACTAGACATTCAGGAAATATGAATTAAAATTACATTGAGATTCCATCTAATTGTAATCACAATGGCAGTCTTTAAGAAAACAGGTAACAGCTCAGTGTGGTGGCGCATGCCTTAATCCCATTGTTCCGGAGGCAGAGGCAGGGGAACTTCTGAGTTCAGAGCCTGCATGGTCTACAGAACAAGTTCCAGGATAGCCAGGGTTACACAGAGAAACCTTGACGAAAAACCAAAAAGAAACACTTACACGTGAAGTTGAGAAGTGCTGTGTTACTGCACCTTTACACTTTCCTGCTTGTTCTGTAATGGGAACTGAGAGCACTTTTGATGACCAGAAAAAGCCTCCATGACATACCTATCTCGTAGTGTTCTCTGCATAAGTGGATTGAGTGTAGCAGACTTAGTAGAAAACAAATTATGCTCATAACTCACCTCTTTTCTTCCAGAGAGAAGCTGTATTGACTAGCAAGTATACATGTTTTAATTTTTAATTGCACTTAATCAACCAATCAGTCATCAATCAATCAATCAATCAGTCAATCAGTTGTCTTCTACCATATGGGTTCTGGGGATCAATCAGGCTTGGTAACAGTCACGTTTACTGCCTAAACCATGTGCATGTTTTTGAAAGGAGCAAGCTGGGTTTCTTTCTTTTTTAAAAAGATTTATTTATTTATTTATTTTATGTATGAGGGCTCTATCTGCATGTACACCTTTAAGCCAGAAAAGGCCATCAGATCCTACTAGAGATGGTTGTGAGCCACCATGTGGTTGCTGGGAATTGACCCTGGGTCCAGAGAAGCCAGTCCTCTTAACTGCTGAGTCATCTCTCCAGCCCTGCAAGCTGGGTTTCTATTTGCAGCTGAACTTTTTTTTTTCTTTTTTAATTTTTATTTTGCAATACAATTCAGTTCTACATATCAGCCACGGAGTCCCTTGTTCTCCCCCCTCCCGCCCCCCGCAGCTGAACTTTTAAGCTGTGGATATTGCCCATATTTGTGTGTGCTTATTTAGGGGAAGCACATAAATTTTTTGAAGGATAATTGTTCTCTTCTGGAGGATTTACTCAGGTTACTGAAGAGAGTTTTGTTTTAAGGTAGGACAAATGTGTCTCAATATTTAGCTGTATCTTCTGTAAAGTCAACTGGCTATATGTTTATCATTTGTTGATCAGAGAGGCAAACAATCTAGAGTGTATGTAGAATTCTTAGTAGGCTGTAGCAGATTAATAAGAGACCTTCAAGTGAGACCTTTTCTTTGTTTTTGTGAATCTCTGGCTTCTCAGAAAGGCACACGATTATTTTGAAATGGTACCAAATTGCTGCATTTTTTTTTTTCAGAGCTGAGGACCGAACCCAGGGCCTTGCGCTTGCTAGGCAAGCGCTCTACCACTGAGCTAAATCCCCAACCCAAATTGCTGTATTTTTAAGCCTATCTGTCACATGCATCTTCTATGCCAGTCCCTGAAACTGGCTCCCTAAACATTGTCTGTGTAATTTCTATTATATATACACTACTATTTTCTGTTTGGGATGTCTTTCCCTGCTTCACTTCCTGAAAGCCCATGCATTCATTAATAGCATCTAACATACAGAAGTTACCTATTGATTACTGAGTCAACAGAAAATGTTTTTTATAAGGTCCCAAGGATCAAAATACCAGGTCTTGTTACTCTTCAGTACAACCCATGTAGTCATTGTGATTTTTTTTTTTTCTGAGACAGGGTTTCTCTGTGTAGCTTTGCACCTTTCCTAGAACTCACTCTGTAGCCCAGGCTGGCCTCGAACTCATGGAGATCCACCTGCCTCTGCCTCCCAAGTGCTGGGATTAAAGGCGTGCGCCACTACTGCCCAACTCTCATTGTGATTTTTTTAATGTTTTATACATTTTATTCCGACATCATTTTCTAAAAACAAAAATATGCATACATTTGCATTTATCAACACTCCTTTCTTTAAATACGGCTTCACTTCTGCCTCCAGGCTCTGCTTTCCATTTGCCATGAGTGTTCACCAGTCACTTTGCCTGGGCTGACTCACCATTAGCAGCAGAATTTCTCCTAGGACTTGTGTAACAGACACAACACAGACAGGACTTCAGTCTGTGGTTTTTTCCTTTTTTCTTTCTTTTAAAAATAAGCTTGTTTTCAGGCTCTCATATTTTCTTTGAATGTATTGTTC
This sequence comes from Peromyscus eremicus, assembly GCF_949786415.1. Classification (NCBI taxonomy): domain Eukaryota; kingdom Metazoa; phylum Chordata; class Mammalia; order Rodentia; family Cricetidae; genus Peromyscus; species Peromyscus eremicus. The sequence continues at coordinate 57,809,657 of NC_081439.1, read as the reverse complement.
AACATTTTATTATTTAGAAGGTATTATGTTTTAGGCAAAGGTTTTTTTCTCCACTCAGGAGGTGTTAATATGTATTATTTTCTAAAAAGATAAGTGATTGTCTGCATGGCCATCAACAAACAGCACAGAATAGATGAGCTCGAAGGATCCAAGTCTGAAATGACAACAAATTATTTTTACTATAATTTTCCAGTTCCGTGTAATATGCCTATTGTTGAAAAGAATCCTCAAAGCCTGGCAAAGAGCTGTTAGCTGAGAGAACTGAGATAGCATTTCATGTATGTTCCAGAGACTCCATGGTTGCCTAGAGCATGCTTGTTCCCTTTGTGTCGCAGAGAACTGATGGATGTCTGCTGAAATCTTGTATGTTTGTAGGTTTTCTTGGCACAGCTGCAATGAAATATTTCAACATCTGGTTGTCACCTATAGCCATTTTTTTTTTCAGATTCGTCCAAAGGATTAATAATTCCTAGAACAAGCTCCCCAAAAGAAAAATGATCTATTCTGTGAGAAATACTATGAGAATCATGGTTGACAAGTGCTGCCCAATGTGCATGTCCTAGAGGAAGTGGGATTGCCTTGCTCACAGAAAATTCCCTGCTGCGTTATTGGTATACAGATGACCATGGATTCTGCATGCATCTGGAGAGAGTGATGAATCATCTTCCCTTGGTGGGAGTGCTGTTGATGTGCCTTAAAAGCACTTTTGAATATCACATATTGAAATGAATGCTCTTCTGCAGCCTACTCTGAGTCAGCTGTAACATGCTCTCTGCTGTGATGAAAGGTCAAATACTACTGATCCGTAAACTAGACCATCTGTGGATGCAACCATTTTCTCTGCTAAATCCAGTACATCTGCTCCAACATACTGGCACTTCATGGTAACAGACATATCTATGTTGATTCTCAACTTGCTAGAAAAGTCTTTGTCTATTTCATAATTGTACTTCAGCCATGTATCTCGATACACTGAGAATTCCATTATTGTTAATAAAGCCACAGTGGTAAATGCTATTAGAGAAACTGTCACCCAACTGGCTGACATCTTTCCATAGTTGTCAGGAACCTTGGCAACAGCATTCAACTCCTTCACCAAACTTAAGTTGTTTTTTTCCCCCACCTCAGTCACCTCATCTTCAGGAAAACCTCCCTCTTCCTTCATATAGTCATGATTTATTGGGGTGGGGCACACTTGCCATGACACACATTTAGAGGTTAGAGAACCATCTGCAGGAGTCAGTTTTCTCCTTCCATCATGTAGGTCCTTGTGCTACTGTCCCAGCTGGCCACTATGTTTCACAGAAGCCCAGATCATTATGATTGTTTATAACTATAGTTTTATTTATGGAATTATACCTTTACTTTTTAAAAAATCATTTTTTATTTTTTTGAAATTAAAATATGACATCATTTTCCCTCTTTCCTTTTTTCCCTCCAACCCCTCCAATGTGACCCCTTCGATCTCTCTCAAATTCATGGCCTCTTTTTCTTTAATTGTTGTGTTTTATAAACACAATATATAAACTCAACCTTCTCAGTCTATAACATGTTACTTGTATGTATATATGTATATGATTTCAGGACTAACCATTTGGTATTGGGTAAGCAACTATGGGGCTTTTCCTGGGAGGAGACGATTTCTCTGCTTTCAGCATTTGCTGGTTGCCTATAGTTCCTTGTCATCCTTGTTCAGGTCTTATGTAAGCAGTCATGTTGATGAGACTTCACAGGTATAGCTTCTCTGGCATTTCTAGGAAACGCGACCTCACAGCAAACTTCCTCTTCCTCTGATTCTTACAATTTTTCTACCCACTCCCCTTTTGCTCTGATCTCTAAGCCTTCGGCACAGGGGTTGTGTTGTAGACAGATCAGTTGGGGCTGGCATCAAACAATCTCTTGTTCTTTGAATTTTGATTGGTTGTGTTTTTTTTTTGTAATGGTCTCCTGTTGCAAAGAGATGTTTCCTTGATGAGGGGTGAGATCTATATTTATCTGTAGGGAAAAGGACAAATATTTATGATATAGTTAAAGATTATGCTGGTTTAGTAACATGATGGTTGTAGGTTCTCCTCTGAGATCTATGACTTTACTAGCCATGGGTAACTGGTTAGGTTTCCAGGACCAGGCATGATTTCCCTCTTGTTATTAAGAAGGTCTTAAGTCCAATTAGAGAGCTGTTGGTTACCACAAAGGTATGCATGCCACTACTGCAACCTTAGTGTTATTGTGTCGTGCTGGTCATTGTTGTAGTTCATAGACAGCATGGCTGGGGAGGACTACTGTTTGCTTCCCTGTAGATGTAATCACCCGTCTTATTAAATAAGAAACACAAAACCAATGCAAAGAAGAAAGCCAAGAGATCAGAGCTAAGAGCCTTACCCGTCTGCTGCAGCTAGCCTCTTCAGCCAAGAGAGACTTACTTCCTGAGTGTTTGTCTTTATATAGACTTTCTGTTCTGCCTTCTCATTGGTTGTAAACCCAACCACATGACCTCCTCGTCACTGCCCATCTATACAAACCTCCAGATCTTCTATGGTTGGTATTGAGATTAAAGGCGTGTGTCTCCAATGCTGGCTGTATCCTTGACCACACAGAGATCTACCTAGCTCTGCCTATCAAGTGCTGGGATTAAAGGCGTGCACCACGACCACCCAGCTCTGCTATGGCTTGCTATTAGCTCTGACCCCCAGGCAACTTTATTTATTAACATACAAATAAAATCACATTTCAGTACAAATAAAATATCACCATACTTCCCTTTCTTGGAAGCTTGCAAGGCACCTACTGGTAACATAAAAGCTCCTCAGGGAGGAGGCTTTCAGGTCAGATCCAGTTCTGATTTTCTAGGTCCTGTGTCTGAAGTAAGTTGGTGTCTTCAGTAATATGGATTCACCTTCAATCTCTGGGAGGCAATCAAGGGCAACAACAATAGCCTACAATATTTTGGGAGTCTCTTGGACAGCTCTCATCTACAACTCAAAAGGAGGCTTCTCATGCCTGGTGTTTGGTTTGTGTGTGTGTGTGTGTGTGTGTTTTGGCTCTTGGGTGAACCATTCATTATTAGCATGGATGGGAAAATGAATAACAATGTATACATGTATGTATATATGTATGTATATGTGTATGTATGTATGTATGATATGTAATTTTAGACAAATAGATAATAATGATTCTTTATGATTTTTTCAGACATCCTTACAGTTATTTCACCATTGCCCCTCCTTCTTCTGTATTTGTTACTCTTCCTCTCCCTAATTAAAACCCCTTCATTTTTCCCATTCAAATAATTTGCATACTGCTATTTCCATTTCTATTGCTTCCCTAATATGATCCCTTTTTTACTTTCCTGTTTTCTGTAGTTACTCCACTTTGTATACTAACATCTGAACATTTGTAGCCAGGAAGCTAAAGAAGTGTCCTTCTTTATCTCTTCTGATTAGTTTTACTTTTAAATCTCTTTTGTCAGATATTAGAATAGCAGGGCTTGCTTGCTTTCCTGGTCCCATTTGATTGGAGTACTTTTGTCTATCCATCCTTTCACTCTAAAGTGCTGCCTATCTTTAAAGCTAGGATTTGTTTCATTTAGACAACAAATAGATAGCTACTGTTTCTTGATCCATTCGTTCAGTCTGTGTCTTTTGATTGGAGAATTGAGGCCATTCATATTTAAAGATATTACTAGAATGTATATGTTGGTTGTAGTCATTGTATTGTTGGTTTTTGGTGTTGTGTTCTCGGGGTATTTTGTGTTTAAGTAATTATGGCTTTATCTGTTTTCTTTCTACAATCTTTTAGCTGTGCTTGTTCCTCTCTTCATCCAGAAATATTGCTTCCTGTGTTTTCTCTAGTTTTGGTCTGCTGGATGTGATTTTTTAAAGGCTGTTTTTTTATATCATGGAAAGTTCTTTCTCCTTCAACTATAGCAGGTAGTTTTGTTTGGCACAGTAGTGTAGATTGACAGTTATGATCTTTTAGGACTTGGGATGCTTTGCTCCAGACTCTTCTGGGTTTCAAGGGTTCCATTGAGAATCAGCTATTATTCTGACAGGCTTTCCTTTATTATGCGACTTGTGTTTTATCTTTGAAGCTTTTAATACTTTCTCTGTTTTATATACTTAGTGATTTAACTATGATATGCTGTAGAGATGTTCTTTTTTGGTCTTGTCTATTTGGTGTTAAGTGTGTTTCTTGTATTTGTATGAGTGCGCTTTTTCTTAGTTTGGAGAAGTTTTCTTCCATGATCTTGCTGAAGGTCTCGTCTATGCCATTGACCTGGGATTCTTCTCCCTCATCGATACTTATAATTTGAAGGTTTGATCTTTTCTTGGTGTCCTACATTTCCTGAAAATTCTTTTCCTATGTTTTTAGAAGTACTTTTTTCATATTCCTTGCTTATTTAGTCTAGATCCTCAACTTTATCTTCAAGTCCTGATCTTTATCTTCTTGTTTCATTCAACTTGGAAGGCTTTCCCTTGAGTTTCCTACTTGAGTTATTGGGTTTTTCAATACCATCTTCGTTTCAGCTTGAGTTCTTTTCAATGTTTCTCTTTATTGAATTCTCTTTTCAAATTCTAGATTGCTTTTGTCATTTCCTCTAGCTTTATGTTTATGCTTTCTTGATCATCACTCAGACAATGATTATTTTCTTTAAGTTCATTAGCTGTTTCTTTGTATCTTCTTTAAACTCTGAATTCTTTGATGAAGTCTAAGATACTGCCTTGATCTTTCATATTGGTTGTATTTTTGTGATGAAATCTGGGCACATGGACATCTTCTTTTGGTCCTGTGTCTGAAATGGGCACAGTAGTTTGGGGAGGAGCACAGAGAGCACATAGAGTGTGGGCTGGGCTGGGCCTAAGGGTTGGATATAGTTTAAGTGAAAGAAAGTCAGGTGGACTCAGGGGACTGGATTGACATGTAGGGTATGCATTGTGATCTTAGCCTGAAGTTTGGGGGGTGGATCTGGGGGTTGAAGAGAGTTGGTGGAGGGGAGGATCTGTTGGACTCACCATGTCAGACCCTAATGCAAGATGTTCAGGAGACCCTAGTGCGAGGCTAGGCAGAGAGATTGTGTGGGACACATGAGGGGCCTGTAGGTGGGGAGCAGCATAAGCAGGGGTGGCCAGACTAGGTGAGAGCACTGATGTGACACCTGGGATAGACCTAGGGGTTTGAGGAGGTTATGTGGATGGGAGAAAGGATAAGGGAGACAAGGCTATACCTTGGCACAAAATGCACAGGGTCTGTCTGGACAGAGAGGTTGGGATATGATATGCAAGGAGAATAGGGTTGGGGAGAATAGGGTTCACTTTCATATATTTATATATAAAATAATGAGGAAATATGAAAGTATTCTACAATAGTGTATTGTATAAGCGAGGAGACGTTGACACATATCTACTAACATAGATTGATTTACTTTAAGCCAAAAGAAGTATAGTTTTTATAGATTGGTATCTCATGTATTTAACATTTTATCATAAAGAACATCATTGATTTCCCTTGCTTGTTGAATGTAACATATTTGTTTCCTTGCAGTTCTGTGGGTGGCTATTACAGGTGACTCACTCCTCTTTCAGTTACTGTTGTTTTTCTTTTATGAGTCATCTTTCCCTTCAAGCTAGGATGTACTTGAACATCCTTAGTAAATAGACCCTTCTGCTCCTCAGAGACTTTGTTCATCTATTGTTTAAAATGAAAATAAACAACTTTTATGGAATAATTAACTGATTAAGAAATGAAGCAAAAAATGTCTCATAATAGAATTCTATTTACATTGTACCAAAGTAACTGTGCCCTGTATATAGTTATTTCCACAATTGCAATTAGTATCTCTTCAAAAACTTAGGCTCATATTAGAAGCTCCATTTTGCTACTCATTTGCCAAATATTTATTGATTGCTTTTCACCATCCTCTCTATTAGACTCTAGAGATAAAAAAGACATATAATCCATGCTTCCAAGGAGTCATAGGTCCAATGAGAAAGACAATTATTTATAATTAATTACAAATAAAGACAAATATTTGTAATTAATGCCAGAATGGCTGTGACAGAGGGGTGTAAGATGCTGTGAAAGTACCAGGGATAAAGTAGCTAACTTTGACTATGGACTAAGTATAGAAGTGGTATGTGAGGTGACTGTTTGATTGGAGAAATGAAGGAGAGTGTGGAGAAATAGTGAAAGGTGAGTAATGCTTTGCCAAATATTTGATGTCCATACTCAATGTCAGGCAGAGAAATTGGAAAAGGAAATTCTTGGTAGAGGAGAAGTCTTGTGAAAAGATGCAAATCATGGTTCATTGTCAAACTCAGTAGCTGCTTTGAGCTCACAGACTATACTTTTAATTATACCCCCTTCTACCATTTCTTTTCCCTAACTTAGTAAGGATTGTTGAGCTATAGTATGGACATAAAAACTTGGGCCTGGGAGTGGTTGTGTATGCCCATAATACCAGCACTTGGGTGGTTTAGGCAGAAGTATCTTGAATTCAAGGCAAGCCTGGACTATAAAGTGAAACCTTAGGAAAGAGAGAGAGAGAGAGAGAGAGAGAGAGAGAGAGAGAGAGAGAGAGAGAGATGGGTGGGGGAGAGGGAGGGGAAAGAAGAGGGAAAGATGATAAATGATTTCTTTGCCATTTATTATCAAACAAAATCCATGCACATATATTAAAGAACAAATGGGGAAACTGAACTGAGTCACAAACCACTGCTTACATCTGCCACTACTCGCTACTCACTGGAAAAGACCACCTCTCCTTTGGTCACGTCCATCCCCAATGAAAACCCCACCTCTTGGGCCAAAACACTTCTCTCAATTGGCTAGTGGACCATTCCAGTACCATTTCCCCCATTTTTGTCTAATTAAGAAGGAAAGGTTCTAAATCTAACATAATAAAACTATATACACGCCAGGCAGTGGTGGCGCACGCCTTTAATCCCAGCACTCGGGAGGCAGAGCCAGGTGGATCTCTGTGAGTTCGAGGCCAGCCTGGGCTACCAAGTGACTTCCAGGAAAGGCGCAAAGCTACACAGAGAAACCCTGTCTCGAAAAACAAAAACAAAAACAAAAAACAAAAAAAAAACTATATACAATAAGAATCATTATCAAATATTGTCCAAATAGAAAAGAAAGGTAATAACCTTAACAAAATGGAACTACATACAACAAGAAACATATCAACTAAGAAACACATTCTCATTGTCCAGTCCATAAGTAATTGAAGAATTTATAGAGATTACTCCATTATCTGTCCTTTCCTGAAGAATCCAAAGTTTTATACCTAATATGCTTTTTGCCAAGATTCAGGAGAACTGTAACTGTAACTGTCTAGTCTTCAGCCCCATCAAAGACCTGAGAAAGAAGTTATATTACCTGAGTAAGCAGGAAGTGCAAACAAGTGAATTCCAAAAAAAGTGAGAAATGACAGAAACAGCCAGCTGCCTAGACAGTCACTTAATATTCCTCTGCAATGTTGGGTCAATCATCTTTGGCCTACAGGCCTAGAATATCTGACAGACTTTTTTCAGAAGCAGGAAATTTTGAAGGACTGTCCTACCCTGTCTTGGCAAAGCTCAGCAGTTGCTTTTCTTTGTGTCCTGCTGGTCCAGTTTGGACAGGGTACTGTCAGCACTTGAGGCAAGGATAGTTTCTTGCCCTAATGGCTATCTTATGGCACAAAGAAAGCAAACTCCATATGGAGTTTCTTCAATGCCCATCATCCTCTTTAGAAGTAGATCAGTGCAGGCTAGGGGCTAGGGCAGACACATCTCATGTTGAGAAAAGTCTAAGTTATTAAAACATTTTAAATGCCATATTCTGTAGGTATTTAAAGTGTTTAAAGATTACCATCTATCTGAAATATATCTCTTAGAAAACCTAGCTAACATGACTATAAGTTTGATGGTTATGGATGACTATTAGCCTATATTTCTTTATTATCCTAAATAGCTTTTAAGGACTAAAACTTCACATTGCATAATTAAACAAGCCGTATAGGTCCGAGCTATATAGGTAATAGCTTAAGCAAAAATAGAAACAGATGTATAGTACAAGGACAATAACCTCAAATTTGTTTTTTCTTTTTGTTTGTTTTTTGTTTTTTGAGACAGGGTTTCTCTATGTAGCTTTGGAGCCTGTCCTGGAACTTGCTTTATAGACTAGGCTGGCCTCGAACATACAGAGATCCACCTGCCTCTGCCTCCTGAGTGCTGGGATTAAGGGCATGCAACACCACTGCCAGATTAACCTCAAATTTGTAACAATATACAAAAAATATCTTAAACAGAAGTAGAAACATATGCACAGTGTAATAAAAATAACCTTAAATTTCTATCAATATACAAAAATCCATACCAATGTAAATTATTTAAGACTAATAGTTGCTTTTTAGTTAGAAAGTAGATTCAATAATCTACATTTTTATTTATCATATCTATCCCCCGCTTTTTTTGACCATATCCAATAACAACTTGTAACCAACCCCCCTACATGATGACAAATATCCAAAACCCAGTGAAAGACCCAAAACTACCCACCCCACCTCTTGGGATTGTGGGCATCATTTTCTTAAAAATTACTTCCTGCTGTCTGTGGGGCGACAGCATCTCTACGGGACCCTGAAAAATCCAAAACAGTGGTCAGTCCAGGGAGAGCTAGCTGTATCATTTGTTGCCAGTCTCTGAGTGATGGGAAAGTGTAGGGCTTATCTGAAGTTCTGACTGGCATGAGGATGGGCCATTTCAGCTAGCCACCTTGGAATTATCCTGAGTAGTTTGTAGTCCAAAGCTGATCTTTGTGTGGAGTTTGGCTTAGTGGCATTATCACAATCCACATAGAATCATCATTGAGGGGCCCCATCAACTTTTTAGCAACTTCAGAGATCACTGTTAGGAATGGTTATCATTCACTGTAGAAAACTTAAACATATTAAATGTCATATGCTGCAAATCTTAGGGACATTAAAAGACCATGATCTATTAAATACATCCAGGATATCCAGGCTTAATTCCTAAATATCCGTTTAAATTCAGGCCTGAAATCACATATAAGAAACTACATGAAACCTAAGGTTAGAATTAGTTAGTACTTTATAATATCATTAATATCAAAACAGAAAGTTTAAATTTTGAGATAGCATTTATACCTTAAGAAAAGTTTTAAAGAGTCAAAATTAATTTGAAGTGTATGAGATTAGTGACAACATAATAGTCTCTAGATTTTGGTTTTCTTCTGTCCCATACCAGGTGGCTCTTCTGATATGAGATGGAGACTTTGAATTTTCTTTTAACAAACATTCTTGGGTTTAGAGAAGGAGAGAGCCACACTCCAACTCCAAAGCCAGCTTTAGTTTTTAATTGAGTCAGGACTACATAAAGACTACCTGTTTAACATGTCTGTAGAAACCAGAAAAACAGACATTTTGAAAGGTTTATGAAATTTTACCCTGTAGGAAGCATCTTATACCATTAGGCCAGATTACTCCTTTTCTTGGTAATTTTTCTGGATGGTTCTCCCTTCTTTTTTCTTTTTTTCTTTTTTTTTCTTTTTTTGGTTTTTCGAGACAGAGTTTCTCTGTGTAGCTTTGCGCCTTTCCTGGAACTCACTTGGTAGCCCAGGCTGGCCTCGAACTCACAGAGATCCACCTGGCTCTGCCTCCCGAGTGCTGGGATTAAAGGCGTGCGCCACCACTGCCCGGCCTCCCTTCTTTTTTCAATGCTTCATTTGTCCACAGGTTTTTAGATTCCTCAGTTGGATGTTTTCATTTTCCTGGAAAGACAAAAAAAACCCCCGCCCCAACCCTAATTTGTCGAGTTTTCTCTTTCGTCAGGTTGAATCACCACAGCAGTTGATGAACTATCACCTCTCTGTTGTTTGAATATAAGATGGTCTTTTTAATTAAAAAACCCAAAGCCAGATATTAGGGTGAAAGCTGAAAGATCAGAGAAGCAGAGCAAACCACAGCCACCACCTATTACCTCACCAACTTCATGAATCCTCTGACTGAAAGCCTCTAAGTCTTCGCCCAAAAGGGTCTCAGCTGAACTGCCTTAGTTCCTGTTTCCTCACGCCTTATATACCTTTCTCTGTCCTGTCGTCACTTTCTGGGATTAAAGGCATGTGTGCTTCCCAGTACTGGGATTAAAGGTGTGTGCCACCACTGCCTGGCTCTGTTTCCGGTGTGACCTTGAACTCACAGAGATCCAGACAATCTCTACCTCCCGAGTGATGGGATTAAGGGTGTGTGCCACCACTGTCTGTCCTCTATGTCTAATCTAGTGGATGACTCCATCTTCTGATCCTCTGTCAAGCTTTGTTGGGGTACACAATATATCACCACACCTCTCCTTATCAATCTCCTGTTTGAATTGAATCTTTATTAATTTTGATGGTATCCATAGTTTTTCTTCTCCTGTGGAAACAAAAGCAAAACCTTTTCCTCAATGTAACACATATCCTAGTTTCCATTCTGAGGTCAACACATCTTTAAAGTATACCAGCTGATTTAACTCAGTGTTTTTTTTTTCTGTTATCCATTGTCTCTCTGCAACCGTTGTTCCCTTTTCATTAACATTTAAAAAATTTCAAGTCAATAAAGCATTGTGCAATCTGTCTCTACGGGTCATTATTACCACTTTTTGTTTATTAAGCATGTCTTTTAGAGTGCAATTAGATCTTTCTGTAACTGCTTGTCCTGTAAGGTTTTGTGGTATACCTGTAATATGCTTTATGTTGTAATATGCAAAAAAACTGTTTCATTTTACTAGAGACATATGCTGGAGCATTGTGAGTCTTAATCTGCACAGGTATTCCCATGATGGCCATAACTTCTAATTGATGTGTAATTACAGAATCATCCTTTTCAGAACTTAAAGCAGTTGCCTATTGAAATCCTGAATATGTATCTATGGTATGGTGTACATGTTTTAATTTTCCAAACTTGCAAAATGAAACACATCCACTTGCCCAATTTCATTTCTTTGAGTACCCTTTGGGTTAATCTCTGTAGTAGTGGGGTTTGGTTATACAAGGAACAAGTAGACATTTCCTTATAATTTTCTTGGGTTGTTGCCAAGTGATGAAAAAATCCTTTTCAACCCCTTGCTATTGACATGATGTTTTTGTATAAAATTCTGAGGCCTTGAGCACATTTCCTATTAATAACTGATCAATTTCATCATTACCTTGTGCTAGAGGGCCTGGCAGATTCATATGGACTCTGATATGTGTTTTATATATATGGGGTGATTCCCATTCCTGACTAGTTACTGCAATTGTATAAATAATGAAGTTAATTCTGACTCATCAGGAATAAGTTCAGCAGTTTCAATGTGTGAAACAACTCTTTCTGCATACTGAGAGTCAGTAACTATATTAAGAGGTTCTATAAAATCCATTAATAGCATGAGAATAGCATATAATCCTGATTTTGAACAAAATCATAAGGGCTTTGAGCCACTTTACTTAAATTTCCTGATTTATTTGCATCAGTATAGAATGTAGGGGCTCCAGATATTGGTGTTCCCTGTACAATGTGAGGAAAGACCCAATTGGTTCTTTTATAAATTGAAGTCTCTTGCTTTTGGGATATTTGTTGTTAATCTTTCCCCCCCAAAAAAAATTACTGCAAGCTCTTTGCCAATGTTCATTTTCTGTCCATAAAGAGGAGATTTCAGCATTAGTAAAAGATACTACAATTTCTGTTGGATCTATTCCTGTTAACTGATGAAATCTCAATTTAGAATTGATTTAGAAACCTTTTCTTCTCTTTTCTTTTCTTTTTAGTTAGAGTTTTTATTGCTGTGATAAAACACCATTGACCAAAATTAATTTGGGGAGGAAAATGTTTATGTCAGCTTTTAAGTATTGGGAAGTCAGGACAGGAACTGGAGCAGGACAGGAACCTAGAGGCAGGAGCTGAAGCAGAGGCCACAGAGGAGTGTTGCTCACTGGCTTGCTGTTCCTAACTTGTGAAGCCTGCTTTTTTTTTTTTTACCCAGGACCTTCTTTCACCCAAGACCATCAGCCCTGGAGTGGCATCACCCACAGTGATCAGGGCCCTTTTACCTTTATTACTGATTAGAAAATGCATTGCAGCCTTACCTCTAGCCCAGTCTTGTGGAGGCATTTTCTCAGTGGAGAGTCCCTTTTCCTAAATGACTTTTGCTTGTGTCAAGTTGGCATAAACTAGTCTGCATACTTCCCATCTGTTCCTTAATCTTTTTTTTCCTGAATGCCGTTTATTGAAGGAGAGAGGAGGTCTTAAATACAGGCTTTCAGCACAATGGGAGAACCCCAGAGGGCAGAAGTTTGCTACTGATGTTTTGCAATCTTGCATCTAAGCTGTTAACGCCCACTATGCAGGATACACAGACAAGGAACTTCCCTTAAGTGTTCAGGAGGGTGGAACCCGGCAAGGAATTAGCTCAGGGAGGATATCAAGGTCAAGGTCAGCAAGCAAGGCATCCATGGTCTCTTAGTGTCTGCATAACATTTGTCCAGGACCTTCTAGCTTTCATAGTCTCTATTGAGAAGTCTGGTGTTATTCTGATGGGTTTGCCTTTATATGTTACTTGGTCTTTTTCCTTTGCGGCTCTTAATATTTTTTCTTTGTTCTGTATGTTTAGTGTTTTGATTATTATGTTGCGAGGGGACTTTTTTTTTTTTTTTTGGATCAGCCTATTTGGTGTTCTGTAAGCTTCTTGTATCTTCATAGGTATTTCCTTCTTTAGGTTAGGAAAGTTTTCTTCTAAGATTTTGTTAAATATATTTTCTGTGCCTTTGAGTTGGTATTCTTCTCCTTCTTCTATCCCTATTATTCTTAGATTTGGTCTTTTCATGGTGTCCCAAATTTCTTGGACGTTTTGTGTTACGACTTTTTTTTTTTTTTTTTTTGGTTTTCGAGACAGGGTTTCTCTGTGTAGCTTTGCGCCTTTCCTGGATCTCTCTCTGTAGACCAGGCTGGCCTCAAACTCACAGAGATCCGCCTGCCTCTGCCTCCCGAGTGCTGGGATTAAAGGCGTGCACCACCACCTCCCGGCATGTTACAACTTTTTTGTCTTTAGTGTTTTCTTTGACGAATCTATTTTCTTTATTGTGTCTTCAGTGTCAGAGATTCTCTGTTCCATCTCTTGCATTCAGTTGGTTATGCTTGTTTCTGTAGTTCCTGTTCGTTTAGTCAGGATTTCTATTTCCAGCATTCCCTCAGCTTGTGTTTTCTTTATTGTCTCAATTTCATTTTTCAGATCTTGGAATGTTTCTTTCATCTGTTTAATTACTTTTTCTTGGCTTTCTTTGATTTCTTCCATTTTTTGTTTGTTTTTTCTTCCATTTCTTTAAGGGAATTTTTTATTTCCTCTTTAATGGAGATTTTTATTTCCTCTTTAAGGGACTTTTTTATTTCCTCTTTAAGGGAGTTTTTCTTTTCCTCTTTAATGGAGATTTTCATTTCCTCTTTAAGGGAATTTTTTATTTCTTCTTTAAGGGCCTCTATCATCTTCTTAAAGTCATTTTTAGGATTGATTTCTTCTGTTTCTTCTGCCTTGGTATGTTCAGGTCTTGCAGGTGTAGAATCGCTAGGTTCTGATGTTGTCATATAGGTCTTTATGTTGTTGCCTGTATTTTTGCACTGGTGTCTACTCATCTCTTCCTCTGCTCAGTGCAGGCGTTGTCTGTGTCTGAAGGTGCCTCTCTTGTTCTAATTTTTAGTCTTGGTTCACTAGAAGTTCTTGGTTAAATTGTTGCTGTTGAGCAGCTTAGTCAAATCAGTGTTAGTGGGTTCTGTCTCTGGGAGCAATTGTTCCCAGTTGGTGTAGGGTGTGCTTATGGTTTCAGTGGTTGTTAGGTTCATAGGGGTTAGTTTTTTTTTGTTTTTTTTTTTGTTTTTTTTGGTGGGGGAGCAGGGAAAGTTAGCTGTCTGGTCACTGGGACTCTGATGGGTAGGGCCTAGGGGGACCTAGGTAAGACCTGATCTGATGGTCTGGGGATAGGAGCTTACCTGTTCTCAGTCGGTGAAGTGTATACTTACCATTCTGGTGATCTGGTTCAGTGGCTGGGCGGTGCCTTCTTTTGTGTTCTCAGGTCACGGTTTTTGCTCATTTGTCAACTCCTCAGTTGATCTTGTTTCCTCAGACTTCAAACTATAGGATTCTGAATCCTCTCCCGGATGGACTTCAGCTGAGTAGTATAGTCTCACCAACACCTCCAAGTTGTTGGGTTTCGTAGAATCGGCAGCTGGGCCCTGGGTTGGCCTCAGACAGAGTGTTCGGGTCTGTTCTGGTCTCGTCCCACGGAGATGGCTCCCTCCCGGGGTGCTGGGATTAAAGGCTTCCCTGTTCCAATCTCTTGATTAAGAGCTTGTTTTCACTAACTCCTCGGTGGTTAATAGCTCTTTGTCATCTTTATTACAACTTCGTCTTGGCCGCCGCCTCTGCCCGCCTGCCCGCCTGCCTCTGCAGCCCTGCGGCCTCCGCCTCCAGAAACCTTTTCTACACAGGTATTTAATTTTTTATTCTGTTTGTGTGACAAAAATATCCATTCTAGAATATTATCTTCTCTCTGCATAAGAATTCCAGTAGGAAAATGGGTAGAAGGTAGAATAACTAGGATATGATCAATCTCTGGATCCAAGTGATCCACATGGGCATCTTATAATTTTTTTCTCTCCCAGAGCCAATTCTCTTTCAGTTTTAAACTGATAATATTCTTGGACTATTTAAGTACTTGTAACCTTGTAAGGTATGAAATAAATTACTTAGTTCTTGAGTTGTTAATCCAATTGTGGGCTGTAGCCAGTTAATGTCTTCCAGTATGTTTATCTGACCAACAGGTAGGGCGGAGGCAGGAGCAGTCCAGCCCGTCTCTCCCTGGGGCTGAGCGGGATGTTGAGTGTCAGATGGCCCAGACCTCCCCATTCCACCAGAGAGAAGCACACTGGGCTGTGAGTCTTGTTGAAGCAGAAACTAGCTTTATTGCATCAGGAGTGGACTTATATAGGTTGGGGTGACGGGGTGTGTGTGGGGGGAGATGAGGTGAAGATAGTGGGCCAATGAGATAATGCCATCTCAGCAGTTACTAGGCAGAGGCGATTCTAGGTCGGGTAGTGCTGAGTCACTTGTACGCGGAAGTCATGTCCCAGGACAGGTCTTCAAACTGGAGCTAGGCTTGGGAAGTTACACTGGACCTTCTGCCTGGGCCTTATGGGGTCCAACACCAGTAATATTTGAAAGCTGGGCTAGCTCAGTTTGGTAGAGCATGAGACTCTTAATCTCAGGGTCATGGGTTTATATCCCACATTGGGTGCCAGATGATAAATGATTTCTTTTTTTGGTTTTTCGAGACAGGGTTTCTCTGTAGCTTTGGAGCCTGTCCTGGACTAGTTCTGTAGACCAGGCTGGCCTCTAACTCACAGAGATCTGCCTGCCTCTACCCCCAAGTGCTGGGATTACAGGCGTGCGCCACCACCGCCTGGCGATAAATGATTTCTTAACAGTTTATTATCAAACAAAATATGTGCACAAATATTAAAGAACAAATGGGGAACTTGAACCAAGTCACAAGTCACCACTTAGACCCACATTTGCTTACTCCTCACTTGAAAAGACTGCCTTTCCCTCAGTCACATCCATCCCCAATGAAAACACTGCCTCTTTGACCAAAATGCTCCTCTCAATTGGCTATTGGACCAGTGACAGAATTCCCATAACAGAGAGAGTGGGAGAGGGAGAGGGAGAGGGAGGGAGCGAGGGAGCAAGGGGGAGAGGGAGAGGGAGAGGGAGGGAGGGAGGGAGAGAGAGAGAGAGAGGAGAGAGAGAGAGGAGAGAGAGAGAGAGAGAGAGAGAGAGAGAGAGAGAGAGAGAGAGAGAGAGAGAGAGATCATATTTAAGATACAAGATACAAGTTTAAAGTTCAGAGCTAGAAGCCAGGTGGTGATGATACTCACCTTTAATCCCAGCACTTGAAATGCAGAGGCAGGCAGATCTCTATCTCTGAGTTTGAGGCCAGCTTGGTCTACAAACGGAGTTCCAGGACAGCCAGAACTGTATACAGAGAAACTCAGTCTCAAAAAACAATATAATTAATAAAAAAAGTTCAAAGCTGGAAAGATGGCTCAGTGGTTAAGAGTACTCCATGCTCTTGCAGAGGACCAGGGTTCTATCCCCTGGTCTTATACTGACTCTTAACACACCTGTACTCTATTTCCAGAGTATCTAACAGACATCTCTTCTGGCCTCTAGGACACCAGGCATGCATGTAGTACACATACATACACACAAGCAAAACACTCATATACATAAAATAAAAATAAATAATTAAAAACAGTAATGTTGTGAGTTGGAGAAATGCTCAGTGTGTCCCAAGTTTGAGGGCTAAGATTCCCCAGTGCCCACATAAATGCCAGGGTGAATGTGGCAGCCCTCCTGGAATCCTGGTGGGAACAAGCTGACTAGATGAATTGGCTAGCTCTAGGTTCATTAAGAGATCTTGCCTCAAAATATAAGGTGGAGAGCAACTGAAGAATGTAACTGGAAATTTTTCTGTGTTCCACCTAGTCTCACAGCTGCTTGGACCCAATTAAACACACAGAGGCTTATATTACTTACAAACTGTATGGTCTATGGCAGGCCTCTTGCTAGCTAGCTCTTACATCTTAAATTAACCCATTTCTATTAATCTATATTTTGCCCTGTGTTCTGTAGCTAGAGTTTTCCTGCCTGGCCCACAGTCAGGGCGAATCTCTTTCACCTGCCAGTCCCACAGCCGCTCAGACCCGACCAAGTAAACACAGAGACTTATGTTGGTTTCAAACTGTATGGCCGTGGCAGGCTTCTTGCTAACTACAGCTCAAATTAATCCATTTCTATTAATCTATACCTTGCCACATGGCTCGTGGCTTACCGGTATCTTCCCATGCTGTTTGTCATCGTGGCGGCTGGCAGTGTCTCTCTGACTCAGCCTTCCACTTCCCAGCTTTATTCTCCTCCTTGCCCCGCCTATACTTCCTGCCTAGCCAACGGCCAATCAGTGTTTTATTGATTAATCAACAACACATTTGCCATACATCCCACAGCAGTGTTCCATGCAAATAGAGTTATATATCTACAAATACAATCAAGATAAGCTGAAAAGTTATATCAAACTCCAAATTTCTTGATTATCTTTTATAGTCAAACCCTACCCCAATCATTGAAACAACTGATGTTTTTGTGTCTCTATAGTTTTGCATTATCTAGAATATTATAAGTGGAGCTTTGCATTATATAGCCTTTTGAATTTAGCTTCTTTTACTCAGTATAATGCATTTTAAATTTCCTTCATTGTATATGTCACAAGTGTATTCAATCTCATTCCTGATTAGCATTCTATTGAATCATAGATTATCATCTATCCATTTACAATGTTGTTTCCATTTTTAGTTATTACAAATAAAACAGCAATAAAAGTTATATATGACTTTTACTGTGAATGTAAACTTTAAGTTATTTTGCACAAATAGGGAGAGGTGGGATTGCTGGACCACAGAGTACATTTCTGTTTAATTTTATAAAATTTTTAAATTAAACTTCCAAATGGTTTTCAGAAGACACTATGTTATTTGCCTACTCACCAGTAATAATATATGAGAGTTAAACTTACTCCTTTGTCTCACCAGCACTTAATGGGGTTTCTATCATTTTAGTCAACTTAATATATACACATATGTGGTGATATATTATGTACCCCAATATATTGTGTACCCTAAGAAACTTACCTGGGGATCAGAGGACAGAGCCAGCCACTAGATTAGACATAGAGGCCAGACAGTGGTGGCACACACATTTAATCCTATCACTTGGAAGGCAGAGACCCATCTGGATCTCTGTGAGTTCAAGTCCACCCTGGGAACAGAGTCAGATAATGGTGGCACATGCCTTTAATCCCAGCACTTGAGATCTCATGCCTTTGCTTGGAAAGCACACAAGCCTTTAATCCCAGGAAGTGGCATGGCTGGGTGGAGAATGGTATATAAGGCATGAGGAAACAGGAACTAAGCAGCAGTTCAACTGAGATCCACAGGAGTGAGGACTCAGAGGCTTTCAATCTGAGGATTTGTGGAAACAGGATCGGCTGAGGAGTTGGTGAGGTGAGGTTGGCTGTGGCTTGTTCTGCTTCTCTGATCTTTCAGCTTTCATGCCAATATCTGGCTCTAGTTTTTTTTTTAATTAATAAGACCATTTAGCAATTTGTGTTACACACATATATATCAATATCAATATGTTATCTGGATCTCATTTCTATCTGAAGTCTCTGGGTCTTCCCATGCCTTCAAGTTCACTGGGACTGGTTGGCAGAATTTATGTATTCTTTTTCAAATGTGTAATTTGCAAATATTTTCTACTAGTATTTGCTTCTTTCATATGCTTTCTCCCAGCCTTACTGAAGTGGTATTTATAAATAAAAACTGTATACCTGGAAGGTATATGATGTGATTTTTTGATAAATGCATACTTTGTGAAATATCAATCCATTAACATATCTGTTGCCTCATATGGTAATTATATTTGTACTTGGTGTGGTGAAAATGATGAAGATCTCTTTTCTTAGCAAATTTCAAGTATATAATACATTACTGTTAAATACAGTTACCATGCTGCCCATTAAATATCCTGACTTTATTCATTTAACAATTGAAATTTTGTACCATTTGATCAACTCTTGCCAATTTCTTCCACAGCCCTGGCCCATTGTAATCACACTTGTACTCTATTTCTATGAATTTGATATTTTTAGATTCCATATGTGAGATGATAGATATTCTGGTTAGTTTTTTTTTTTTTTTCAAGACAGGGTTTCTCTGTGTAGCTTTGCGCCTTTCCTGGGACTCGCTTGGTAGTCCAGGCTGGCCTCGAACTCACAGAGATCCGCCTGCCTCTGCCTCCTGAGTGCTGGGATTAAAGGCGTGCGCCACCACCACCCGGCTATTCTGGTTAGTTTTAACTGTCAATTTGATATAGCCTAAAATCAACTGGGAAGAAAGTATTTTTTAAACATATTTTTATTGATTATTTGTTAATTTCACATAATGCACCCCAATTACCCTCACCTTGTAGTCCTTCCAGGTCCAGCCTCCACCCTTGTGGCCTCCCCTCCAAAAAGATTTTTAAAAAGTCCAATCTGTGTTGTCCATATAGTCACTGGAGCATGGCCAAACTCCTGGTGGCCAGCCCCTTAAAGAAAAGTGAGTCATTCCCCACCTCCCTGCCAGTAGCCATTTATTATGGAGAGCTACACTTGAGCATCCTTATTACAATTTTTAAGAGTTCTCTTTGAAGGCTTCCTATAGACGAATTTCTAAGCAGTCTTATTAAATAAGAAACACAGAGCCAAATACAGAGAAAATAGCCGAAGAGATCAGAGCGAATAGCCACGACTAGCCTTAGCTTACCACCATGCAGTAGCTTTCCCAGAGAGAGACCTTCTTTCTGCCTAACCTGTGCTTTTATTGCCTTCCTGTTCTGCCTTCTCATTGGCTCTAAGCCCAGCCACATGACTTCCTCGTCACTGCCTGTCTATACAGACCTCCAGGCCTCTATGGTTGGTACTGGGATTAAAGGTTCGTGTCACCATGCTTGACTGTGTCCTTGACCACACAGAGACTCTGCCTGCCATGTGATTGGATTAAGGGTGTGGGCTACCACCATCTGACTTCTGTTTATGGCTCGCTATGACCTCTGATCGCCAGGCAAACTTTATTTATTAACATACGAATAAAATATCACATTTCAGCACAAATAAAATATCGCCACAGCTTCCTGTTTAGTTTGTTACTTTTTTTGGGAGGTGGGGAGAGAGATTGTCACAGAAGCCTTCTAAGTCTCTCTCAACTGTGAGTCTACAGTCATCAATATCACCACAGAAAGAAGCTTCCTTGTCCTTTATAGTCGTCAGGAGCACAGATCACAGACTTCCACATGGTATCTAGCACCAGCACAGACCATGGATATCAACATGGCCTCCTGTGCAGCATGTGCCATGGACCTCAGCATGGTCTCCTGTGACAGTATAAACCACTAATATCAACTCAGCCTCTGGCTTCAGCAGGACCACCGACCCCAACATGGCCTTCAGCAACAGCAGCATGGACCACAGACATCCACATGGCACTGGGTGCCATCATGGCTCATGGATATCAACATGACTTCAGGAATTTTTGTTGTTCTGGGTTTTTTTTGTTTTTTGTTTTTTGTTTTTTGTTTTTTTTTGAGACAGTTTCTCTGCATAGCCTTGGCTATTCTGGGAACTCACTATGTAGATTAAGCTGGCCTCAAATTCACAGAGATCTGCCTGCCTTTGCCTCCAGAGTGCTGGGTTTAAAGGCATGTGCCACTATGCCCATCTTGGAGCAAGAGTCTTAATGAGGAATTATCTGGATCAGGTTGTGGGCATGGCATAGACATGCCTGTGAAGGACTGTCTTGATTGTTGATTGATATAGGAATATCCAGCCCAGTGTGAGCAGTATTATTCCTAGGCAGTGGGTAATCAGTAGTATAAGAATGGCAAAAGGTAGCCGAGAACAAGTAAGGTTGCATTCATTTGTTCCTCTTTGGTCTTGACTGTAGATATGATGTAACCAGCCACTTCAAGTTCGTCCCACTGTGCCTTCTCTGCTATGACAGACTGTAGCCTGAAATTGTAAGCTGAAATAAAGTGCCTTTCCCCATAAACTGCTTTTTGTCCAAAGTGTTTTGTTACAGCAACAGAACGAAATTAGAACAACACAGTATTTCTTTGTCTCTGGGTTATCTCCCTTAGCACAATGTCTTTTATATTTACCCATGTTTTTGTAGATGGCAGATTTCTTTCTTTTAATATTTATATTATTGATTATTAGTGTGTTTGTACACACTGTGGCCCATGTGTTGAGGTCAGACGACAGCTTTGTGGAGTTTGTTCTTTTCTTCCACATTTCTATGGGTTATGAAGATCTAGGGCAGCTCATCAAGCTTGCCCAGCAAGCACACTTACCCTCTGAGTCATCTGGCCAGCTCAAATACAAAACTACTTCAATGAATTCTACAAGAATGTCACAACAATGTATTTTACTCATATTCACCT
Source organism: Peromyscus eremicus (assembly GCF_949786415.1). Taxonomy (NCBI): domain Eukaryota; kingdom Metazoa; phylum Chordata; class Mammalia; order Rodentia; family Cricetidae; genus Peromyscus; species Peromyscus eremicus. Next base: position 57,788,559 of record NC_081439.1, on the reverse strand, counting down.
CCTCCCCACTTCTCCCTTAACTCCTCCCAGACCCACTCCACCTCCTTACCTTTCATCTTCATGTCCTTTTAAAAACAATACACTGACTTCAATTTGTGCAGCCAATATATTTCCAGGGTGTAGGCTCATCCACTGGAGAACGGTCATTCTACAAGGAGCTGATCTTTTAGAGAAAACTAATGCTCCCTCCTCCACAAGCCATCAGCTGTCCATAGCTCCTCATTTAGGGGTGAAGGCTTGTGAAAACCTCCCCTTTATATTCTGGAATGTTGACTGCCTTGATCTTGAGCAGACAACCATAGCTCCATTAACTATTGCCAACTTCAGAAAGAAGCTTCTCTGGCCAAAGTTTAGAGCTACACTAATTTGTGGAGTGCATTGCTGGCACAGCTGTACTGAGCTGAAAGGTGATGTTCTCAGAGCCCACTGGCTCTAGCAGGCTCCACAGGATGCTGTATGCAGGAGAGATGAGTGGGAGTGCTATTCTCTGTAGCTTGTGTTCTTGGCGTTTTGGTGCTTAAAGGTCTCCTTAAACTCATTCAGGCTGTTGGAAGAACATAATTCCCATTGCTGCAGAACTCTTGAAGGCTACATCTCCTTACACATTTTTTATCTACTTATCTAGAGATGGACACTTAGGTTTATCCCATATATTGGCTATAGTGACTAAATACTAATGCATATGTGTAGGTGGAGTTTTTCCATCTCAACCACCTGCTCCCAAATAACCAGCACAGGGGCTTAATATTAATTACAAATGCCCAGCAGATAGCTCAGGCTTGTTACTGGCTAGCTCTTACATTTAAATTAACCCATATTTATATCTATGCTTTGCCATGTAGCTTGGTACATTCTCTCAGCATGACATGCCAATCTTGCTTCTTCTGTGTCTGATGGCGATTTTCTGACTCCACCCTTCTTCCTCCCAGCATCCTCAGTTTGATCACCTTGCCTATACTTTTTGCCTGGCTATCACCCAATCAGTGTTTTATTAAACAAATTCGAGTGACAGATCTTTACAATGTACAAAGGGTGTACTTATTAGTTATCATTATTAGTTATTATTATTCCACAGCACATATGTATCTCATACATATGTGCAGGTATTGGTTGGGAACACAGATTTCATATGCTTTGGCTATATACCTAGAAGTAGAAAATCTGGATTCTATAGTAGTAATATTTGTATTTTAAAGGAGTCCCTATACTGTTTTACACAATGGCTATATTTTCTTGAACATTTGTTTATGTGTTTTGAGATAAGGTCTTACTATGCAGCCCTGGCTAGTTTGGAACTCTTTATGTAGATCAGGCTGGCCTCAAACTGACAGAGATCCACCTGCCTCTGCCCCTGAGTGCTGGGACTAAACACATGCACCACCTGAATCATAATTGCTCTTTAAAAAATTAAATTCTTTAATAGTTCCATAATCTCTTGAGAGAATTTTAGTCATTTTCACCTACTATTGGCCTTTCTTATTCTCCTTTCTTCTTCTCAACAAGTCTTCCTACTTTCATGTCTTTTCTGTCTGTGTGACTGACCCACAGAGCTTACTTAGATAGAGTTGCTTGTACACAATAACTATTTTAACTTAAACTCCCCTCAACACCGGGTGAATGTTGTCTTTTTTCCAAAGCCTCTGTAATAATTATCCTTTACTTTTTTGATAACAGTCATCCTAACATGTTTGTGGATTTTCACTTGCACTGCTCTGATGTGTGTTGTTTTTAGAGAAAGGTTTATCAGGGTATTTTCCAGTTTTTCGCTTTTATTTTAGTTTATAAGGATGATTATTTGGGGCAGTTATGAGAGAGTTATACAATTATCAATCTATATTAAAATGCATTGCATGTAGGTGAAATATAGAATAGTATATAAATGGGCATTGAAATGTTTATTATTTTATTCCCATAAATTGATTGGGTAATACAATAACTTGATACATATATACAATGTGTAATGATCAAACCATGGTAATTAATATATTAATTTCCTCACTATTATTTCTGTTTGGAGTCTGTGAGTTCCTAACATCCAGTTATTCATAAAATGTACAATGTGTTATGTGAGCTGTTTTTGTAGAGTTCTGGAACCCTAGAACATATTAAATTTATCTTACTGTCTTTGGGTATCTACTATCCAACCTCCCATAGCCTCATTAGTCTCTTCCTCTTTGATCTCTAATAATAACAAATCCACATTTCACTTTTATTTTATTTTTTTAATTTTATGTGCATTGGTGTTTTGCCTGCACCAATATCAGTATGTATATCAATATAAGGGTGTTGATCGGAGTTACAGACAGTTATGAGCTGCCATGTGGGTGCTGGGAATTGAACCTGGGTCCTCTGGAAGAGCAGCCACTGTTCTTAACCACTGAACCACCTCTCCAGCCCCACAAATTCACATTTCAATTAACTCTAAAACGTTCATACAAGAGACCATGCAGTCTGTGTCATTCTGCCTATGATTTATTTCACTTAATGTAATGTCTTCTGTTTGTATCCACTTAGCCACAAATGATAGAATATCACTTTTTAAGATTAATTCACATTCTATTGTATATGTGTATACCTCACTTTCTTTATCTATTCATTTGTTCATGGACATCTGGGTTATCTTCATATCTTATCTATTGTGAATAGTACTATAATAAAATGGGCTTGTGTTGGGGACCGATTCCGGACAGCGGTGTCCTTACTTTATCAAACCTTACAAAAGCAGGAAGTTCCTGGCCTAACCTCAGGCTGTACAACTTCCTGGAGTACCTGCTAATCAGCCAGCTGCAGGGGCCTGGGACCAAAGCGACCTCACCCTCTCTTAGGAATTTTCCATTCTTCTCTCCGTGCTTCCCCTGTTCCCCCTCCCTGCCTGAAGCCCTGTTTATAAGCCTCAACACCCAGTCAATAAACGGAGACCTCGACGCAACTCAGAATGTCTCTGTCTTCCTTTACGCGCCTGGTCTCCTTTCTCTCTCGCCCCCATTGATCTTTCAGGAGGTGCCTCCTCGGGTCTCATCAAATAACCTGGCCCGCGGGACCGGGCAGGCTTGGAGTGTGTTTTTGATACGCCAATATTTAATTTGGATATATACTTGTCTTAGTTAGGTTTTTTGTGAAGAGACACCATGACCATGGCAGCTCTTTTTTTTTTTTTTTTTTTTTTTTGGTTTTTCGAGACAGGGTTTCTCTGTGTAGCTTTGCGCCTTTCCTGGAACTCACTTGGTAGCCCAGGCTGGCCTCGAACTCACAGAGATCCACCTGGCTCTGCCTCCCGAGTGCTGGGATTAAAGGCGTGCGCCACCACCGCCCGGCTTTTTTTTTTTTTTTTTTAGATAGGGTTTCTCTATGTACACCTGGCTGTCCTGGAACTCACTTTGTAGACCAAGCTGGCCTCAAACTCCTGAGTGCTGGGATTAGAGGTGTGTGCCACCCCCCTACCCCTGGTCATGGCAACTCTTATAAAGAAAACATTTAATTGAGGGAGCTTGCTTATAGTTTCAGAGGTTCAGTCCATTGTCATGGCAGGGAGCATGGCAGCATGCAGGCAGAGGTGGTGCTGGAGCTGAGAGTGCTACATCTTGCAGGCAACAGGAAATCAAGTGACTGTCACACTGGGTGGTATCCTGAGTATATGAAACCTCAAAGCCCGCCCCCACAGTGACATACTTCCTCCAACAAGGCCACACCCACTCCAACAAAGCCACATCTCTTAATAGTGCCACTGCCTATGAGATTATGGGGTTAAGGAGGCTAATTACATTCAAACTACCACCATACTCAAAATGGTATAGCTAGATCATGTGATATATCTGCTTTTAGTTTCCTTAGGAAACTTTAAGATGATATTCTCTGTAATGGGCATACTAGTTCACATTTCTGTCAGAAATGCGTAAGAGTTTTCTTGCTAGCATCTGTTGTTTTCATGAAAATATTTTTGAGTGTACACCTGTAATTCCAACAATAGGGAAGCTGAGCCAGGAGGATTACAAATTTGAAGCCAGTCTGGGAAATATGAATTCCCACCCAGCTTGGGTTATATATCAAGACTCTGACTTGAAAAACAAACAAGCCAGGCAGTGGTGGTGCATGCCTTTAATCCCAGCACTTGGGAGGCAGAGCCAGGCGGATCTCTGTGAGTTCAAGGCCAGCCTGGGCTACCAAGTGAGTTCTAGGAAAGGCGCAAAGCTACACAGAGAAATCCTGTCTCGAAAAACCAAAAAAAAAAAAAAAAAAAAAAAAAAAAGAAAGAAAAGAAAAAGAAAAAAAGAAAAAAGAAAAACAAACAAATAAACACCTCCCCCAAACTTCACAAAAAACAACAGTGCCAAGTTTAGGACAGAGGTATGAATCTATAATTCCAGTACTTGGGAGGTATTGAGGTAGGAGGATTAGGAGCTCTAATTTATCTTTGGCTAATAGCAAATTCAAGGCCAACCTGGGCTACCTACTTAAGAATCTGTCTTAAAAACAATTTCAAAAAATTGGTAATTACTATTTTAACTGTGGTGAGATGGAATCTCATTATAGCTTTGGTTCACTTTACACATTTTCATGTGTTTTTTGGTCATTTGTATCTCTTCTTTTGATGATTTGTCCAATGTAAATTTTATTGCTTGATTTTTTTTGTTAGTCTGTTAAAAATAATCTTCATATGCTCTGCATATTGATTCTCTGTCAGGTGTATATCCTGCATAGACTTTCTCCATTTTGACAGTAGTCTTTTCACAGCAATGACACTTTGTTATTTCATACGATCTTATTTGCCTTTTTTTTTTTTTTTTTTTTTTTTTTTTTTTTTTTTTGCTTTGTGTTCTGTGCTTTGGAGTCCCATTCAGGAGACCATTCCATTGCATATGTTGAGATTTTGACCCTCCACATTTTCCTCTGGTAGTTTCAGATCTTACATTAAGATATTCTATCCATTTGTGTTAATTTCAGTATGGAGAGAAGGGGTCAGGTTTCAGTCTACTACATGTGAATTGACACTATGTTGAAACTTTTGTTAAGGATCAGTTGGTTATAAATGAAGAGGCTCACTGGGCCAGTGGTGGTGGCACATGACTTTAATCCCAGCACTCGGGAGGCAGAGGCAGGCAGATCTCTTTGAGTTTGAGGCCAGCCTGGGCTACAGAGTGAGTTCCAGGAAAGGCGCAAAGCTACACAGAGAAACCCTGTCTCGAAAACAAAACAAAACAAACAAACAAACAAACAAACAAACAAAACCAAACCCCAAAACAAATAAATGCAGAGGATCTTAATTCTATTCCATTGATCTGTGCATGTATTTGTACACCAGTGGCATGCTTTATGGTTACTATCATTTTGAATATACAAAACATGATTCTTTCAAACTTTGTTCTTTCTTTTTCTTTAAGATTACTTTGGCAACCCTTCACCAGCTGTAGCATTCAGGAGAGCAGGCCCTGCACCTCGCCTGGGCAGCACAATAGAGCCAACCCTGTTGGAAGAGGTGTGGGTGAGCGAGGCCCAACGTTGTGAGCATGGGAGAGCTGTCCCCACTACTCATCTGTATTGTGTCGGCATGGGCAGAGGGAGAGATGCTTCCCCAACCCCCATCAAAGCGTGAGGCAGGTGGGAGAGCTGGCCCTGAGGTCACAAGAGCGGGAGAGCTGTCCCTGTCCCTCATCCCAGCACTTGGGAGAGTGGACCTTATGCCTTGCCTGGCCTTGAAGGTGTATGTAGGTGTGGAAGAACTAATCCTGAGGACATGAAAGCAGGAGAACTGGCCCCGCCCCTAGCTCATTGCTGCAAGGGGTGAACTAACCAGGGCAATGCTGGAGAGTTCATCCTGGTGGTGAGGACAGGAGCGAGCTGGCAGGCTGACCAACCCTGAAACTACCAGAGGTTATAGGTTGGCCCACCCCAACAATCGCTCCATCTGTTATCTGCTGGAGTACGTGAAGGGACTGGTTCTGCAGTCCCAAAGCTGCAGGATCTCCACAACACAGGGCAACAGCAGGATATCCAAGAGGAGTTCCAGTGAGGACCCAGTATTGATGGTGTAGCAGAAATCAGAGGCCTCGAACCAGACTAATGACTCATTGCAGTGAACACTTGAAAGTAGAGATAAATGGATAAAAGGGTTTACCACGTGACTCATTGTGTCACACTACAGCTTCCATGATGAAACTGATTTTTCCTTCTCTCTTTGTTTCCTTTTTCTTCTCTTAAATTTTATTTTATTTTATTTTGAAGGGTGGGCTGCAAGGGCAGATATGAAGGGACAGTGAAATGGATGGGGTGGAGATGCATGATATGAAAAACACAAAGAATAAATAAAAAGAAAATAAAAAAGAATTGTGTTGGATTTTAATGGGGATTGCATTGAGTCTGTAGATTGCTTTTGGTAATGTAACCATTTTTACTATATTAATCCTACCAATCTGTGAGCATAGGAGATCTTTCCATCTTCTGGTATCTTCTTCTATTATTTTATTTTAGTCTTTAAAGACTTGAAGTTTTTATCACATAGTTCTTTCACTTGCTTAGTTAGAGTTACCCCAAGATATTTTATATTATTTGTGGCTATTGTGAAGGTGTTATTTCTCTGATTTATCAGCCTGTTTATTGTTTGTATATAGGAGGGCTACCGATTTATTTGAATTAATCTTGTATCCAGCCACTTTGCTGAAGGTGTTTATTAGCTGTAGGAGTTCCCTGGTAGAATTTTTGGGGTCACTTATGTATACTATCATATCATCTGCAAATAGCAATACTTTGACTTCTTCCTTTCCAATTTGTATTCCTTTGATCTTTTTTAGTTGTATTGCTCTAGCTAAGACTTCAAGTACTACATTGAATAAATATGGGGAGAGTGGGGCCTTGAACCAGACCAGTCATTGTTTGCAATGAACACCTGCATGTAAAAATGTATGGATAGGCCAGGCAGTGGTGGCGCACGCCTTTAATCCCAGCACTCAGGAGGCAGAGCCAGGCGGATCTCTGTGAGTTCGAGGCCAGCCTGGGCTACAGAGAGAGTTCCAGGAAAGGCGCAAAGCTACAGAGAAACCCTGTCTCAAAAAACCAAAAAAAAAAAAAAATGTATGGATAAAGGGGTTTACTGCGTGACTCACTGTCACACTGCAGCCTCCATGATGAGGTATTCCTCTTCTTCCTTTTTTTCTTTCTTCCCCCATCCTTTTCTCTTAAATTTTATTTTGTTTTATTTTGGGGTGGGGGGAGGGAGATGGGAAGGATTGGAAGGCATGATGTAAAAGACACAAAGAATAAATAAAAAATAAATAAAAAATATTACTTTGGCTATTTTGAGGTTTTCTGCTTCTAAATGAATTTTAAGATTACCTTTCTTTCTCTGGACAATACCATTAGTGTTTTTTTTTTTGTTGTTTTTTGGTTTTTGGTTTTTTGAGACAGAGTTTCTCTGTGTAGCTTTGTGCCTTTCCTGGATCTCGCTCTGTAGACCGGGTTGGCCTCGAACTCACAGAGATCTGCCTGGCTCTGCCTCCCGAGTGCTGGAATTAAAGGTGTGTGCCACCACCACCCGGCACCATTGTGATGGTGATTATTGCACAGAATCTATAAATCAGTTTGTTTGTTTGTTTGTTTGGTTGATTTGATTTTTTTCTTTTCTTTTCTTTTTTTTTCTTTTTTGGTTTTTAGAGACTGGGTTTCTCTGTGAAACAGTCCTGGCTGTCCTGTAGACCAGGCTGACCTCAAACTCACAGAGATCTGCCTGCTTCTGCCTTCCGAATGCTGGGATTAAAGTCTGAATCTGTAAATTGTTTGGAATAGTATGGACATTTAAAAATAATAACTTAGGGGACTAGAGATATGGCTCAGTGGTTAAGAGCACTGACTATGCTTCCTGGAGGATCAGGGTTCAATTCCCAGCACCCACATGATGGCTCACAACTGTGTGTAACTCCAGAATCTGACACCCTCCTAGCATCCACATGGCAGTTCACAACTGTCTGTAACTCCAGGATCTGACACCCTCACACAGACATACATTACAGACAGGAAAAATACCAATGCATATAAAATAAAAATAAATTATTAAAAATAATTTTCCAGTTTATAAATATAGCATATTTTCCCATTGTTTTGATTTATTGCTAAATTACTTCAGTAGAATATTATACTGTTGTTTTGCTTTTGAGACAAGGCCTTGCTGTGGATATCTCAGGACAGTTTTGAACCTGCAATTTTCCTGGGTTAGTCAAGAACATCATGGTGGGAACTACATGGTAGAAAAGATGTTCATTTTATGGTAGCCAGGAAGCGAAGAAATAGGAAGTTCCATAGACTCCTTCAAGGCACATCCCCCCCAAACCTAATACTTCCTAGTAGATCCTCCTTTTAAAGTACTCCACCACCTTCTAATAATTTTGTGCTGAGAACTAAATCTTTAACACTTGAGACTTGGGAGTGGGGTGACTCCAAACTCAAAACTATAGCACTTTGCTTCTGGCTTCCATCTATGTCATACTGCAAAGTGCGTTTATTCCATCTCCAAGAATCCTCAGAGTCTTAACGGTTCCAACACTGCTCAAAGCACCAAATCCAAAGTCTCAGCTGAGACTCAAGGTAGACGCTCAGCTGTGAGCCCCTGCAAAAATCGAAAGACAAGCCGTGTGCTTCAAGAAGCAAGGACACAGAGCAAACATTTGCATTCCAAGAGAGAGGAACAGGAAAACACAAACGACAGACTGGAGCAAACAAACCCAAAATGTAGCAGGGCAAACGTTGAATCCTAAGTGTAAGCTTGGCACTTTGCCCAGGCTGAGGTAGGGATTGGGCAGCTCTACTTACTACGACCTTGCTAGGTGTAGTTACACATGACCACCTTTTCAAGGCACTTTCATACGCTGTCCATGGACCTGACACCTCTTTCCTTCTGTGGTCTCTGTGTTCCTTTGGCTTCACCTTCTGAAGGAGCTGCTTGCAGCACCTCTGACCCTGCTGCATACTGCCTGGCCTTCTTCAAGGGAGACTCTTCAACATTTTGTTGTTAAGTATGATATTAGTTGTGGGCTTGTCTTATATGGCCTTTATTGTGCTGAGTTATATTTCTTGTTTGTTGAGTTTATTTTTTGTCTTAAAAGGGCAATGAATTCTGTCCAGTGCCTTTTTTTTTTTTTGCATTATTTAAGATCATCAAGTAGCTTTGTGCTCATCACTTTCTTCCCTTACTTTTCCAAATGCAGCCAGGAGTAGAAAGCTAATTTCACTATAATCATTATTTTTGAAAAGATATTTTAAGCTATCAGACACATAGGCATCCAGACTTCACATTTTATTAATATTTGACTAAGACAATGCCTTGCATATCTCTATTGCAACATCATATCATGGATGCTCTATTGCCCTCTTTCAGCACTGAGATTAGTAAATTCCTGAAAAACCAGAACCAACTCAGAAAACAGCACGAAAATCAGTAGCAGAGTTCTGAAGCTGGCACAAGGACAATTTTTTTTCTCTTCAGAGAAACCTCATTTTTTTCTTTTAACAGCATATATATGAACAAGTGAAAAGCAATCCCTGAATCTACAAAACAATGCTTAAATAAATCTAAATTACATCCGTAAGTAAACAGAAAAGTAACATGTATTCACGGATTGAAAGAGCACGTTGTGTCAGTACTGGTCTGTGTGTTGGCCTCTGTGCCTTATAATTGATTCCAGGCAGCGCTCTAGGTCTTGTTGCTGAGTTCCCCCACCCACTCTCTCTTCGTGTGAGGTGAGGTTGTCAGGGCAACCAATGCGGAGTACTGCGGCCATTCGGTAATGTCTGCTTGACTGCTTGCTGCAGTGCTCACAGCCTTTAACCAGCAGCTCAGGGCGAGCCCTGCAGATCCACCAACTTGCCTTTCTCCGTGGAAACCTGGTAACTATGATGTACGAGAGTGTCGACCCCTCCCGACAACAGTGCACTTCGAAATGTGGCTAGAAACATCTGGCTGAAACATTTGAAGTCAACATCTGTTTGTGAAATTCTCAATAGGTGCTGGCAGCTGTGGAGTGCCTGCGGGAGGGAGACAGGGAGGATCCATGCTCCGGCAGGTTATTCACCAACGCCAGTCCAGTTTTGCATCAGGAAAATGAGGCGTTCTGTCTTTCCGTAGACGTTTCATTAAGGCTCTCTGCACTTGCCAGTGTAAGGTTCTCTACTCATCCTGATTACCAGTCTTGGAGGCTCTCTTCATTGTTCGCTTAAGTCTTCCAAGCTGTGGCCTGTAGGTACCTGTGATATATATACCCCGGCTTGCACTTCCTTTTACCAGAAGCTTCGGGAGTACAATCAACTGTGACAGTCAGCACCTCCATGGCCTCCTGTCAAGAAACCTTCACAAAGTGACAATGAATGACTGTAGGGAGTTCTCAGAGTCGTCAATCACAGTTGGCAAGGGTACAGTGCTTCACGAATTCATGGAAAGTGTGGAAAGAATTGCAGGTGGTTTTATCCACATTATTCAGGAAGGCAATGCTTAGTTATGGAAACCTCCATTTTTGGTTTTAGGGACTTGCACACTATATGGGGAGATGACACAGAGGAAATTGGGGTCCTCTCTTGGGGTTCTTAGTCACCACTTATAAAGGCATTTAAGAATGGACTCAAATGGAAGCCCAAGGACAATTTTATTACAGTTTAAAAGAAAAAAAATCCCCATGGCAGTCAAGCTGTAAACCACAGCTGCTGCCACTGAGGAGAATGGAGGATAAAAGGAGAAAAGCCACGTGATTTAAGTTGGTATGGAGGACAGACACATGGTGGGAAGGGGAGCTTCAGAGAAAGAATGAGGAGGCCCAAAGTGTCAGAAAAAGCATCCTTAGGTTCTGGCCAGCAAGACAGAAAAAGAAAAAGCAGAGGTTGTGCCTAAAGATTGCTGGGCCCAGTGGAATGTCATGGTGGCCCAATGAGGCTGCTCTGAGGGAAGACGATGGGACTTCTGGGAAGGAAAAGTACAGTATTTCATTAATGGAAAAATTATTTAGCCTATTTCTTTAGCATGCCTTAAGGTAAGCCTGCCTTTCTAGGGGTGGCCCCTTGGCTGGGTGATTGATTCAGCACAACTGGGATTCTTATGACTCCACCCAGGCCAGAGATTTTCTCTTAACATTTATGGCTAGTCTAACAATCTGTCTGTTAGCAACATGCCTTAGTGAAGGAGAGAGGCCTCTTCAACGGCATTGATTTTGTGGATGTTGACACTGAAATGTTCCTGCAAAATTATTGAACGTCTGTAGATGGGCTGTGGAAACCACCAGCTTTGGTTTGTCTCTGAAGACAGATGAGTCTGTCACATAGACTTAAAAGTTGTATTCAACAGAATTGCCCAAAGAATGGGCCTAATTTGCGATGGGGAAATTTCATGTTGAATTGGGCTGTGGGCAGAACTGGAAAGTGATGGGAGCAGGAGCAGCTCAGACAGGCTTACCCTGCCTTTGTAGGAGGTCCAGAGCACGTGATTTTCAGGGCCTTTGTCTGCTGGCTGGGGAGCAATTCAGAGAGGGTAGAGACCTATAAAGATGAAGATGTAAGTGTAGGCGTCTGGATGGCAGTCTTACTGTCCTAAAAGACACCAGCATAGTCCCATGGCTACAGGAATAGTCCCATGGCTACAGGAAAAGACTCACTAGACAGGGTTGCTGTCATTCCAGGAGTTCTCACCCAGGAGCTAAGCAAACTATGGGAACTGGAGGAACTGAGTGGCAGTTCTTATCAGTGCGGGGAAAGATAACAGCCATTCCAAACAGAATTGTTTAAAGATCAGGGCAAGCTTGATGGTAGTCTCTGTTTAATGCAAAGGAAGCCAAGATTTGGCAGTAGATTATATGGACTTTCAAGAGAGTTCTCAGTGGCAATTGTAGCTGTAGCTTGCATGGTATTTCTTGATGTCTGCACAAATCCTTCCTCAAAACAACTGATAGTGTAGTATAAACATTTTTCTTTGTATATTAGAAGATAGTTTAAAAATAGTAAATTATTTCATAAAAGTAAAAATATTTCTAGATCCTGATTATAATTGGCAATTCGTATTTCATCATTATCATTTTTCCTAAAATTTGGCCTATTTCAAAAATCCAGAATAGTAATCCAGTTTGAATCATTAAAAAAATGTTTATGGGCTGGAGAGATGGCTCAGAAGGGCTGGAGAGATGGCTCAGAGGTTAAATGCATTGGCTGCTCTTTCAGATGTCCTGAGTTCAATTCTCAGCACCCACATGGTGGTTTTTTTCCTGCATATATGTATGTGTACCACATGTGTGCCTGATGCCCAAGGAGGTCAGAAAAGGGCATTGATTACCCTGGGACTAGAGTTACAGGAAGTTGTGAACCATCATGTAGGTGCTGGGAACCAAACTCCAGTATTCTGCAGGAGCAGCAAGTGCTCTTAACCACTGAGCCGCCTCTGCAGTCTGGTTTGCTTGAATCTTACCTGGCTTGCCAAATTACTCTTCATCACTTAATTATGAAAATGACAGACCAAAAGGAGCTTACAACATGCCGTGTGTTCACTACACGAATGCTTGCCACTTACGCCAAAGTTTGGGGTTTCTGGAAATAATGTGAGACTCTGTAGATATTTGGATGAAGTGGAACTTGACCTTGAGAAGGAACCAATATGATCCTCAATTTTGGACTACAGTTTTAAAGACATTAATAAGAAGACTGATGATATTTAGGGCCTTTTCTTTTTGCCATTTAACAAGTCCTGACTGAAGGTTATAGTTTTAGCACTTCTGTTAAACACCAATTGTTGCGAGAATGAACAAAATAAACACTGTAGGGAAAGATAGTTCTGAATCGTTGACATTGGAAAAAATAATAATTCTGCTTTCCTCCCATGTTTACCTAGTAGAATAACTTGAATCACAGCTGGTAATCATCTGTAGAAGATATGCTCTTAGCTGGGCAGTGGTGATGCACACCTTAATTCCAGCACTGGGGAGGTAGAGATAGGCAGATCTCTGAGTTCAAGGCCAGTCTGGTCTACAAAGTGAGTTCCAGGACAGCCAGAGCTACACAGAGAAACCCTGTCTCAAAAAAAAAAAAAACACCAAAAAATACAAAAACAAAAACAAAAAAATGCTGGAGAGATAGCTCAGCAGTTAAGAGCACTGACTGCTCTTCCAGAGGACCTGAGTTCAATACCCAGCATCCACATGGCAGCTCACAACTGTCTGTAACACCAGTTCCAGGGGACCCAACACCCTCACACAGACATACATGCAGACAAAATACCAATGCACATAAAAAAAGAGAAAGAAAAAAGATAGGCTCTTTTGTGTGTGTGTGTGTGTGGTGTTCTGTGTATAAAATCATAAAGCTATAAGTGGAGGGAAAGCATGTGATTAATTTTCAAGTACTCTAGAGTCATATAGTGCACCCGAGAAGAGAAAAATAGCATATGTTACACATTGTAAAGGACATGTCCACCTAAGTTTAACAGAAATTCCCCAGAATCACGTTAGTAAGCTTTAGAAATACCAGTGTCAGCAGAGAATTCCATTAAAAACTAGCCCATTAAAACTAGGCAGATGTTAACTATGTGCAGATTTTATCAGACTACCTAGCTTATATTTACTATATAAATCTTTATACAATGCAATGCAATGATGAGGTGTAAGAGCAAATACTCGAAGGCAGCTGGAGAGAGGGTTCTGGGCTTAGGAGTGCTTGCTGCTCAATCATGAGGACTGGAGTTTGTGTCACAAGCCTGATACCCTGTAAACACCTGCAAATTCAGCCCCAACACCCTCTTATGGCCTCTGTCTACGCATAGGCGTACATACCCGCACACACATGAGCATATACTTACACAGACACATCATACCCATACGTAAATTAAGTGGACCTTAAGGCAAAGACCGGGGCTGGAGAGATAGCCAAGTGTTTAAGAGTACTGGCTGATGTTCCAGAGGACCTGGGCTTTGATTCCCTGCACCTGCATGGCAGGTCACAATTATTTGTAACTCTAGTGGTGCCCCCTTCTGGCCTCTACAGGCACCAGGCACACACCTATCGCACAAGCATATATGCAGGCAAAATACCCATATACATAAAATAAAAATAAATAAAATGTTAAAGAAAAAGAAATACAAAGACCAGAAGATCACTACCAGGCAAAGCTTTTATTGTTGCTATTACATCTAGGCCTAGAAATGGCCTTTTCCCGACTAAATGTACATCCTCTCTTAACATAAATGAAAAGTAAAATCTCACTTACTGGGTAGTAGGAATTGTTTCAATAAATTTTACCAGTGGCTGTTTCCATCACGTTAATAGACAATCTTCACTTTCCGTGGGCTCAAACTATAATGACTCTAGGTCATTTTCTCTTTCAATTTCTCTGCCCAGCATCTAAAATGAGAACAAAGGTAGAGCTGGGTAGTGAAGACAGCTCTGAAAAAAAATGTGTCATTTGTGTTGTATGCCCCCCTCCCCTAGCAGATTGCTTTTGCATTTTTAAGCAAACATACATAATAAAAATGAATTTTATTAAAAGCACTATCATACACATGTTATTATAATTTGTTCTTATTCGTTTCCCTCCCCAAGTCCCTAGCACACCCCTGCCTCTCCTTAGTCTCTAACCTCTCTCGGAGTAGTCGTCGCGTCTAGAGACCATGTCACATCTATTCCATTATTCTCTTTTCTCCCTTCTTTATCCCTCTCTTAAGGCTGCTTCCTCTCCTCTCATAGTCACACACACAGAGAGGCTCTGCATATGAGAGAAACATGCAGCATTTCTATTTCTACACATGGCTTATTTTGCTTACACAGTGATCTCTAGTTTGATCCATTTTCCTGAAAATATCAGGATTTCATTTTTTGCAATGCTGATTAAATTCCATTTTAAACCACATTTTTTTCCATCCATTTGTGTATTGATGAGCATCTAGGCTGATTCCATTTCCTAGGTACTGTAAATAGAGCAGCAATGAATATGGAGGTGTAAGTATCTGTACAGTAGGATGTAGATTGGTTTAAGTATATTCCTGGGAATGATACAGTTTACCAATGTGATAGTTCCAGCTTTAGTTTCTATTCCTGCCAACAGTGTATAAGGATTCCTTTCCCCCATGTCTTGGCCATCATTTATTGTCATTTCCCTCTCCCCTCTCTCTTCCTCCGTCTTCCCCTGCTTTTTAAGTGGGAGAGGCATGATTCTATTTGAAAGCCTTTAGGAATAAAACAGTTAAGAGTGGAAGACAGGGCTGGAGAGATGACTCAGAGGTTAAGAGTGCAGGCTGCTCTTCCAGAGGTCCTGAGTTCAATTTCCTGTAACCACATGGTGGCTCATGACCATCTGTGATGGGATCCGGCGCCCTCTTCTGGCCTGCGTGCACACATGCAGGCAGAACACTGTATACGTAATAAATAAATAAATCTTAAAAGAAAAAAGAATGGAAGACAAAGGACCCGATAGGAGGAGTTTCTCTTTTCTTTTTCTTCCTTATCTGTCTGTCAGTCAGTCTGTCTGCCTGTCTATTTATTTGTTTTTGCAGTGCTGAGGATTGAACTTAGGGTCTCACACATGCTAGGCAAGTCCTTTACCACCAGGCTACATTCTCAGCCCGTGCCTTTTGGTTTTTTTTTTTTTTGACTGGAGTGTGATGGCATCTCAAAGCAGTTTTAATTTATAGTTCCCTGATGGCCAAGGATGTTAAACAGTTTTCAAATATTTATTGGCTTTTTTTTTTTTTTTTTTTTTTGGTTTTTTGAGACAAGGTTTCTCTGTGTAGTTTTGGTGCCTGTCCTGGATCTCGCCCTGTAGACCAGGCTGGCCTCGAACTCACAGAGATCCACCTGGCTCTGCCTTCTGAGTGCTGGGATTAAAGGCGTTCGCCACCACTGCCTGGCGGCTAATTGTTTTTCTTCTTTTGAGAATTATCTAACAGTAGGTTGCTTTTAAAGTCAAATAAATATATGTTCCCCATTTAGACTCATTGATAATATTACATATTTTCTCCTTGTTTTGTGTATCTGTGTATATATCGTCTATCTATCTGTCTATCATATTTGTTTTAATCCTTTATCCCTTTGTCTTGAAACATGAGGTATTGACTAGCCGGGCAGTGGTGGCGTACACACCTTTAATCCCAGCACTTGGGAGGCAGAGCCAGGCGGATCTCTGAGTTTGAGGCCAGCCCGGTCTACAGAGAGAGAGAGAGGGAGAGTTCCAGGACAACCAGGGCTACATAGAGAAACCCTGTCTTGAGAAACAAACAAACAAATAAACAAAAATCCCAAGAAAACCTATTGACTACATCATTGAATTTAAGCGTGTTAACATGTATTACTTCAGAGTATTTAATTTATAGGTTGGGGAGATGAGTACATATCAAAGACTAATTCCTCTTTTGGAGAAGAAATTAGTTCATGTTTGATTGTTCAAGATGTTAGGAGGAATTATAATACTATTATTGTCTTTATTTTGAATTCAGTATGTTTTAAGGTGACCCAAGCACCCCAGATGAGCACCAATGACAGACCAAAGTTCAGTTTCACCCTCACTGAAATCCAGTTTAGTGAGACCAATGAGTTTCTTGGGGTTTCTTACAGAGATTAGGTGAGGGGTTACTTACAGGAGGTTGGTAATCCCCAAACAGCTGCATTACTACAAAGTCTGCACCACCACGCTATCACGAGTCCTGATCTTAATTAATCTTTGAATTCCTATGCAGAATACAGCATCTCTGCAGATCACTTGCAGCTTTGCAGGAAGTAACTGGCTGGAATGCCCAAGGGAGGGTTTTTCCTATTGAATGTAAATAGCTTCATTACCATTACCATAGCATCTTGTTTATCCCCAGAGGAAAAACACTATGCATCCATACAAAGAGCTAGAGTGTTGTTTTGAGTATTTTTCCTTCCATAGCATGGACTGAATTCATCCATTCAGTTGAAGACTTAAGTTGATGGAAAGCCTGGCAAGGAGAAAATTGCTTCTATCTGACAGATTCAAACTAGGGTATTGATTATTTTTCCAGCATTCATTAAGTCTAGAGTCAAAGTTCTCAATATTAAGGAAGGTTAGCTGGAGCTTTGTAGTGGATGTTCTTTATCACAAATACATCATCGGGTGGTGGTGGTGCATTCCTTTAACCCCAGTACAGAGGCAGGGGGGATCTCTGTGAGTTCGAGGCCAACCTGGTCTATGGAGTGAGTGCCTGGACAGCCAGAGCTGTTAAACAGAGAAACCCTGTCTTGGTGGGGAGTGGGGGGTGGGGATGGGGGGAGGGGAGAAACAAAACAAAAACCCAAACAAACAAAAAACCAAACCAAAACCAAATATATCTGTGAGGCTGGAGAGATGGCTCAGTGGTTAAGAGCACTTTCTGCTCTTTGAGAGAGGACTTGGGTTTGGTCCCCTGCACCCACATTGGGCATTGGTGACTTCCTGTAATTTCCACTCCAGGGATCCAACACCTCCGGCCTCCATAGGCACCTGCACTCAAATACACATACCCACAGACATACACATACCCATAATTTAAAAAAAGAGTGTGTACTGTACAAGTTCAGTTCCCAGCATCTGTGCTGGGAGGTTCACAACTGCTTTTAACTCCAGCATCCACACACATGTGGTATACAGTCACAGAACAATAATAAATAATAATAAATTATGTTTTAAAAGAAAGAGATGCTCAAGTCATTAGCACTGTGGAAATGTAGATCAAAACTACAATTAGAGATCATGACACCCACTTAAAAGTACAAGTAAGGGGCCAGGGAGATGGCTCAGGGATTAAGAGCACTGGCTGCTCTTCCAGAGGACCCGGGTTCAATTTCCAGCACCCACACGGTAGCTCACAACTGTCTGTAACTCCAGGTCCAGGGGATCTGACGCCCTCATATAGACATAGATGCAGGCAAAACACCAATATGCATTAAAAAAAAAATCTTGAAAGGAAAAAATAAAATAGAGTAAAAGTATAAAAAGTGGCAATTTGAGTACCTTTGGTAGGCCCTGCCAAGGTAGGCCCCTAAGAGAATATGCTACCTGCAAGGGTTTGTGCAAGGGTTTAATGGAGGAGGGGGAGGGGAGGGGAGCGGGAATGAAAGAGATAAAGGCCGACTTGGTTTGGGGGACATGAGAGAGAGAGAGAGACAGGAAAGCAAGGGGAGCCAGAGCAAGAACGAGGACTGGGACAGCGGGGCACTTTTAAGGGCTGGACAGCGGGGCACCTTTTTTTTTTTTTTTTTTAAAAAAAAAGATTTATTTATTTATTATGTATACAACATGTATGCCTGCACACCAGAAGAGGGCGCCAGATCTCATTACAGATGGTTGTGAGCCACCATGTGGGTGCTGGGAATTGAACTCAGGACCTCTGGAAGAGCAGTCAGTGCTCTTAACCTCTGAGCCATCTCTCCAGCCCCAAGGGGGCACTTTTAAGGGTTGGACTGTGGCATAGCTGGGACCGTGGGGCACTTTTAAGTGTTGGACGGTGGGGCACTTTTAAGGGTTGGACGGCACTTTTAAGGGTTGGACGGCGGGGCACTTTTAAGGGTTGGACGGCACTTTTAAGGGTTGGACGGCGGGGCACTTTTAAGGGTTGGACGGCGGGGCACTTTTAAGGATTGGACCGTGGGGCACTTTTAAGTGTTGGACGGTGGGGCACTTTTAAGGGTTGGACGGCACTTTTAAGGATTGGACGGTGGGGCACTTTTAAGGGTTGGACGGCACTTTTAAGGGTTGGACGGCGGGGCACTTTTAAGGGTTGGACGGTGGGGCACTTTTAAGGGTTGGACGGTGGGACACTTTTAAGGGTTGGACGGTGGGGCCCTTTTAAGGGTTGGACGGTGGGGCACTTTTAAGGGTTGGACGGCGGAGCACTTTTAAGGGTTGGACTGTGGCATAGCTGGGACGGTGGGGCACTTTTAAGTGTTGGACGGTGGAGCACTTTTAAGGGTTGGACCGTGGGGCACTTTTAAGGGTTGGACTGTGGTATAGCTGGGACGGTGGGGCACTTTTAAGGGTTGGACGGTGGGGCACTTTTAAGGGTTGGACGGTGGGGCACTTTTAAGGGTTGGACGGCACTTTTAAGGGTTGGACGGCGGGGCACTTTTAAGGGTTGGACGGTGGGGCACTTTTAAGGGTTGGACGGCGGGGCACTTTTAAGGGTTGGACGGCGGGGCACTTTTAAGTGTTGGACGGTGGGACACTTTTAAGGGTTGGACTGTGGTATAGCTGGGACGGTGGGGCACTTTTAAGGGTTGGACGGTGGGGCACTTTTAAGGGTTGGACGGTGGGGCACTTTTAAGGGTTGGACCGTGGGGCACTTTTAAGGGTTGGACCGTGGGGGCACTTTTAAGGGTTGGACTGTAGCATAGCTGGGACGGTGGGGCACTTTTAAGGGTTGGACGGCGGGGCACTTTTAAGGGTTGGACGGCGGGGCACTTTTAAGGGTTGGACGGCGGGGCACTTTTAAGGGTTGGACGGCGGGGCACTTTTAAGGGTTGGACGGTGGGGCACTTTTAAGGGTTGGACGGTGGGGCACTTTTAAGGGTTGGACGGCGGGGCACTTTTAAGGGTTGGACCGTGGGACACTTTTAAGGGTTGGACTGTGGTATAGCTGGGACGGTGGGGCACTTTTAAGGGTTGGACGGCGGGGCACTTTTAAGGGTTGGACGGCGGGGCACTTTTAAGGATTGGACGGTGGGGCACTTTTAAGGGTTGGACGGCACTTTTAAGGGTTGGACGGCGGGGCACTTTTAAGGGTTGGACGGTGGGGCACTTTTAAGGGTTGGACGGTGGGGCCCTTTTAAGGGTTGGACGGTGGGGCACTTTTAAGGGTTGGACGGCGGAGCACTTTTAAGGGTTGGACTGTGGCATAGCTGGGACGGTGGGGCCCTTTTAAGGGTTGGACGGTGGGGCACTTTTAAGGGTTGGACCGTGGGGCACTTTTAAGGGTTGGACCGTGGGGGCACTTTTAAGGGTTGGACCGTGGGGGCACTTTTAAGGGTTGGACTGTAGCATAGCTGGGACGGTGGGGCACTTTTAAGTGTTGGACGGTGGGGCACTTTTAAGGGTTGGACCGTGGGGCACTTTTAAGGGTTGGACCGTGGGGGCACTTTTAAGGGTTGGACGGTGGGGCACTTTTAAGGGTTGGACGGCGGGGCACTTTTAAGGATTGGACCGTGGGGCACTTTTAAGTGTTGGACGGTGGGGCACTTTTAAGGGTTGGACGGCACTTTTAAGGGTTGGACGGCGGGGCACTTTTAAGGGTTGGACGGCGGGGCACTTTTAAGGATTGGACCGTGGGGCACTTTTAAGTGTTGGACGGTGGGGCACTTTTAAGGGTTGGACGGCACTTTTAAGGATTGGACGGTGGGGCACTTTTAAGGGTTGGACGGCACTTTTAAGGGTTGGACGGTGGGGCACTTTTAAGGGTTGGACGGTGGGACACTTTTAAGGGTTGGACGGTGGGGCCCTTTTAAGGGTTGGACGGTGGGGCACTTTTAAGGGTTGGACGGCGGAGCACTTTTAAGGGTTGGACTGTGGCATAGCTGGGACGGTGGGGCACTTTTAAGTGTTGGACGGTGGAGCACTTTTAAGGGTTGGACCGTGGGGCACTTTTAAGGGTTGGACTGTGGTATAGCTGGGACGGTGGGGCACTTTTAAGGGTTGGACGGTGGGGCACTTTTAAGGGTTGGACGGTGGGGCACTTTTAAGGGTTGGACGGCACTTTTAAGGGTTGGACGGCGGGGCACTTTTAAGGGTTGGACGGCACTTTTAAGGGTTGGACGGCGGGGCACTTTTAAGTGTTGGACGGTGGGACACTTTTAAGGGTTGGACTGTGGTATAGCTGGGACGGTGGGGCACTTTTAAGGGTTGGACGGTGGGGCACTTTTAAGGGTTGGACGGTGGGGCACTTTTAAGGGTTGGACGGTGGGGCACTTTTAAGGGTTGGACCGTGGGGCACTTTTAAGGGTTGGACCGTGGGGGCACTTTTAAGGGTTGGACTGTAGCATAGCTGGGACGGTGGGGCACTTTTAAGGGTTGGACGGCGGGGCACTTTTAAGGGTTGGACGGCGGGGCACTTTTAAGGGTTGGACGGCGGGGCACTTTTAAGGGTTGGACGGCGGGGCACTTTTAAGGGTTGGACGGTGGGGCACTTTTAAGGGTTGGACGGTGGGGCACTTTTAAGGGTTGGACGGCGGGGCACTTTTAAGGGTTGGACCGTGGGACACTTTTAAGGGTTGGACTGTGGTATAGCTGGGACGGTGGGGCACTTTTAAGGGTTGGACGGCGGGGCACTTTTAAGGGTTGGACGGCGGGGCACTTTTAAGGATTGGACGGTGGGGCACTTTTAAGGGTTGGACGGCACTTTTAAGGGTTGGACGGCGGGGCACTTTTAAGGGTTGGACGGTGGGGCACTTTTAAGGGTTGGACGGTGGGGCCCTTTTAAGGGTTGGACGGTGGGGCACTTTTAAGGGTTGGACGGCGGAGCACTTTTAAGGGTTGGACTGTGGCATAGCTGGGACGGTGGGGCCCTTTTAAGGGTTGGACGGTGGGGCACTTTTAAGGGTTGGACCGTGGGGCACTTTTAAGGGTTGGACCGTGGGGGCACTTTTAAGGGTTGGACCGTGGGGGCACTTTTAAGGGTTGGACTGTAGCATAGCTGGGACGGTGGGGCACTTTTAAGTGTTGGACGGTGGGGCACTTTTAAGGGTTGGACCGTGGGGCACTTTTAAGGGTTGGACCGTGGGGGCACTTTTAAGGGTTGGACTGTAGCATAGCTGGGACGGTGGGGCACTTTTAAGTGTTGGACGGTGGGGCACTTTTAAGGGTTGGACCGTGGGGCACTTTTAAGGGTTGGACCGTGGGGGCACTTTTAAGGGTTGGACTGTAGCATAGCTGGGACGGTGGGGCACTTTTAAGGGTTGGACGGCGGGGCACTTTTAAGGGTTGGACCGTGGGGGCACTTTTAAGGGTTGGACTGTAGCATAGCTGGGACGGTGGGGCACTTTTAAGGGTTGGACCGTGGGGGCACTTTTAAGGGTTGGACGGCGGGGCACTTTTAAGGGTTGGACCGTGGGACACTTTTAAGGGTTGGACTGTGGTATAGCTGGGACGGTGGGGCACTTTTAAGGGTTGGACGGTGGGGCACTTTTAAGGGTTGGACGGTGGGGCACTTTTAAGGGTTGGACGGTGGGGCACTTTTAAGGGTTGGACCGTGGGGCACTTTTAAGGGTTGGACGGCGGGGCACTTTTAAGGTTTGGACCGTGGGGCACTTTTAAGGGTTGGACCGTGGGGGCACTTTTAAGGGTTGGACTGTAGCATAGCTGGGACGGTGGGGCACTTTTAAGGGTTGGACGGTGGGGCACTTTTAAGGGTTGGACGGCGGGGCACTTTTAAGGGTTGGACCGTGGGGCACTTTTAAGGGTTGGACCGTGGGACACTTTTAAGGGTTGGACTGTGGTATAGCTGGGACGGTGGGGCACTTTTAAGGGTTGGACGGCGGGGCACTTTTAAGGGTTGGACGGCGGGGCACTTTTAAGGGTTGGACGGCGGGGCACTTTTAAGGGTTGGACCGTGGGGCACTTTTAAGGGTTGGACTGTGGTATAGCTGGGACGGTGGGGCACTTTTAAGGGTTGGACGGTGGGGCACTTTTAAGGGTTGGACGGTGGGGCACTTTTAAGGGTTGGACCGTGGGGCACTTTTAAGGGTTGGACCGTGGGGGCACTTTTAAGGGTTGGACTGTAGCATAGCTGGGACGGTGGGGCACTTTTAAGGGTTGGACGGCGGGGCACTTTTAAGGGTTGGACGGCGGGGCACTTTTAAGGGTTGGACGGCGGGGCACTTTTAAGGGTTGGACGGTGGGGCACTTTTAAGGGTTGGACGGCGGGGCACTTTTAAGGGTTGGACGGCGGGGCACTTTTAAGGGTTGGACGGTGGGACACTTTTAAGGGTTGGACTGTGGTATAGCTGGGACGGTGGGGCACTTTTAAGGGTTGGACGGTGGGGCACTTTTAAGGGTTGGACCGTGGGGCACTTTTAAGGGTTGGACGGTGGGGCACTTTTAAGGGTTGGACGGTGGGACACTTTTAAGGGTTGGACGGTGGGGCACTTTTAAGGGTTGGACGGTGGGGCACTTTTAAGGGTTGGAGTATGGCATTGCTGTACAAGGAATCTTAAAAGTTTTTATTAATAAAAATCACACCTGAGCCAGGTATGGGGTGAACACTGGAATATCAGAGAGACAGAACAAGCCACAGCTAACCTCACCTGGCCAACTTCTCAGCTTGTCTTGTTTCCTCAGACTGGAAGCCTCTGTGTCCTCATCCCAATGGCTCTCAGCTGAACTGTGCTGCTAGAAGCCTGAAAGCTTAACCAGACAAATGCTTAACCAGGCAAACGCTTTTGGTTTCTGGTCCTCACGCTTTTTATATACCTTTCTGCTTTCTACCACCACTCCCTGGGATTAAAGGCGTGTGTCACCATGCCTGGCTGTTTCCAGTGTGGCCTTGAACTCACAGAGATCCCAGATGGATTTCTGCTTTTGGAATGCTGGGAATAAAGGCATGAGGCCAACATTTTCTAGCCTAAGTATCTAGTGGCTTTTCTGTTCTCTGACCCCAGATAAGTTTATTAGGGTACACAATATTTTGGGGAACACAATATCACCACACATAGCTGGGACGGTGGGGCACTTTTAAGGGTTGCACTGTCGCATAGCTGATGGTGGAAAGGCATCTGGCGGACGGTAATGATGTAACTGCCTCTGCCGAGGCAGGCTGGCCGCCAAGGCAGGAACAAACAATAACAATAACAAAAACACACTGAGGATGACATAAAAAAAGAATTTTATACACTTTGTGTAGGAATACAAATTATAGTTATTATGGAGACTATTATGGAAGTTGCTCTAAAATTCAAAAATATCTACGATATGATCTGGCTGTCCTATCTCTGGATACCTATGCAAAAGCAATGAAATCAGTATGTCAAAATGATAGACACATTCAAATTTATTGCAATCATCATAGTTGAGATATGAATTCAGCTTATGTGTCCATCAGTGGATTAATAAATAAAATGTGCTATATATGTGATTATTATTCAGCCATAAATAAGAATGAAATCCTGGGGTTTTTTTTTTGTAGAAAATGTATGGAATAAAAGTATTTCATTAGCTGAAATAGGATTAGCGTAGGCAGACAAATACCATGTGTTCTTTCTCGTAAGTGAAAGCCAAAATGTCAATCCAAAGGTAGGATAGTGTTATCAGAGGTTGGAAAGTATGAAGAGAAGAAGATGGGTAAAGACTGGCTAGATTTGATCACAGCAGATCATGTTTTTGAGTTGAAATATCGCACTGAAAGTTAATATGTAAATTTGATATGTATTAAATAATTAAATATAAAAGAAAAATTTTAGGTATGCAAGTGTTTCTTTAACATACTGATTTTGTGTCCTTTGAATATATACCCAGTAGCAGGATTGCTGGATCATATGGTAGTTTCGTTTTTATTTTTTGTGGAAGGAACTTCAATAGTCTTTTCATAATGGTTGTGCTTCATTCACATGAGCAGTATGCAAAGGTTCTCTTTCCTCGACATTCTTGGCTTCTTTGTTCTCTTTTGTTGATAGTGCGCCCCCTAACAGGAGTGAGGTGATATTTCATTGTGGTTGTCACATTTATCTTCCTGGTGAAAAATGATATGAAGTACTTTTTGTATAGTTGTTATTCATTTGCTGGCTGTTGTTGTTTGTTTTTGTTTTTAATTTGTTTATTTGTTTTTTGTTTTTTAGTTTTTCAAGCTAGAGTTTCTCTGTGTAGCCCTGGCATGTAACCCCGGCTGTCCTGGAATTCACTATGTAGACGAGGATGGCCTTGAACTCACAGAGATCTGCCAGCCTCTGCTGGGATTAAAGGCATGCACCACCCTGCCTGGCTTGTGCGTCATTGGCTCTTTTACCACTTATAAAACCACATTTTTTCCTATTGAATTGTTTCTGTTCTTTATATAATGGCTTTATTCCCAGGCAGATGTATAGGTACTAAATATGTCTATAATCATGTAGGTTAACTCTTCATTCTGTTGATTATTCCTTTCCTATGCACAAACCACATTTTCCAAGCAAATACAAAGCATATTAATTAACTCCAAGGTTTATTATCAGCAGCAGCAGTTTAGCAAGCTCTTTCCTATTCAGTTTTCAACCTAGAGTGATTTTAAGACATTCCCTAATCCAAAATTCTGTGAGCTCCATTCTGAGTTTAGAGAGGAGTTGGGACAATATTGAGCTAGGGGGTGTATTGGAAGATTGAGCTTATAGCTCTGGCTTCCCAGAGACATGACTCATGTTTATTGTTTTAGATAGGAGACCCTGGCATTCGTTTTGATGTTTACTGTCCAGGAATAGGTCACATCTAATAAGTACTTCACCTTCATGATCTCAAAACAGTGTACTCTGTTGCATTTTGTAGGAGTTGATGTGAGATGACTTTGTTGATCATCATGTGGCCCTCCTGGTGGGAAAAAGGTACATTCTCCACTGGGATGTCACTTCATTACCCTGCCCCTCTTATTTCCTCATGTAATCAATCTGAAGGTGACACTCTTACCCACGTCCACTAAGGAGATCCAAGCGAGAAGCCCAAGACTAGCTTTTCTTGAATGCTGATGCTTTTCTTTCTGTAGGAATTATGAGGTCTAAGAAAAGAGCTTCCTACTTTGTCTACGGGTTGGAGGTCTTATCTGTCATATTGGAGCAACAGACTCTTTTAACAGTTCACATGGCTTTGATATGCAGCAGGGTTCCTCCCCAGCCCTCCTTTCTTCAAGGGTTATATTGCAAGGAAAGGTGAGGATTTTCACAGCAAATAAAAGGGCTATCCTAGTCTTTATTGTTTTGAGGAGGAAAAACTGTTAGAAGGGAGGTGTTTATGACCCATTGGTCACACTGGAATAAACCTTACCAGTTCCTTTCTCTCATCAAGTTGAGTCTGGCCTCCGGTTATATATAATGAGGAAGGTCTCATAATCTTTCCAGGAGAAGAGGATTCTCTTTTTATCTGAAGAACACTGAGAGGATGGAGGATGGGTTGCTGGGAAGGAAGCTCCTTAAATCAGTGAGAAGAGCTGGAATACAAAATAGCGATGCTATCTGTTGATGGTTACAGTCCCCACAATTCCCTGGCTGTGCTTTACTGAGGAGAGGCTTGACGTTGATCAAGTAAACCTGTGCAAGTGGGTTTTTAAATTTTCCCTGAGTAAGTTTTCCCTTGCAGTGTGTGCAAATAGCATTAAAATTGAGAGACAACATTAGAATTCAATCGAAAGCTCAGGATTTTTAATTACAAAACTAAGCAAACCCATAAAGACCATTTTCCCCTAGACCAAAAAGTTTAGAAAGAGGGAACCAAAGAAGAAATACAATAACTCCAGTGACCATATGCTAACTAAGCGATTCTATATTAAGGCCCTGAAGAGCCCAATAACTCAGCTAGGTAACTTAAAACTTCATGCTGCACATTGCTTGCGTCGTTCCCTTAGGAATCAGGCACTCACCTATCAGTTGCTTGCGGTGGGAAGGAAAGAGAAGGAAGTGATAGTCTAATGCAGAATTTGGTTTATTTTCTCTCCTCACTTCTATTACTTTGAGTACCCTTTAAGAAAGTATGTGTGTTCTTAAATTTTATTATACAAAGATTGCAAATAAAAAAGTCATACACTGAAATTAGCCAGACCCAAGAACTCACTGAACATCCATACACTTAGAGCAACCATTTTAAACAGAAGTTGTGGACCTTCACATTGGATTTTATACTTTCACTGTTGAATATATTTTTATGCACCTATTCACAACTAAAACAAAATCCATGGCAGAATTAGAACTAGAAAAACAATTAGCTTTATGTCCCCTTCATAAGTCATGTCCGTTACCTGCATTCAGTCTCTCCTCATTTCATAATATTCAGCCTTTCTTGTTCTCTTTTCTTTGTGTTATACTGTACCCATGTGTACTTTTGTTATATATATTATTGGCTAGATTTTGAATTTGAGGAAGAATATATGGGGGGTTTTCCTGAGATTTTGTGACTCCACTTAATATTATTAGTTCTAAGTCCATCCATTTTCCTGAAAAATTTGAGTACATCTTTGTTTTTCTTTTTTCTTTTTAAATCACCCTCTATCCTTAATTCTCCATTAGCAACACTGCCCAGTCCTTCATGCTTCCCACTAGTCCTTCAAGAAGGGTCCAGCCTAAGTATTACCAATGGGCTAAAATCAGTTTCCTTATATATAAAACGAGGCTGTTGAACCTCAAGGGACATTGGATGAATCTGTGACTCTGAGTTCGGTGTTCTTTAAGAGAAGAAAATAAGAAATCGGGATGAATCAAACAGAATATATTAGAAATGCAAATATGACTATTCTTCCAAATGTGTGCTTGAGACGAGCTACCAAAGGTTACAGCTAGAGAAAGGACTTTTAAAAATTGGATTACTTAAGCAAAGATGACTGAACTACTAGTACTTTATGGCCTTTTCAGAAGTAGTGGGAGTAAAACATCACTTGCCATCAGAGAATTAGCATATGAGTAATGTGGGAGATGGGACTTAATGGCGGTCTTTAAATATGTGGAGATTTATCAAAATAGCATGGGCAAAGATTGAAATATAGTGTAGAGTCTTCCAAAGAAACACCTAAAAAGGACTGAGAAAGTGTTTCCCCCCATTATTTCTTGTTATGTTTACTATTAAATACACTTGTTACTTTTTCAAATACATAAAGAGAAAAAGACTTACTTCACTGGGTAATTTATCTTTTGTTTGTTTGTTTTTAAGATAGGGTCTCACTATGTAGTTCTGGTTGTCCTGGAACTCACTATGTAGATCAGGCTGGGCTCAAACTCACAGATATCAACCTGCCTCCGTCTCCTGAGTGTTGGAATTAAAGATATGTACCATCACTCCCAGTTCAGACTGGGTAATTTGTATGTGGAGAGAGAGGGGGTACTGATGGAGTGAACCCAGAGCTTGGTACATACTTGACAAATAATCACTTAGCAACATCCTCAGCCCCTATACCCCACTGTAGGATAAATAGGAGCTTCTAATCTTGATAGCACACTGGAGGAATTTTGAAAGCCTACATTCTGGGACCCTACTGTGGTTCCCATGATCAGAATCTCTGGCATTAAAAAACAACTACCAAAATTGATCTAGGGCCTGCTTTGTTTATGTCTCTGCAGTCTTTCTGTCACGAAGGAGAACCAGCAGACTGGAAAGTTATGTCTGTTGCTTCTGTGCTGATGAAGGTATGGTTTTGGAAATGTTGCTTGTGAAAAACTCACCTTTAACCAGGAATCATATGTTTCATCTGACAAACCTACTCCATCCACAACAATACCAGGAAGAAAGCTCCCTAGATTATTCCCTGAACCAGCAACCCTAGGGACCAATATTCATGGGGCTAAAACTCCTAGGATAAATGCTTCTAGGAGCAATGTTCTGAGCAACAACCTTGGAGATCAGTTACTGGGAATAATGCCCCCAGAATCACTACTTTCAAGAACAGTATACCATGGTCAAAATTCCAAGACAGAGGTTGTTAAGAAGAAGGTTTCAGCAGGGTGTGGTGGTGCACCTGGGAGTCAGAGGCAGGCAGATCTCTGTGAGTTCGAGGCCAGCCTGGTCTACAGAGTGAGTTCCAGGACAGCCAGGGCTGTTATACATAGAAACTCTGTCTCAACCCCACCCCCCGGAAAAAAAAAGGTTTCTTAGGAAAATATTTTCTAATTATGTTACCAGGGAAAAGATTTCCAGAAACAGCTGTGTTTGTACTTGCATCTTGAAAGCTAGCCAAGTGATGTATTGTATCTGAAATAATAAGTCATCAGAGATATTTCAGTTGAAGAGACCAACACTCTATGCTCACATTTTTCCAGTTTGGGAGATCTGAATGCAGACTGAGTACCACATTTTCTTAGAAAGGATGTTTCTAACTCCTTCCTTATCCTCACACCTCCTCTTAGTACATAGAGTTTTAAATCAAGATATGAAATTAAACTGGGTGGTGGAGGGAAATGTCTTTAATCTCAGTACTCAGGAGGCAAGGCAGGTGGATCTATGTGAGTTCGAGGCCAGCCTGGTCTACAGAGCAAGTTCCAGGACAGCCAGAACTGTTCCACAGAGAAACCTTGTCTCAAAAAAAAAGATATGAAATTAAGTGAAGTCTATAAATCTTAATTATTTATTTGTATATGCACCAAGTATAACAATTATTCAGATCAAATGTAGAATTTTCTGTCACCCAGAAGCTTCTGCACACACTTATTACTTATCCTGGGGATGAATTATATTATCATGGGCAAAGTTTGCCACTACTGTTATGTCGTTAAAAAAATTTGTGTATTGTTCATTTTGTTCAGTATAACATCTGTGAGATACATCTGTCTTCTTGAATAATCACTGATTCCTATTTATTGATGAACTTTATTCCATTGTATGAATATAGAAAATAAGGGTTTTAATTCTCCTTTTGATGAATTTTCTCCAGAGTTCAGGTATTAATAAAAACAAAGCTTCTATAAAATTCTTGTAAACATTTTTGTTGGGTAGATACATTCATTTCTCTTGAGACTATACAGCATTGGAATTGTAGAGTAATTGAGTATTTATGTTGAAAATTTCTACATAGCAAAGCAGATCTCCAAAGACAACCTATTTGTGTTTCTGTCACCAATATTCAATTTGTTCCATATACTTGCCAAAATTTATGATTCTCATATTTCTAACTTTATATAATCATACGCATGCATATACTGAGGTTTAGTTATGGATTTTCTCCATATCTAAAGATGCTTAATGTATTTTCATATGTTTATTGATCAATTGTAGATTCTTCTTCTGAAGGGCTTGTTACAGTTTTTTGCCCATTTTAATAGAGTTACTGTCTCTGTCTTTCTTCACAGGGTGCCCTTCATACCCACATTTCCAGCAGCAGTCTTTTCACGATGACTTAGCCATAATTGAAGATAGTATTCTCTTCCTGTAGCTGTAAGTTTTCACAGGTCCCACATTCCTCGGGTCCTGCCCGGCCCCACAGTCCCTTAGCCACTTATAAAATAATCATTCAGAGGCTTAATATTAATTACCAATTGCATGGCCTATGGCAGGCTTCTTGCTAGTTAGCTCTTATAACTTAACCCATTTCTATTAATCTATAAGTTGCCATGTGACCATGGCATTACCAGTCTGCTGACATCTTGTTGCTCCTTGCGCGGTGGCTGGCATGTCTCTCCTCTCCTTTCTACTCTCCATATCTCTGTTTGGATTTCCCATCTGCCTCTAAGCTGCCTCACCATAGGCCAGTACAGCTTTATTTATCAACCAATCAGAGCAATACATATTCACAGCATACAGAAAGACATCCCACAGCATCTTACCACAGCGTCCCTACTTCTATGCCCACACTAGCAGAATCATTAACACTTGAATTTCAGTCAACAGAGTATTTAAGGTGGTACAGACTTTGTTTTTGATTACCCCATCTGTGTGGTGACAGTGGGGCCAAGCAGTGATCAGGGCTTCCATTTTCACTCAGCAGCAATGAAGAAGATGGTCAGTGAGGGGCAGGACTAGCCAGTACATTGCTATCCCTACTGATTTCGGTGGGTACCGATGAGGAACTGTGTGTCTATCCCCACAAGACAGTCATGAGATGCTACTGGCCAGTGCACCAATTTCTCAACATCTGGTGTTAGCAAGGCCCGGTGAGACGTGCAACTACCCCCTCCTCTTTGAAGTAACCAGTGATATGAGTTAGAACTCTGCAACTACAGAGATGGTATAAGTGCATTTTGGCAAGAAATTGAACTTATGTCATGCCAACAGAAACAAGGTAGCATTAGGTAGCAAGGTGCTTTTCCCCACCCTGGTTTCAGGGTCACAGCAAGAAGCTACCCTCCGGTGGAACAATAGGTGGAGCAAAGTAGGGCTAGTTAGCACTCCACTTCCC
Source organism: Peromyscus eremicus (assembly GCF_949786415.1). Taxonomy (NCBI): domain Eukaryota; kingdom Metazoa; phylum Chordata; class Mammalia; order Rodentia; family Cricetidae; genus Peromyscus; species Peromyscus eremicus. The sequence goes on along the minus strand of NC_081439.1, from coordinate 57,757,585 downwards.
TTCAGTGTTAGTGGGGCCTGAGGGAGCAGAGAATACAGCCTGGCCCAGTGGTAATGAGGTGTCAAAGAGGCAACAACGGGGCAGGCCCGAGGGGTGTGAGTGGGAACTCTGCTTTGGGGAGTTAGCATACCCAATAGAGTTTCCAACTTCTGTCCTCACCCAGCAACAATGTAGTTAAGGGAGGCAGTGTGACTTGCTCCTCCACGGACCTAAGGTCAATAAAGGCCAGGTGGAAGATGAGATTCACCATGACCACTCCACAAAGAAGCAGCCTGAGACACGCAGAACAATGCGGGGCAATGTCTGGGTCTCCTGCTTTTCCATCAATGGAAGCATGAGGATGTTAATCTTGCGTGTTCACATGGACTCATCAAGGCAGAAGTTAGTTTGAAGTGCTGCTATCTGGTACTATCTTCTACACCTTCCATGGCAGTAATGTCAGCAATGCCAAGTAAGGAAATAAACATCCTCCACCCCCACCCTAGTAAGCGACAACGGAAGCAAGCAAGCCAGTGAAAAGCAGCCGTGATTACATAGTGCTTGTGCAAACAGGGCCAGTGGTGCCCAGCGGAGGACAAAACTTTCACTCCTAGGAAGCAGTGCCAGACAGAAATTTTGTTGCTAGGCGCAAGGGTCACCCCTGGAACTGGAAGTTCCTAAGAAATCGCTTCAGTTTTAGGTCAGCTGACAGCCTGAAGAGCATCATCCCTGTTTATGTTCAGCTGCAGCCATCACGTAGGATGGCCAAGTGGCAAGTTATGACAAACCTTATTTAAATTTATATAGATGAATTTTTTCAAAGTTTATGTGTTTGGGCGGACTTTTTGTCTTAAGATATGGTTTTAGGGTTTTATACTTTATCTTTTTTTTTTTTTAAATACCCTCTGGTGCCACATTACATACTTGTAGTTCAACCAATCACAGTTGCTGCATTTCATTTCTTTTTTCTTTTATTTTTGAGATTATACTACACATACAACATTTTCCCCTTTCTTCTTTCTAAACCATCCCATATAGTTTCCAGCTCTCCTTTACATTCATGGCCCTTTCCCTATTAATTGTTATTGCATGCATATATGTATTATATTGTGCTTTTAATGTTTAATAAAGGCTGTTTTCGCAATGTGTTTTAGTACATCCTGAGTCAACAGTGTAAATGTGCCTTGACTTTTAAGTTTTAAATCTATATATAACCTTTTTCCACTATGTTGTTACCATGAGAGACTGATTAAAATTCAGAATTGTACCCAGCCATTGCATTTTTGTTACTAGATTTGTGTGAGTCATGATTTCCTAAACTTAATGTGTGTGTGTGTGTGTGTGTGTGTGTGTGTATTCATGTGGATGTTCCTGTGTGTGTGTGTGTGTGTGTATTCATGTGGATGTTCCTGTGTGTGTGTGTGTGTGTGTGTGTGTGTATTCATGTGGATGTTCCTCTGTGTGTGTGTGTGTGTGTGTGTATTCATGTGGATGTTCCTGTGTGTGTGTGTGTGTGTGTGTGTATTCATGTGGATGTTCCTGTGTGTGTGTGTGTGTGTGTGTGTGTGTGTGTATTCATGTGGATGTTCCTCTGTGTGTGTGTGTGTGTGTGTGTGTGTGTGTATTCATGTGGATGTTCCTGTGTGTGTGTGTGTGTGTGTGTGTATTCATGTGGATGTTCCTGTGTGTGTGTGTGTGTGTGTGTGTATTCATGTGGATGTTCCTCTGTGTGTGTGTGTGTGTGTGTGTGTATTCATGTGGATGTTCCTGTGTGTGTGTGTGTGTATTCATGTGGATGTTCCTGTGTGTGTGTGTGTGTGTGTGTGTGTGTGTATTCATGTGGATGTTCCTGTGTGTGTGTGTGTGTGTGTGTGTATTCATGTGGATGTTCCTGTGTGTGTGTGTGTGTGTGTATTCATGTGGATGTTCCTGTGTGTGTGTGTGTGTGTGTGTGTGTGTGTGTGTATTCATGTGGATGTTCCTGTGTGTGTGTGTGTGTGTATTCATGTGGATGTTCCTGTGCATGTATATGTGTGGAGGCCAGAGGACAACCGCAGCTATCTTTCCTAAGGTGTTGTCCACCTCTTTTTGGAGACAGGGTCTCTTACTGGACTGGAACTTGTCAAGTAGGCTAGGCTGGCCGGCCAATGAGCCCCAGGGATCCTCATATTTGCCTTCCAGTGTTGGAATTACACGTGTGCATGACCATTCCTGACTTCTTAAATTTTTTTAAGGTGTGGTCTGATGATTGAATTTCTGACCTCATACTTGCAACACAAGCATTTTACTGACTGAGATATTGTTCCAGATCCTGCAATATTTTATTATGTATGTATATATACATACATGCATTCATTTGCAGCTCTGGGGATTATGTGTTCTGTCACCAAGATATATGCCCAGCTCTTTATTTTTTTGTTTGGATAGCATTTCATTAAGTTGCCCAGGCCGGCCTTGAACCGTTCTGATTTCAAACTTGAGACCTTCTTGTCTCAGTCTCCTGTGTAGCTGGAGTTGCTGGTGTGTGCTACTACACCTAGGCTTCCCTCCTGTCGGTTTTCCCTAGCAGGAGCCCTTCCTGTGGGAGGAAATGTATGTTTCTTGTACAGAGCCCATGAGGGCTGCTGTGGGTCAGATACATGCGTGTTGGGAAATGGCGAGTATTTATATTCTGTTGGATTGGAAATTGCCTGTGCTTGTTCTATTAAACTCATCCCCAAACAAAGGTTGAAGGATGAATTTAAATCTATAATGAAATAAATCTGAATCCACGCAATTTGTAGCAACTGAATTCTGAGATTCATTGATGCCCTGCAACCAGAAGTGAGCTGGGGTGATCCTTGTACCTTCAGATCCTTGTGTTTGTTCCCAAGCCACGATCCTCCCCACACTTCCGGCCTGATGTGTACACTTCTTGTTTATCATATGCTTCCTCTAACTTCCACAGCCTGTAGCCAAAAAGGCTTGGCATTTTCTATTTTGAATATAACTATTCTGTATTACTGATGGTGTGACCATTTTTCAATGAGGGACGGAAACCTCCCTTTATTAAAATATAAAAAAGCAGACGGACATTGGTGATGCACGCCTTTAATTCCAGCCCTTGGGAGGCAGAGGAACGTGGATCTCTGAGTTCGAGGCTAGCCTGGTCTACATAGTGAGTCCAGGATACCCGGGACTTTTACACAGAGAAACTCTGTCTCAAACACCAACAGCAATAGCAGCAACAGCAACAGCAACAACAACACCCCACAAACAAACAAAAACAACTCCCCAAAACCAACAACAACCCCCTCCAAAAGCAGTAGTAAAGAAATATGGGAGGCACAAGTTAGTTATTTGTTTTTTTAAGTTTGACTTGCATACCTTGTTTCAGTCCAGTGAAACACTGTTTTCTTTTGCTGATTACAGCCAAGGATAGACAACACTTTTGGTTTTGGTTTTAAAATAGAAAAGCTGTGTTTCATAGTAAACCTTAGCCAACTCCAGCAATGAGACTGGCATGGAGTCAAAGCCAGCCCCAGATCTGACCACAGCAACTGCGGTGGCCCCAGCACCAATAAACTTGATTGCTGTGTCAAAGTCCCAGGAGACAAAACTGGTTTGGAACTCGCGTCAGGCAGCCTGGAGAGGGGAGCTGCTGCAGGAAAGCTGTTGGTTGAGATGGCGCCTCTGTTCTCCTCAGGAAGGAGGCAGACATCGGCCTGATTAGATCCCTGTACAGAGCAGACCAGAGCTAGAGAAATGAGCCCAGCCTTGGTAGTCTGCAGGTTTTCAGTCTCCTAACAGATTATACAAAGGTGCCACCTGGTGGCCTGAAATGGTCCTACCAGTACCGGAATTAGCTTAAAGGGAAACATTTAAAAATCTTGGAATGGTTGTGTGTGTGTGCGTGCGTGCGTGCGTGCGTGCGTGCGTGCGTGTGTGTGTGTGTGTGTGTGTGTGTGTATGAATGCCCATGAATGCACACACACAGAGCAGAGGTTGATGTCAGGTGACCTCCTCTATCACTAGCTTCTTTATTTTAGTAGCCAGAGTGTCTCCCTGAATCTGTAGCTCACCAATTGGCTAGACTGGCTGGTCAGCAAGCTCCTGAGATCTTCCTGTCTTTACCTCCAGTGATGGGATTATATATGTGCACTGCTCTTCTTGGCTTTTTATGTGGGGGCTGGGGATAGGAACTCAGGTCCTCATGCTTACACAGCAAGCACTTTACCCACTGAGCCACTTCCCTAGATGATTTTTTATATGCAACTTCATGTCTCATATCTTGTAGCCACGTTTATGGGAGACCAGAACAACAGAGAACAATAACGTTTTTCAAAAACACTAAGTGATAGGTACACTATTGACTGAAACACATTGACCCATTCATTATATGAATGAGTCCCTGTCAATGCTCTTGCTCATGGTGTACCCTCATGGTCTTCTCACAGAACACATTGCCAATTCCCGTTTTCTTTTCTTTTGAATCTGGGAATGGTGGCATCCACCTGTAATTCTGCATTTGGGAGGTAGATGCAGAAGGACCAGGAGTTTAAGGTTTTCTGTAACAATATACCAAGTTTAAAACCAGCCTAGGTTATACGAGATCCTGTCTTAAAATTAAAAAAAATTCTCTGCTTTGATTAATATTGTTCAGAAATTATGATGGATAATAAGCACATTGAAAGCGTACTTCACCCAAAATTCCTCTGTAACATTGGGGCATCCAACTCTGGCCTACAGGCCTAGCATATCTGACAGACTTTTTTTTCAGAAGTAGGAAATTTTGAAGGACTGTCCTACCCTGTCTTGGCAAACTTTGGCAGTTGCCTTTTTTGTGTCTTGTTGGTCCAGTTTAGACAGTAACTGTCAGCAATTGAGGCAAAGACAGTTTCTTGCCCTAATGGCTAGCTTATGCCACAAAGAAAGCAACTCCATATTGTGGTGATACTGTATTCCCCCAATGTATTGTGCATCTTAATAAACTTATCTGGGGGTCAGAGAACAGAACAGCCACAATATTAAACATAGAGGTTAGGCAATGGTAGCACACACCTTTAATCCTAGCATTCCAGAGGCAGAGATCCATCTAGATCTCTATGAGTTCAAAGCCACACTAGAAACAGCCAGGCATGGTGACACATGCCTTTAATCCCAGGAAGTGATGGCAGGAGGCAGAAAGGTATATAAGACGTGAGAACCAGGAACTAGAGCCTGGTTAAACTTTTAGGCTTTTAGCAGCAGTTCAGCTGAGATCCATTTGGATGAGGACACAGAGGTTTCCAGTCTAACGAAACAGGATCAGCTGAGGAATTGGCAATTGGCGAGGTGAGGTGTCAGTGGCTTGTTCTGTCTCTCTAATCTTTCAGAATTTACCCCAATACCCAGGTTTGTTTTTATTAATAAGACCTTTTAAGATTCGTGCTACACCATATGGAGTTTCTTCAATGCCCATCATCCTCTTTAGAAGTAGATCAGTGCTGCCAGGAGCAGACACGTCTCATGTCAAGAAAAGTCTAAGTTATTAAAACATTTTAAATGTCATATTCTGTAGGTCTTTGAAGTGTTTGAAGACCATCTGTCTATCTAAATATATCTGTGTATGACCTTGAAAACATACATAACATGACTATAAATTTGACTTTTACAGATGACTATTAATCTGTATTTCTTAATCATATATTACATTTTTAAAATGAGTTTCATAAACACAATACCTTAAACAAGAGTAGAAATATACACACAGTATAACATAATTATCTTTAAATTTGTATCGATAAACCAAAATTCACACCAATGTAAAATATTTGAGATTAATAGTTGTTTTTTCAGATTAAAGTAGATTCAATAATCTATCCTTTTTTCCCTATCATTTCTATATCTTACCCCCTTTTTCCTTTAGAAAGAGATCTTTGAATTTAACTCCTTTGTTTAGCTTTTTTTCCTGACTATGATCAATAACAATTTGTAATCAACCTCCCTTAAATGACAATAAATATCCATAACCCATTTTTTGGGAATATGGACATAGTTTTCTAGACTATTTCCTGTTGACTGGGGGCACTGGTAATCTTTGGTGGGGGGAGGACCCTGAGAAAATTCAGGATTATGATCAAGTCCTGACTGGATTCTGTGAGGAGTCAGCAGCCTTGAAGCTGTTTTGGATGCTGGGTCACTTGGACCATCTGTTTTTATTAGTGTCTGGTCCTCTTGCTCTGAAAATACATAAACTTTTAAAGGTAACATACATATCTGCATTAATACAAATATAGATTGTGCATTGTACATAAATCAGCCAAAGATGATTTTTTTTTGTGTTATGTTTGAGCAGATAAAATATACATCACGTGTCTTGCAGTTCTTTTAGGTTTATTTCTTTATGTTTGTAGCCAGGATTTTCAGGGTGTCTTCCTTGATCAAACCTGGTTTTCCTTAACCTGGAATGAGTCCACAGCCTCTCATTTCCTGTGGGAATAAAAGCATAACCGTTTCCTCAAAGTAACATATCTTTTGACTTAAATTTTGAAGTCAAGATATTTTTGAAATATATAGGTTGGTTGAATCTAGTAGTTTTTATAATCCAGTGTCTCTTACCAGCCAAAAAATTCAAAGACAACACAATAACAGGCTCTCTGTATATTTTCCATCTTTGCATGGCTTATTATATTTATTTATTACTCTATTTCTTTTTAAAAGACTTTACTATTTTATTCGTAAACTATATTTTATATACTCTTTCTCTTCTCTCTCCAAAACCTATGTATATTTTTAAATACACTGTAACCCATTTAGAGTTTTTTTTCCATCTGAATCTGTCCTTACTGTGTATCTGTAACCTTTTCTATCTGCATGAGCAAAACCCCAAACCTGTCATGCAGTGAGCTGGTGCTTGTAGCTCAAGTCTAAAGGCAGTGGCTGAGAAACTCCTCTCTGTATTGTGGGTTGTGTGAGAGATTACAGAAACCTGCCACACCACTTAGCTCATGGCGGTTGGTGGCTGTTTCCATCTCATGGGTAGTTAGTTGTATGGAGATGCATCTCTGCACTGTGGCTGGCATGACAGACTAGGAAGCCCAGTGTGGCTCTGTTTCTGTACATTTAGAATCTTTTTAAAGATTTCCCAGGTCTTATGTGGATCCATGCCAGATGGTGGACGCCATATATTGGTGGTCATCTCTCTTTTACCCACTAGTTCCCAAATAACCACTCAGAGGCTTAATATTACTTATAAATGTTTGGCTGATAGCTCAGGTTTGTTAGTAGCTAATTCTTACATTTAAATTAACCCATGTTTATGTTTTCCCAAGTGGATCATGGCTTGATACTTCATTTTCTACAGGTCCTTCTTGCTCAGCAGCTGGTTGGCATCTCTCCTCTGACTTTGCCCTTCTTCCTCCCAGAGTCCTCTGTGTCTGGCTGTCCCACCTATACTTTCTGCCTGGCTACTGGCCTGTCAGCTTTTTACTAACCAATGAGAGTAATACATATTCACAGTGTACAGAAGGATTACTCCAGAGCGCATTTTTTTTTTTTTTTTGGTTGAGGGACATCTATGTTGTTTCCAGTTTCTGGCTATTATGAATAAAGGTGCTATGAACATAGTCAAGCAAGTGACTTTGTGGTATGACTGAGCATCCTTTGGATATATGCCCAAGAGTGGTATAGTTGGATCTTGAGGTAGATTGATTGCCAGTTTTTCTGAGGAACTGCCAGGTTGATTTCCAAAGTGGTTGTACAAGTTTGTACTCCGCACCAGCAGTGGAGGAGTGTTCCTCTTGCTTCACATCCTCTCCAGCATGAGCTGTCACTTGTGTTTCTGATCTTAGCCATTCTGACAGATGTAAGATGGAATCTCAGAGTCATTTTAATTTGCATTTCCCTGATGGCTAAGGATGTTGAACATTTCTTTAAATGTTTCTGCATTGAGTTTCCTTTATTGTAAATTCTCTGTTTAGATCTGTACCCCATTTTTTAACTGGATTATTTGGTATTTTGATGTCTAGTTTCCTGAGTTCTTTATGTATTTCTTGATCCCAGCACGAATTAAGCTGGCAGCTCTGCAAAAGAACAACTAAGAACCATAAAGAAAAAACATGCAGCTCACAAGGAGCAGAACTAATAGTCTCATAATGGCTACATTCAGGCTCATAAATTTTAAGGTATCTTCAAAGGGGCTAAATGAATTTCAGGAGGCCAATAAATGTTGCACAGAGCCACTCCTGAAGAGTAGGTACTACACCAGCTTGAAGAGGATTGTGAAAATGAAAAGGCTTAGCTGGCATGCTACTGTTAACAAATGGAGGTCAGTGACCTTCAGGGTTATCCTTAATCTCCAAGGTGTCTGGGTGACACATTCTCAAACGTACTTGAAAAAGCAGTTACCATACATTACCTTCGGGAGAATCCAACCGCATGGCTACAGTTCCTAGGCTTACATTAATGCTTGCCAAAGCTGGCTATATTGGGCTATCAATCCCCATTGGCATCAGAAGGGGAAAATTTTTCACGAAGGCCCAATAGATCTCTGCCATGTTGGGCTTCAGCAGCAGCCACAGGGCGCACACAGAACTCAGGAATCCAAAGAGGAACCTCATTGTCCTGAGGAAAGACATAAATAGAACCCCGGGCCCACACCAACACCAGATCGGGTCTCCTCCAAGTGCCAGTAGAAAGATCCTTCCATTGCTCCAGAGGGTGATTTGCAACAGGAGCCCTCCAGTGCTTATCTGCAGTGGATACTCCAGCAGAATCCACTGATAAAAAAATATATAAAAATATATAAAACAAGGGAAAGAATAGAATGTGGAGAGGAATGAGGAGTCCCTAGTTCCCCCATTCTACTTTAGCAAAATATGTTTGTTTTTTTTAATAGTTCAAATTTTTCTTTTATTTTTTACTTTTATTTTTTATTTTTTAAAATTAATTAATTAATTAATTTTCCTATTATCAGCTTGATACTGTATAAATTCTTATCTTAATAGTGAAATGTTTCATTGAGGCTTGCTCAGTAATTGAGTAAAACCAAAACTTACTATAAGCCACAATCATTCTAGGGTCCCCCGTGCTATATATATAGCCTCCATGGTTCTGTGGGTTGCAGTCTGATTGTTCTTTGCTTTATATCTAGAATCCACTTAAGAACAGATACCCCCTGCTGCACCAAAGGCCAAGCTAGCCATCAGAAGGCCAGCCCTCAACTTGGACAGAGATTACCTTCTGGATCAGAGGTCAAGCTATCCACTAGAAATCCAAGCCACAAAGACCAGAAGACCAAACAGGAATAAAACACCCATCCAACAAAGACAAACTCAGAGATCAGCACCTAGACCTATAATCATCCCCAAACCAGATGCCTAAAGGCCAGTATAAGAACACAATTAAAAACAGCCAGGGCAATATGGCCACACCAGAGCCTACTTAACATACTACATCAAGCCCTGAATATTCCAGTGCAGCCGAAGCACAAGAAAATGACCTTAAAAACAACTTTATGAAGATGATAATGGTTCTTAAAGAGGAAATAAAAAAAACTCCCTTAAAGAAATTGAAGAAGAGTAAAAAAATTGGGGGAAATCAGTGAATCTCTTAAAAAATGCCAAGAAAGCCAAAAAACAAAACAAAACAAAAAACCCAAACAGGTAAATGAAACTATTCAAGACATGAAAATCAAAATAGAACCAATAAAGAAAACATAAACCAAGGGAATTCTGGAAATGTAAAATCTGGGTAAATGAACAGGAACTACAGATACAAGCATCACCAACAGAATACAATAGATGGAAGGGAGACTATCAAGCGTTGAAGATACAATAGAAGAAATACATTCATCAGTCAATGAAAATGTTAAATCTAAAAAACTCCTAACACAAAACATCCAGGAAATCTAGGACACTGTGAAAAGACCAAACCTGAGAATAATAGAAATAGAAGGAAAAGAATCCTAGATAAAAAACCCAGAAGATATTTCTGACAAAATCATACAAGAAAACTTTCATAACCAAAAGAAGGACATGCCTATAAAGATACTGTTCAGTTAGAACCTCCAGCTCACCCCTCATGATATGGAAAGCCCCATTCCTGTCTCTGTCTCTAAACCCCACCCACTCAGACTCTCTGAATAAAGGAAAAATGCCAAAAAGCCCAGTTCTACATTCTTGGTGGCTACTGCAGCTTCTTCCCCTGAAGTTGCCAGCTGCCCAAGTCCCCAGTTAAAGTGCTCAGCTTTTGACCATACTTGAGCACAAACCCAGCTAGTGGCAGAATGTGATCACCCCTCACCTACAACCTATAAAGTTTCTCTGCTTTCATTTATGGGTATGGCTTCTCTGGCCTCGATCTCTGGGACTGGAGAACTAACCAGGGAGTTTCTTTGCTCAGACAAAGCTTTTGTTATACTTTTTCAATTCAGCTTGATCTGGCTTACTGCATTGGCAGAGAAACCTATTGGGGGGGGGCAGAAAACCTACTAGGTACAAGAAGTTTACAGAACATCAAATAGATTAGAACAGAAAAGAAAGTCACCTCACCACATAATCATCAAAACACTAAACATACAGAACTAGGAAAGAATAATAAAAACTGAAAGGGAAAGACCGAGTAACATATAAAGGCAGACCTATTAGAATTGCACTCAACTTCTCAATGGAAACTCTAAAAGCCAGAAGGGCCTGGACAGATGTCTTGCAGACTCTAAGAGACTACAGATGCCAGCCCAGGCTACTATACCCAGCAAAATTTTCAATCACCACAGATAGAGAAAACAAGATATGTCATGACAAAGTCAAATTTAAATATTATCTATCTACAAATCCACCCTTGCAGAAGGTACTAGAAGGAAAACTCCAATCCAAGGAGATTAACTACACCCTTGAAAACACAAGAAATAAATAATCTCACACCAGCAAAACCAAAAGAATGGAAACACACACACACACACACACACACACACACACACACACACTACCATCACTACCACACCCAACAAAATTACAGGAATTGACAATCATTGGCCATTGATATCTCTCAATATCAATGGGCTCAATTCCCCAATAAAAAGACACAGGCTATCAGAATGGATATGAAAACAGGATCCATCCTTCTGGTGCATACAAGAAACACACCTCAACATCAAAGATAGACACTACCTCAGAGTAAAGGCTTGGGAATTTTTTCCCCAAGAAAATATACCCAAGAAACAAGATGGTGTAGCTATTCTAATATCTAACAAAATAGACTTCAAACCTTCAAACCAAAATTAATCAAAAGAGATGGGAAGTGCACTTCATACTCATGAAAGGAAAAATCCACCAAGACAACATTTCAATTCTTAATATCTATGCCCCAAATTCAAGGGCACACACATTTGTAAAAGAAACACTACTAAAGTTTAAATCACACATCAGCTCTCACACATGGGAGACTTCAATACCCCACTCTCACTAACGGAAAGGTCATCCAGATGAAAACCAAACAGAGAAATACTGAAGCTGGCAGACATTATAAATGAAAAGGACCTAACAGATGTCTACAGAACATTTTACCCAAACACAAAAGAACATACCTTCTTCTCAGCATCTCATAGAACCTTCTCCAAAATTGACCATATACTCAGCCAAAAAGCAAGTCTCAGATACAATAAAACTGAAATAACCCCAGATAGGAAATAATCCTATCAGACCACCACAGATTAAAGCTGGATTTCAACAACAGAAACCCTAGAAAGTCTGCAAATGCATAGAAACTGAACAACTCTCTACTGAATGACTGCTGGGTCAAGACAGAAATAAAAAAAGAAATTAAAGACTTCCTAGAATTCTTTGAATGCATGCAATTAATGTGAATGCACAACATACGCAAACTTATGGGACACAATGAAAATGGTGCTGAGAGGAAAGTTCACAGCACTAAGTGCCTTCGTGAAGAATGTGGAGAGACCTCACACTAGCGACTTAACAGCACACCTGAAAGCTCTAGAACAAAAAAAGCAAACACATCAATAGGAGTAGATGTCAAGAAATAATCAAACTGAGGGCTGAAATCAATAAGATAGAAACAAAGAAAACAATACAAAGAATCAATGAAACAAAGAGTTGGTTCTTTGAGAAAAATCAACAAGAAAGACAAATTCTTATCCAAATTAACTAAAAGGCAGAGAGGGAAGATCCAAATTAACAAAATCAGAAACAAAAGGGGGGACATAACAACAGACACTGAGGAAATCCAGAGAATCGTTAGGTTATACTTCAAAAACCTGTACTCCACAAAATTGGGAAATCTAAAATTGGACAACTTTCTGGATAGATACCATTTACCAAAGTTAAATCAAGATCATATAAACAATTTATTTATTTTTTTAAAGATTTATTTATTTATTATGTATACAATGTTCTGCCTGCATGTATGTCTGTAGGCCAGAAGAGGGCGCCAGATCTCATTACAGATGGTTGTGAGCCAGCATGTGGTTGCTGGGAATTGAACTCAGGACCTCTGGAAGAGTAGTCAGTGCTCTTAGCCTCTGAACCATCTCTTCAGCCCATAGAATTCTGCACTAAAACTATCTGGTCCTGAGCTTTTTTTTTTTTTTTTTTTTTTTTTTGTTGGACACTTAATGACTGCTTCTATTTCCTTAGGGGTTATTGGTCTATTTAAATTGTTTATATAATCAAAGTGGGAGAATCAGAGTAGAAATAGAGGTGTGATGGGGAAGGATCTTTGACCTTTAAAGAAAACACTTGTTCCACAGATTACAATTAATAAACCAGAATCTAGCTGGTACTTCCTGGCTAATTTGGGGGTGGTCCTGAAGGTAGGAAAACAGTTGCTCACAGGGTATCTCTGACAATTTTTCCCCTTTATTATATTTGAGGCTCCCCTGGGAGACCTTTTCTCATGATCTCCTCCGGGAGTCTTGAGGCCAAGCTTCCTTGCAGAAACAGATCAAATCCTTTTGTTTCAGAGTTTAGAGGAGGAAAGATAGAGAAGCCTTGAGTGGGGGGTGGCCCTTCTCCAACCACACTCTCTAGCTTGGAGGAGAAACTCTGCTGTACAAAGGGAAACAGCTGGTGTCATCTCGTCTGTCCCAGAAGGATGCTCGACTGAGTAGTGAGACTGCCACACCTATCCATGGCTCAACTAATGTCTCCCTTCTTTGATTCTAGGTGCTCCTGAATCTCTGTGTTCCATCTTCCCTCCTTTAGAGATGTGTCCCCATATCCCAGCAGTCTCCAGGAGGCTCAGGCAAAGCTTCCCAGACTCCTCCTGAGGTACTAAGAATACTATATTTGCAAGGGGGAAGTAGCCCTCCTATACAAGTCAACAGGTTGTCTTCATTTGCATACACACTCATGAGGCTCCTTGCTTGCAGGAACCTGGGCCCAACTATTCCTCAAACCAAAATATTTGCCACCTGGAAGAAAAGGCTCCAAAGAAAAACAATAAAATAAACTTCCTCTGGCTCCTGAAATGCCCATTTTAGAAAGGAAAACCCAGGGGCCATCAAACATAACCACTCCCAGCCACTCCAGTGAATATACCTACCAGAATGTGATAGCTACTATAATCCTCCCGACATCAGAATTCTGGTGCAGCATGTGATGGTTGAAGTAAAAAGGAGTTAGGAAGAGAAGAGACTAGTAATGGGGAGACTGAGCCAAGCGAAAAAGGGACTGTGGAGAGGGCAGTTGGGTTTGTCTGGGTGGGATATTAGAAGATGTTCAATGAAGAGGCGTGTATCATTCATTGATCTTGCTCAGGTTTCCACAGTCATCCAAAAATCATGGAAACCAAGAGGTTGACTGGACCAGCTCTCCTACCTGAGGGGTGTGTCCTTCTTTGAGGCAGGCAGGCAATACTTCTTTTTTTTTTTTATTTTTTTATTTTTTTTTATTTTTCGTTTTTCGAGACAGGGTTTCTCTGTGTAGCTTTGCGCCTTTCCTGGAACTCACTTGGTAGCCCAGGCTGGCCTCGAACTCACAGAGATCCGCCTGGCTCTGCCTCCCAAGTGCTGGGATTAAAGGCTTGCGCCACCACCGCCCGGCCAGGCAATACTTCTTAACTATAACTAGTTGTGAGATGTAACAGAGGAAAATTTTGAGAATGCTGTTCTTATTCAGTCTAGGTTAGCTGAAGCCATGTACAAATATACTAATCTGTAAAACTCAAGGAGGCCAAGTTATAATGAGCTCTACCTTTTATAATCCAAGCCTCTCCGGATAGACAAAAGCTTCAAAAATTAGACCAGAGACCCCAGAACTCTTTTCCCACTTTATAAAGGTTATTTTCAAAAACTGGGAGAGACCCTGAGAGCCAAAAGGGCTAAACTGGAAGAAGAAAGAGAAACAAAGCTCAGTACATGGCATGTCAGTTGCGTGATGGATTAATCTTAGGAATCCTATATCGTCATCTAGAGGCCATCTGCTTTAGTGTAAAGGAACCGACACAGCTTCAGAATGTCTGTCTCCTGCTACTGTCCTCAGTCAAGAAGATATTTCATCGAGATTGCCTAAAGCTTCCCCCAGGACCACGTCTAATCTGAAAAGTGAAGCACCATTGGAAGAGAGAATGTCCCTTTCTCCTCTGTGAGGGAAGACCAGTCTCCATCCAAGGACTTTACTCTTTGGTTAAACATGAAAAGGAAAAATGCCCTTGACTTTGTTCCTGGACTATGAGGATCCTAGTGAAGCAAGAAGCCCTTCTCCCTTTGAGGACTAGTGAGGCCCCGAGGAGAAGCTCCTGTTCATAAGCCTTTGGTAGCCCTCAGTGTAGCTGGGACCAAAATGACATTCCTTATTGACATGGGAGAGACTATTTCTTCCCTGACGACCTTCTCTTGTTAACCATCCAGTCCCTAGGCCTCCTTACTGTTACTTTACATCCTGATCCACAGGCAGCAGGGAGAGAGAGAAAGAGAGAGATAGAGAGATAGAGATAGAGATAGAGATAGATAGAGAGAGAGAGAGAGAGAGAGAGAGAGAGAGAGAGAGAGAGAGAGAGAGAGAGACTGGTGTTGGCTTTTGCAACCTCAAAGCATACTTCCAGTGACACACCTCCTCCAACAAGGCCACACCTCCTAATCTTTCCCAAACAGTTCCACTAACTGAGGAACAAGCATTCAAACATATGGGCCTATGGGACATTCTCATTCAAACCACCACATTTCCACTCCCTGGTCACATAGGTCTGTGGCCACATCATAAAGCAAAATGCCTACTTTAAAAGTCCCCAAAGCCTTTTCACAGTCTCAAGACAACTGAGAGCCCAAAGTCTTTTCTGAGACTCAAGACCGTCTCTTAACTGTAATCTCTAAAATCAAATCAAAAAGCAGATCACATACTTCCATCATGTGGAATGGCACAGAATGTACATCACCACCACAAAAGGGAGGAAAGGGGACATGGCGAAAAAATACTGCACAAAGCAAAAACTGAAAACTGTCAGGACAAACTCCAAATCCCACAGCTCCATGTCTGATGTCAAAGGGTTTGGTTATGAGATGGTCCTTTGCTTCCAGTTTTGTTGACTGTAACACACTTCTCTCTCTTTGGATGGTTTCACACCTTGTCTGCAGCAGGTTTCCCATGCCTCTGGTGTTTCCAACCCGTGCTATCCAGGCTTCACCATGAAAGCATCATACCATGGCTTCTCCAGGCCTCTATGCAGGGACTCCTCTGTCATATTCATGGCCTTGGTGGCTTTCCTTAACTGTAGAGAAAGATTGTACCATTCCTTTCCTATATCCTTCTGGAGTTTAATCCAGAACCACATGGCCGGAGCTGCCAAGTTTTTCTGCTTGCTGGGGCTGGAACCTGGCTCCTTCCTTGAATTACATTTGTATCAGCTTTGTGTTGTTGATGGTTTCCTTTGCGCTTGATCTTTCCTTTAATTCCTTTTCACAAGCTGGAAGCTTAGCTGGGTTAGGTCTTGACCTGAGGGCACTACTCCTTTTATTCCATTTTGAATCAGGCCGTTCTTTATTTTTTTTTAATCTCCTTGAGCACAGGATTTGGCTTCAACATTACATTTCCTGGTGCTCTTTTTCTCCTCAAACTGTATATTTTATATTTCTCTTTGTCCCACTTGCTTCTTTTCATTGTAGATCTGCGTTAGAGTGATCACTAACATCAATACTAGGCCATCTTGAAATCTCATCTGCCAATGATATTAGTCAGAAACTTCAATTTAGCCTCCATCAGATTTTTAGGACAAGAGAAAAAACAGCTATTTTTTTGCCAAAATATCACAAGAATGGTCTCTAGGTCACTTGCTAGTATTCTTTCTTCCTCTGTGAACCCTCTTGATCCAGGCCTATATGGTCCACATCACCCTCAGCACTGTTTTCCATGTTCCAACTAGAATGGCTCATGAAGCTTCACTTAAAGTGTCCAAGTTCTTTTCTAGTCCAAAGTCTTCCATATTCCTCCAACCAATACCATGGTCAGGCCTGTCACAGAAATACTCCAGTTGCTAGTACCAACTTCTGTCTTAATCAATGTTCTATTGTTGGGAAGAGACACCATGACCAAGGCAACTCTTATAAATAAAAACATGTAATTGGAGGTTTGCTTACAGTTAGTTTTAGAAAGTGTCTTAGGGTTACTATTGCTGTGATGAAACATCGTAACCGAAAGCAACTTGGGGAAGAAAGGGTTTATTTCATTCATAGTTTCATATAGCAGTTCATTATAAAAAGCAGTGAGGGAAGGAACTCAAACATGGCAAGGACCTGGAGGCAGGAGCTGATGCTGAGGTTGTGGAGGAGCGCTGCTCACTGGCTTGCTCAGCCTTCTTTCTTATAGAACCCAGGACCATCAGCCCAGTGATGGTACCACCCACAATGGACTGGCCTTCCCCAATTAATCACTAATTAAGAAAATGCCCTATAGCTGGATTTGGGGGGGCCAAGACAGGGTTTCTCTGTCCTGGAACTTGCTTTGTAGACCAGGTTGTCCTTGAACTCATAGAGATCCACCTGCCTCTGCCTCCTGAGTCCGCAGCTGGATCTTATGGAGGCATTTTTTTTCAGTTGAGGTTCCTCCTTTCAGATGACTCTAGCTTGTGTCAAGTTGACATAAAACTTGCCAGGGCAGAAGGTTAGTACATGATTATCATGGTAGGAAACAGACAGCCATGGCACTGGAGCAGCAGCTGAGGGAATTTACATCCTAATCCACAGGTAAGTGGGGCGGGGGGAGCACCCC
The DNA here is from genome assembly GCF_949786415.1 of Peromyscus eremicus. NCBI lineage: Eukaryota > Metazoa > Chordata > Mammalia > Rodentia > Cricetidae > Peromyscus > Peromyscus eremicus. The sequence continues at coordinate 57,740,426 of NC_081439.1, read as the reverse complement.
AACAAAGCCATATCTCCTCCAATCAGTCCACACCCAATTGTTGTGGAATATTAATTTAAGATATGTTATATTTGTTTATGCTGTGGAGCATTTGTTTTAATGATGCAAAGATGTGTTGCATTCTTTTGTGTTGCATTTGTTTAACTCTCTGAAGCTGTGTTACTTTGCCTGTCTAAACACCTGATGGGTCTAATAAAGACCTGAATGGCCAATAGCAAGTCAGGTGAAAGGATAGGTGGACCTGGCAGGCAGAGAAAATAAATAGGAGAGATCTGGGAGAAAAAGAAGAAGAGATGGAGAAGACTCCAGGGGCCAGCCACCCAGCCTTACAGCAAGCCACAGAGTAAGAAAGAAAGATACACAGAAATAGAAAAAGGTAAAAGCCTAGAAGCAAAAGATAGATGGGATAATTTAAGAATAGCTGGCAAGAAACAAGCCAAGCTAAGGCCAGGCATTTACAAGAAAGAATAAGTCTCCATGTGTTTATTTGGAAGCTGGGTGGTGGGTCCTCAAAGTGCTAAAGAGCAAAAAGAGTCCAAGAGTAAAAAGCAAACAACACCCAATCCTTCCCAAACAGTTCCACTAACCGGGGACCAAACATTCAAATACGTGAGATTATAGGAATCATTCTCATTCAAACCACCACACACTATCTAAGGTCTGCATGGTTAAACTTCAGACTCACATTTGAAACCCCAAAGGCTTATATGGCATTCTGAACACCAAGTGTCTCAGTTCTGTACTACCTGGAACCTCAAAGTCTCTGTTGATAGTCTTTACTATACTACACCACTCAAAAAGTTTCTATCAATGTCTGTGATAACTCTTTTCCCAGATGCTCACAAATAATCACTCATGTCACAGTTGCCCCTGGGAACCCCAACAAATTTCACTGAAGGTCTTAATATCATTTAAAGCTCAAAGAATGATATGATATATACCATACTGATAAATCATCATGTTCTGTTTAAAGTGGCTCTGGAAGTGGAATAGACCTTTCCAGAATTTCAGACTCAAACTTGTTTATTTCAAATGTTTTCCAAAATGCCGTATTCTGGGACAGGTTGGCTCTCTAACTCTGTAACAGGGAAAGGGAAACAGAAACCATCTAAGGATATTAAAAGTATTCAACCCTTAAACAGCTTGGGAGAAAAACCCCTTTCAACAAAGATTACTATTGCTTATTTATTCCATAGTATAAAAATGCCTGTGGTGGGAAAAAGAAGCCAGAAGGTCATCCATGGAGAGACTGTCCTGTTCTACCCTGGGATTTCCGCCAGGAACACCAGCTGACTACTTGAATGCGGTTTCCACAGTTGATTTCTGCTGGATGTATTAAGTGCCTAAGCTTGATTTAATGAGACTTTGCCTGCTATATGTCACTTGCTTCTTGTTCTTTTCTTTTTGCTTGCCTTGTGCTTAACAAACTCACTCATTTGGAACAAAGTTTGAATATCATAGATCACCCTCTGGACTGTACAGAGTAAGTGGAAAGGAAGGTTTACAGCTTCTCATTGATCACTGAACTCCTGTAATTCCCTATGCCATGTGCCCATCTTGACAGTAAAGAAGTCAGATGGATCCTAAAAAATGTTCCATAACTTGAAGATCATGAATGAGACTATGGTCTTGGTATACCCCATAGTTCCCAATACTTAACCTTCTTGAGACAGATATCCCCATATGCCCCCTGGTTCTTGATGTTAGGCTATAAAAATACTTTCTTTTTGTTCCTATCAACCTAGACTCAAAGTTACTACTTACCTTCTAAAGGCAGGACCCCTTCCTTCACTGAGCAATTTGCCTAGACTGTCTTACTTCAACACCTGTCTTACTTTAAATTATGCCCAAACTAAGTAGCCTTCTTCAATACATAGATGATTTGCTAATCTATAGCTCAGACCAAACAAAATGCTGTCTTAATTCTTCAAAATCTTACCCCATGTGGATGTGAGGCTTTACCTTCAAAGGCCTCCCTCTTCTTCTGCTGCCCATTTAGCATAGAAAAAACTATGCCAGGAGAAGATTGGCAAATAAATTTTACTCACCTGTCTCAAGCAAAGGACCCACATATCTACTAGTTCTAGCAGATACCGTCACCAAATAACTACAGACATTTCAGATAACACCAAAAGAACTTTAGAAGTGTTCCACATTTTTCATAGAACACATTACTTCTCACTTTGGGCTCCTCTAGTTCCTACGGTCTGATAACAGTCTGGCTTTCACTTCCAATATCAGAGAGTAAATGAATCTCTCAAAAAATTAAATATTATTTTTATAACACCTGGAACTTCAATTTTCTGCAAAGATCAAAAGGATTAACTCATAAAAGATCTCCCTAAGTTGACACTTGAGACTAAACAGTCCTGGCCCATTCTCCTTCCTGTACCACTTTTAAGATTCCACATCACCTCTAAGTCTATCACTTATCTTAGCCATTTTGGAAGCCATTACAGTAGGTCCTTCCTCCAGAATGACCCATTGTTAAATCACAAGGCTCATAAGCTGTCTCAGCTTGTTACATCTTAGTGACAGCTAATCAAGGCTGTCACTGACTACCAGGATAAGTACAGTCCTACGTCTGACCTTACCTTTTCAGGATCACCTCCCATGTTAACTTGGAGGATTGTGCCTATCTGGAAACTTTCTCGAAGGATAAAAGACCACTCAAAGCTGCCATGTTCAGACCACATCAAGTGCTGCTTGGACCTCCAACTTCAGTTAAGCCACAAAGCCTGTCATCATGAGTGGTGGTTTGAATGAGAATGGCCTCCATAGGCTCATAGCTTTAAATACTTGGTATCCAGTTTGTGCAACTGTTTGGGTAAGACTAGGAGGCATATCCTTGTTGGAGGAGGTTTATCACTGGGGGTGGGCTTTGAAATTTCAAAGACTTGTTCATTCTCAGTGTGCTCTCTCTTCCTTCTGATTTTGAATAAGGATGTGAGTGCTCAGCTGTTGTTGTTGCCATGCCTTTGCTCCACCATCGTGGACTCTAACCCTCTGAAACTGTAAGCCAATCAAATGCTCCCTTTATAAGTTGTCTTGGTCATAGTGCTTTATCACAACAATAGAAAAGTAGCTAAGATAGACATTGATTCAGGAAGTGGGCTATTACTATTACAGACCTGACCATGCTGTTTGTTGGGAGAGTGTTGAAGACTTTGGGACTTTGGACTAGGGAAGAGTTGAACACTATAACCAGGGATTAACAGGCCATCCTAGTAGGAGCTTGTAAGACAGTGGTGTTGAGAGAAATGTAAACTACAGAGACCCAGATGAAGAGGTTTCAGAGGGGAACAATATTAGCAACTTGGCTGGAGACCATTCTTGTGATATTTTGGCAAAATGGAATAAAGGGAGGGATGCCCTCAGGGCAAGCCCTCATCTAGCTAAGCTTCTAACTTTTATAAGGAAAGGACTGGGGAAGTTTATACTCCTAAAAAGCAGCAAAAAAGAGAACTTATGCACTTGTAAATTCAAGGAGGAGCCAGGCTCTACCACAAGCAGGCAGCTGAATTTGACAGCATTGTCCATCTAGTTCTGGTTTTAGAGTCATGGAGGATATAAGAGTAAGGAGGTTGTGGAGTCTTCCATCCTCCAATGCAAGTGGAGACCCTCTACTCAACCAAAGGCCACTGTAACCAGAAGACCAGACAGGAAACAGAAACCAAGGAAGAAAACACCCATCCAACAAAGACAAATATAGAAATGAGCACCTAGACCTATAATCACTCCAAATCCAGATGCCTAAATCTAAGTGTAAGAACACAATCAACAACAGCCAGGGCAATATGTCACCAGCAGAACCCAGCCATCCCACTACAGCACGCCCTGAATATTCTAACACAGCAGAAGCACAAGAAAAAGACCTTTAAAACAACTTTATGAGGATGATAGAGGTCCTTAAAGAGGAAATTAATAATCCTTTAAAGAAATTGAGGAAAAGACAATCAAAATATTGGAGGAAATGAATAAATCCCTTAAAGAATGTCAAGAAAACCAAGAGAAAACAAACAGTTAAAGGAAATGAATAAAGCTATTCAAGACCAGAAAATGGAAATAAAAGTAATAAAGAAAACACAAACTGAGGGAATTATGGAAATGGAAAATCTTCTCAGCATCTTACAGAACATTCTCCAGAGTTTACCACATACTTGGTCACAAAGCAAGTCTCAACAGACACAAGAAAATTGAAATAATTCCCTGTATTCTATCAGACCACCACATATAAAAGCTATATTTCAACAACAACAGAAACAACAAAAAGCCTACAAATTCATGTAATAGGACACAGGTAAAGTCACAGAACACGTGGTGATACATAGATTAATAGTTATGGGTTGAGTTAAGTTATAAGAGCTAGCTAATAAGAAGCCTGAGCCATAGGTCATATAATTTACAATTAATATTTAGCCTCTGAATAATTATTTTATAAGTGGCTGAGGGACTGTGGGGCCAGATGAGACCTGAGAAAACTTATGGCTACATTTGGCTGCCCAACGTGTTAGCTCAAGTTTCCACCTAAAGCCCAAGAGATCTTAATAAGAGATTCTAAAACTGAGCCAAAACCAGCTTCCTGCTTCATGTCTCATGTGGGCCTTGAGACACTGCAGCATTTGGGCATGGCGGATTCCTGCCTCAGTATACAGAGCTGTCTCCAAGCTGCACAGCATGCTGCATGGTGGATTTAGCCTTTACTCATACAGACAAAAAGGGTTTATGGGCGAGCTGCACACTACCTGGTGGCAGCATGGACCCCAGAGTTGCCAGGGTAAGCATGACTTTCCTGGGTACCGCCATCATGTTGGGAAGTTGAAATGGGCAGAGTCAGCAGCCAGGGCTGCTGCTTCAATCTTAGCCACACTGGAGTTTGCAATGATCAGAAAAAGATTATAAATACACAAAAGACAGATTCAGATGGAATAAATCTCTAAATGGTTTACATTATGTGTAAAAATGTATGTAGGCTTGGAAGAGAGAGAAAAAGGATACACAGTTATATAAAGAAATAGATAACTAAAAAAGTCTTTAAAGGGACAGTAAACATAATATAATAAGCCATGTAAAGATGGTAATCACACAGAGAGTCTGGATTATATTGTCTTTGGGATTTTTAACTGCAGAAAGACATTTGATTGTAAAGGTTGCTGAGTTAAACCAATATATACATTTTAAAGGTATCTTGACTTCAAAATTTGTGTCTAAGGATATATTGCTTTGGAAAAGAGGTTCTGCTTTTGTTTCCACAGAAGATTAGAACCTATGGATTGCTTCCAGGCTAATATGGTTTGATCAACCAAGACTCCCTGAAAGGTCTCTGATGACACAATGGCCCAGATGAACCAACATCCAAAATCAGCTTCAAAGCAACTGGCTGAGATGATCTGTCCTCACAGACTACTACAGCCAAGATTTAACTATAATTTTTAATTTTTTCAGGATCCCTATAAGATTATCAGCACCCCTCAATGAGCAGGAAGTAGTAGGAGAAGCTATGCCCCAAATTCCCAAAATATTGTTTATAGATGCTTATTTTTATTTAAAGGTGGTTGATTATAAATGCAATCTCTTCCTAAACAAGAAAAGGGGGTATTATAGATATGATAGGATGAAAGGGCAGATTATTGAATCTACTTTTAAGAGCAAGAACTTGTTTAAAATGTTTTACATTGCTACATATTTTAGTTTATTATAAATTTAAAGTTAATTTTGTTGTACTGTATATTTCTACTCTTGTTTAAGATATTATGTTTATGCAGCTCATTTAAAATTGTAATATATAATTAAGAAATACAGATTAATAGTCATCTAGGATAATCAAACTTGTAGCCATGTTAGTTAAGATTTTTAGACATGTAAAGGTATATTTCAATTAGATAGACAATCTTCAAACACTTCAAAGACTTACAAAATATGGCATTTAAAATGTTTTAAAAACTTAAACTTTCTGGACAGTGAGACACATCTGCTCCTGGCAGCACCGATTAACTTCAAAGAAGATGATGGGCATTGAAGAAACTCCATATGGAGTTTGCTTTCCTTATGGCAAAAGTTAGCCATTTGGACAAGAAACTGTTCTTGCCTGGACTGCTTAACAAAATGTTATATTGACTGCACATGCAAGACCCATGGAAAAATGACCACTAAATTTTGTCAAAACAAGGTGAGATAGTCTTTCAGGTTCTTGCTTCATAGAGGAGATTGCCAGATATTCTACAGGACATGGGGAGAAGTGACTAAAAAACTCTAGGTCTATAGGCTGAAGATGGATGCCCCAATGTTGCAGAGGAACTTGAGGTGACTATCAGGCAGCCAGCTGTCTCTGTCATTCTAGATTTATGGAAGTTGCTTGTAATACACTTCAGGTTTACTTAGGTAATATATCCTTCTGGGGTCTTTGATGGAGTTGAAGACTAGATAGTTATAATTGTATTTTTCCTTGGTTACAATGAAAGATAAATTAGATATAAAAATTTAGATTCACAGAAGTAAGATAGATGATAGTGTATTTTATTTAATTTTGCCAAATAAAAATAGACTAGATATTGTAACTGTAATTCCTGCTTGATAACTGTTCTATTATCTGTAATTTTACTATGTTAAAGTTAAAACTTTCATTTTTAATTAGACAGAAAAGGGGAAGTGATGTTGGATGACTTTCTGTATGCTGTGAATATGTATTGCTTCCATTGGCTAATTAATAAAGCTGCATTGGCCCATGGCAGGGCAGAATGGAGCCAGGTGGGAAATTCCAATGGAGATGGAGGGAGGAGAAAGGCAGAGTGGGAGATGTGAGCCAGCCGCCCAAGGAGCAACATGTAATGGGATGCAGGTAAAGCCATGGAACATGTGGTAATACATGGATTAATAGTTATGGGTTGAGTTAAGTTATAAGAGCTAGCTAGTAAGAAGCCTGAGCCATAGGCCATGTAATTTACAATTAATATTAAGCCTCTGAGTGATTATTTTATAAGTGGCTGAGGGACTGTGGGGCCAGGTGGAACCTGAGAAAACTTATGACTACACCTGCTTTTTTCTGAATCAAAACAGAGGAGGTGTGGATAGGGTGGGGGAACCAACAGGGAGGTTGGAGTGGGACTAGGAGGAGTGGAGGGAGAGGAAAGTGTGGTTGGGATATAAAATAAAGGAAGAAAGAAAGGAAGGAAGGAAGTGAGAAAGAAAAGAAAAGAAAAGGAAAGAAAGAAAAACCAGCCAGGTGGTGGTAGCATACACCTTTAATACCAGCACTAGGGAGGCAAAGACAGGTGGATCTCTGTGAATTCAACACCAGCCTGGTTGACAGAGGGAGTTCCAGGACAGCCAAGGCTACATAAAGAAACCCTGATCGAGAAAGCAAAAACAAACAAACAAACAAACAAACAAAAAGCAAAAAAAAAAAAAAAAAAGAAAACCAAATCAGTAGGTTCTCCTCTAGGGCTTATGACTTCACTAGCCATGGGTTTTGGCCATATTTACAATACTAGGCATGAATTCCATCCTGTGGACAAGGCCTCAAATCTAATCAAGAGAGCAGTTGGTTACCCCCATAGTCAGTCTTGCCACTATTGCAGCAATGGGCACATCTTCCAGGGCACACTTCATAAAGTAACTATTACTTCCCAGTGGTTCCATAGGCTGGAGGACAAACCTTGAACACACAAGCTTTTGGGAGGACATTTTATATCTGGACTATAGTACTCTCCACATATTATGTATATATTATTTAGGTGGGATTTATAACCAAAATGGAAACTGAATTTGGGAATTTCTCTGTTTATCCATGTAAAGAATAAAATATGTTGAGGGAACAAAAACAGGGACATGGCCAAGAGATCTTTTGATAAGAAGATTGGACTGAATAAAAGGAAGATAACTGCTTTTCATTATGACAATGGAAAGTGCCACACACATCACAGGCTCAGGTCTTGAGACCTGGGTCTTGAGAAAAAAATGGTTTAAAAGAAAGATCCCAGACCACTAGAAAGTGATGGGGCAGGGCAGGATGCCTTAATGTTTATTGACTTACTGCCCAAGGCTACTTCATGTCTGTATTTAACCAGTAGTTTTTAACAGACCCAAGTGCAGCTTAATCTATTATTCCAGATGGCATAGGTCATAGACCTTGAAAGCATCCACATAGTTTTAACTCTGCAGGCATACGGGAAAAGATAGCAAAAGCTTCCATTCTACATACCTATCAAAGGAATGGACATAAGGACAAAGAACTCTGCCGTAACAGAACTTGGTGAGAATTGTACATCCTACAAAACCCAACCCTTTTCTTTTTCAAAAAGAAGAATAATTAAGACCCCCATTTTTCTTAGCTAGGACAAATAAAAAACTGTCTCTGTAATAGCAAACTGGAACAAACAGGCCTATATTCTCTTTCACTGAGGAAAGGACTGGGAAAACTGCCCCACGCTTGAGTTTACATATTTCTACCCTTTGTTCCATGATTTTCTAGTAATTATAAGACAGCTCCAGTAATGTTAGGAGGGAAATTAGGTTTCTTACTCTCCCTGGTTTGGCCAGACTGTAAATAAATCCATTTCCCTTCACCAATTTCTGATTCATAATTTTTTCAATACAGTGGAACCAAGATGCCATGCACCTCAATGTGGTGATATTTATCTGAGGATCAGAGGAAAAAGCCAGCCACTCTATTAGACAATGAAGTCAGGCAATGGTAGCACATGCCTTTAATCCTATCATTTGGGAGGCAGGGATCTGTCTGGATCTTTGTGAGTTCAAGATCACACTGGGAACAGAGCCAGTCATGGTGGCACATGCCTTAAATTCCAACACTAGTTAACCATAAAGGTCTGGAGGTCTGTACAGACAGACAGGAAGTGACATCCTGGGCAGGAAGAGGAAGTGATGTAGCTGGACAGAGAGAGCAAATGAGATAGCAGAACAGAAAGACATATAGGCATAGGCATACAGGAAGTAGGTCTCTTGGGAAGCTGAGGTATTGGTGAGGTGAAGTTAGCTTGTGGCTTTTCCTATTTCTCTGATCTTTCAGGTTTTCACCCCAATATCTGGCTCTGGGTTTTTTATTATAAGACTGTTTAGCAATTTGTCTACACTTAGACATTTGCCAAAATATTTGCAAATCATCATAAAAATCTGAAAGAAAGAAATGAAGACCATCTTTAGAAAGCACTTGCTTATTTGAGAGGCAGAGGCAGGTGGATCTCTGAGTTTGAGGCCAGCCTGGTCTACAGAGTTCCAGGACAGCTAGGGCTATACAGAGAAACCCTGTCTCAAAAAACTCAACCAACCAACCAACTAAACAAACAAACAAACAAACAAACAACTGAAGCTGAGCTACATAAGGATGCCAATGGTACAATGGTACCATAATCACTCATTCTTTTTTTTTTTTTTTTAAAGATTTATTTATTATGTATACAGTGTTCTGCCTGCATGTATGTCTGCAGGTCAGAAGAGGGCACCAGATCTCATTACAGATGGTCATAAGCCACCATGTGGTTGCTGGGAATTGAACTCAGGACCTCTGGAAGAGCAGTCAGTGCTCTTAACCTCTGAGCCATCTCTCCAGCCCCACTCATTCTTTATAGCAGAGAACTGAGCTTCTCACAATAGGCTGGGACAAATACCAGCTCTTCTCTGACAAGATAAAGCATAAAAAAACCCAGAGTTTAAAACTAGAATAATGCTTGATTTTAAACTATGTTGCTGTTCCCAGTTCCCTATCTTAAGCAGCATTAAGACTACAAGAGGAAGAAATCTCACAATAGGTATTATGATGTCAGACATTCTATAACCTCTGAATTCTGCTTCTAGAATACTAGAGTTGCTGTTGCCTTGAGACTTTCACAACACATCTCTTGCCAGTGGAGCCAAAATGAAGGCTCTACTTTGGCTTTACTGTGTTTCGTGCTTTGTTTCCTACTGCTGTGCAGGTAAGTCAGATACCTGGACATCTGTATCTGTTCTTACTTCCCTTCTATGTCCAGAGACCATTCTCCTGTCTGTCTCATCCCTATTTTACTTCTCATCCTTTTCTGAACTAGTTTAACCCCCTTCTTTGGTCCCTCCTCTCATTCTCTTCTCCCTCATCTACATTTACATATCCTCTTCCATACTTTTTACTCCCTTCTCTTCTCTACCTCTACTTCCTGCCCTACCCTTTAAATTTCACTGCATCAGATAGAATATCTTTGCCTATCATGTCTTGTACAAACTTTATTTTCATTTGGTTTAAATGTACAATGAAGAAGAGACAAAGCATCGGATTGTGGTCATGGTAGGAATATCACACATCTATGATGGCGGAATGTCTTTCTCTACGCTCTGAATATGTGTTTCTCTGATTGGTCGATAAATAAAGCCCTTTGACCTATGGCAAGGCAGCTTAGAGGCAGGCGGGAAATTCAAAGGGAGAGACAAGAAGAAGGCGGGGGAGGGGAGGGGAGGGGGAGAGATGCCAGCAAGCCACCTAAGGAGCAACATGTAACGGGATACAGGTAAAGCCATGGAACATATGGTGATACATAGATTAATAGTTATGGGCTAATTTAAGATATAGAGCTAGCTAGCAAAAAGCTTGAGTCATGGCCATGCAGTTATAATTACTATAAGTCTCTATGTGTTTACTTGGGTCTGACCAGGTGGGACACAGGAAAAACTTCAGCTACAAATGGTGTCTTTGATGTAGTCGAAGACTAGACAGTTTTAATCATAATTTTCCTTGGTTATGATAAAAGATAAATTAGATATGAAACCTTAGACTCACAAATATAGGATAGATAAAAATTTTCTTTAATTTTACAAAATACAAATAGACTAGATATTGTAACTGTAATTCTTGCTTGATAACTGTTTTGTTATATGTAATTTTAACAGGTTAAAGTTAAAACCTTCGTTTTTGTTTAGACAGAAAAGGGGAGGTGATGGGGGAATGTCTTTCTGTACACTGTGAATATGGGTTTCTCTGATTGGTCGATAAATAAAGCCTTTTGGCCTATGGCAAGGCAGCTTAGAGGCAGGCGGGAAATTCAAAGGGAGAGACAGGAAGAAGGTGGGGGGAGGGGGAGAGATGTCAGCAAGCCGCCTAAGGTGCAACATGTAATGGGATACAGGTAAAGCCATGGAACATATGGTGATACATAGATTAATAGTTATGGGCTAATTTAAGATATAGAGCTAGCTAGCAAAAAGCTTGAGTCATGGCCATGCAGTTATAATTACTATAAGTCTCTATGTGTTTACTTGGGTCTGACCAGGTGGGACACAGGAAAAACTTCAGCTACAAATGGTGTCTTTGATGTAGTCGAAGACTAGATAGTTTTAATCATAATTTTCCTTGGTTATGATAAAAGATAAATTAGATATGAAACCTTAGACTCACAAATATAGGATAGATAAAAATTTTCTTTAATTTTACAAAATACAAATAGACTAGATATTGTAACTGTAATTCTTGCTTGATAACTGTTTTGTTATATGTAATTTTAACAGGTTAAAGTTAAAACCTTCGTTTTTGTTTAGACAGAAAAGGGGAGGTGATGGGGGAATGTCTTTCTGTACACTGTGAATATGGGTTTCTCTGATTGGTCGATAAATAAAGCCTTTTGACCTATGGCAAGGCAGCTTAGAGGCAGGCGGGAAATTCAAAGGGAGAGACAGGAAGAAGGTGGGGGAGGGGAGAAGAGGGGGGAGAGATGTCAGCAAGCCACCTAAGGAGCAACATGTAACGGGATACAGGTAAAGCCATGGAACATATGGTGATACATAGATTAATAGTTATGGGCTAATTTAAGATATAGAGCTAGCTAGCAAAAAGCTTGAGTCATGGCTGTGCAGTTATAATTACTATAAGTCTCTATGTGTTTACTTGGGTCTGACCAGGTGGGACACAGGAAAAACTTCAGCTACAAATGGTGTCTTTGATGTAGTCGAAGACTAGATAGTTTTAATCATAATTTTCCTTGGTTATGATAAAAGATAAATTAGATATGAAACCTTAGACTCACAAATATAGGATAGATAAAAATTTTCTTTAATTTTACAAAATACAAATAGACTAGATATTGTAACTGTAATTCTTGCTTGATAACTGTTTTGTTATATGTAATTTTAACAGGTTAAAGTTAAAACCTTCGTTTTTGTTTAGACAGAAAAGGGGAGGTGATGGGGGAATGTCTTTCTGTACACTGTGAATATGGGTTTCTCTGATTGGTCGATAAATAAAGCCTTTTGGCCTATGGCAAGGCAGCTTAGAGGCAGGCGGGAAATTCAAAGGGAGAGACAGGAAGAAGGTGGGGGGAGGGGGAGAGATGTCAGCAAGCCACCTAAGGAGCAACATGTAACGGGATACAGGTAAAGCCATGGAACATATGGTGATACATAGATTAATAGTTATGGGCTAATTTAAGATATAGAGCTAGCTAGCAAAAAGCTTGAGTCATGGCCATGCAGTTATAATTACTATAAGTCTCTATGTGTTTACTTGGGTCTGACCAGGTGGGACACAGGAAAAACTTCAGCTACAAATGGTGTCTTTGATGTAGTCGAAGACTAGACAGTTTTAATCATAATTTTCCTTGGTTATGATAAAAGATAAATTAGATATGAAACCTTAGACTCACAAATATAGGATAGATAAAAATTTTCTTTAATTTTACAAAATACAAATAGACTAGATATTGTAACTGTAATTCTTGCTTGATAACTGTTTTGTTATATGTAATTTTAACAGGTTAAAGTTAAAACCTTCGTTTTTGTTTAGACAGAAAAGGGGAGGTGATGGGGGAATGTCTTTCTGTACACTGTGAATATGGGTTTCTCTGATTGGTCGATAAATAAAGCCTTTTGGCCTATGGCAAGGCAGCTTACAGGCAGGCGGGAAATTCAAAGGGAGAGACAGGAAGAAGGTGGGGGGAGGGGGAGAGATGTCAGCAAGCCGCCTAAGGAGCAACATGTAACGGGATACAGGTAAAGCCATGGAACATATGGTGATACATAGATTAATAGTTATGGGCTAATTTAAGATATAGAGCTAGCTAGCAAAAAGCTTGAGTCATGGCCATGCAGTTATAATTACTATAAGTCTCTATGTGTTTACTTGGGTCTGACCAGGTGGGACACAGGAAAAACTTCAGCTACAAATGGTGTCTTTGATGTAGTCGAAGACTAGACAGTTTTAATCATAATTTTCCTTGGTTATGATAAAAGATAAATTAGATATGAAACCTTAGACTCACAAATATAGGATAGATAAAAATTTTCTTTAATTTTACAAAATACAAATAGACTAGATATTGTAACTGTAATTCTTGCTTGATAACTGTTTTGTTATATGTAATTTTAACAGGTTAAAGTTAAAACCTTCGTTTTTGTTTAGACAGAAAAGGGGAGGTGATGGGGGAATGTCTTTCTGTACACTGTGAATATGGGTTTCTCTGATTGGTCGATAAATAAAGCCTTTTGACCTATGGCAAGGCAGCTTAGAGGCAGGCGGGAAATTCAAAGGGAGAGACAGGAAGAAGGCGGGGGAGGGGAGAAGAGGGGGGAGAGATGTCAGCAAGCCACCTAAGGAGCAACATGTAATGGGATACAGGTAAAGCCATGGAACATATGGTGATACATAGATTAATAGTTATGGGCTAATTTAAGATATAGAGCTAGCTAGCAAAAAGCTTGAGTCATGGCTGTGCAGTTATAATTACTATAAGTCTCTATGTGTTTACTTGGGTCTGACCAGGTGGGACACAGGAAAAACTTCAGCTACAAATGGTGTCTTTGATGTAGTCGAAGACTAGATAGTTTTAATCATAATTTTCCTTGGTTATGATAAAAGATAAATTAGATATGAAACCTTAGACTCACAAATATAGGATAGATAAAAATTTTCTTTAATTTTACAAAATACAAATAGACTAGATATTGTAACTGTAATTCTTGCTTGATAACTGTTTTGTTATATGTAATTTTAACAGGTTAAAGTTAAAACCTTCGTTTTTGTTTAGACAGAAAAGGGGAGGTGATGGGGGAATGTCTTTCTGTACACTGTGAATATGGGTTTCTCTGATTGGTCGATAAATAAAGCCTTTTGGCCTATGGCAAGGCAGCTTAGAGGCAGGCGGGAAATTCAAAGGGAGAGACAGGAAGAAGGTGGGGGGAGGGGGAGAGATGTCAGCAAGCCACCTAAGGAGCAACATGTAACGGGATACAGGTAAAGCCATGGAACATATGGTGATACATAGATTAATAGTTATGGGCTAATTTAAGATATAGAGCTAGCTAGCAAAAAGCTTGAGTCATGGCCATGCAGTTATAATTACTATAAGTCTCTATGTGTTTACTTGGGTCTGACCAGGTGGGACACAGGAAAAACTTCAGCTACAAATGGTGTCTTTGATGTAGTCGAAGACTAGACAGTTTTAATCATAATTTTCCTTGGTTATGATAAAAGATAAATTAGATATGAAACCTTAGACTCACAAATATAGGATAGATAAAAATTTTCTTTAATTTTACAAAATACAAATAGACTAGATATTGTAACTGTAATTCTTGCTTGATAACTGTTTTGTTATATGTAATTTTAACAGGTTAAAGTTAAAACCTTCGTTTTTGTTTAGACAGAAAAGGGGAGGTGATGGGGGAATGTCTTTCTGTACACTGTGAATATGGGTTTCTCTGATTGGTCGATAAATAAAGCCTTTTGGCCTATGGCAAGGCAGCTTACAGGCAGGCGGGAAATTCAAAGGGAGAGACAGGAAGAAGGTGGGGGGAGGGGGAGAGATGTCAGCAAGCCACCTAAGGAGCAACATGTAACGGGATACAGGTAAAGCCATGGAACATATGGTGATACATAGATTAATAGTTATGGGCTAATTTAAGATATAGAGCTAGCTAGCAAAAAGCTTGAGTCATGGCCATGCAGTTATAATTACTATAAGTCTCTATGTGTTTACTTGGGTCTGACCAGGTGGGACACAGGAAAAACTTCAGCTACAAATGGTGTCTTTGATGTAGTCGAAGACTAGACAGTTTTAATCATAATTTTCCTTGGTTATGATAAAAGATAAATTAGATATGAAACCTTAGACTCACAAATATAGGATAGATAAAAATTTTCTTTAATTTTACAAAATACAAATAGACTAGATATTGTAACTGTAATTCTTGCTTGATAACTGTTTTGTTATATGTAATTTTAACAGGTTAAAGTTAAAACCTTCGTTTTTGTTTAGACAGAAAAGGGGAGGTGATGGGGGAATGTCTTTCTGTACACTGTGAATATGGGTTTCTCTGATTGGTCGATAAATAAAGCCCTTTGGCCTATGGCAAGGCAGCTTAGAGGCAGGCGGGAAATTCAAAGGGAGAGACAGGAAGAACGTGTGTGTGTGTGTGTGGGGGGGAGATGCCAGCAAGCCACCGAAGCAGCAACATGTAATGGGATGCAGGTAAAGCTATGGAACATTTGGTGATACGTAGAATAATAGTTATGGGCTAATTTAAGATATAGAGCTAGCTAGTTAAAAACTTGAGCCATGGCTATGCAAGTTATAATACTGTAAGTCTCTGTGTGTTTACCTGGGGGACGCGAATGGGAGAGATTTGTCCTGACTGCTGGCAGGCCAGGACACAGAAAATCTCCAGCTACACATCTACTCACACAGAAGAAATCACACACGAAGGAAGTTAGGCCACATTGAATATGCAACGAAAACTTATAGCTGAATTTGAGTAGATTAACTAAAAAAATTAGAAAGTTCATTAGTATTGAAAATGTTTTTAATGTTATCTTCATCCATCCCTATTCCTATCCTATCTCTTTTCAGTACCCCAAATACGTAGTCTGAATTTAGATTCATTGATCGAAAATCTACCATCATTGGATGCCTCTGTTGATATACCCTGGCTCGCATCTATGCCTGAAAATTGTCAGGGTATTGTCCTGACTCCATGGCTGATTCTTTCTACGGCTAACTGTCTAAAGAAATCGTG
Source organism: Peromyscus eremicus (assembly GCF_949786415.1). Lineage (NCBI taxonomy): Eukaryota > Metazoa > Chordata > Mammalia > Rodentia > Cricetidae > Peromyscus > Peromyscus eremicus. The sequence goes on along the minus strand of NC_081439.1, from coordinate 57,724,439 downwards.
AGTAGGGGGAAGAAAGAATGTTCTTGGGTCTTGGATAAGGTTAAATGAGTTTTTCTTTTCAGGACTCCTGCTGGTGGATTATTTCAGAGAAACTCAATGAAGAAGATACTGATAACAATCACTTTCTGGTACTGAAATCACGTAACTGGCTTGTTTTTGTTAACTAGACAACATCTTTTCTGTCTTCTCATACTTTATTTTTCCATTTCTTTCTCCTTCGTGCATTCTATTGAAAATTAATTGACTATTCACCTTTGTCATGCTCAAAACTAAGTTCTGAGGAGTCATAGATGAAAGGTATAGTCTCTAGGGAAGGAGCGCTATCTCAGCAGTTAAAACATGCATGTCACCAAGGCTGATGACCTGACTTTGAATGAGCTCCTGCAAGTTGCCCTCTGAGTGCCATGTACTTGCTGTAGCATGTACATAAAAGTAAATGAATACATAAAATAAATGAATACATAAAAGTAAATGAATACATAAAATAAATGAATACATAAAAGTAAATGAATACATAAAATAAATGAATACATAAAATAAATGAATACATAAAATAAATGAATACATAAAAATAAATGAATACATTAAAGTAAATGAATTAATAACACAAAATAATTTTTTTTAAAAGAAAAGACACAATGTCTATTCTTGAAGATATGTTAGTCTTTCATCAAAGATAAAGGAAGGTCTTTTGTGTCATCTGAAGAGAATGGATCTTATCACAAATACAAAAAAAAGAAATCGTTGTTTTAGGAATGGTAATATTACTAAGGTTATAACTAGAATTTGTCCATAATAATTTAATCTTGTATCAATTCAGTTATAAAGTCTAGTTCATTTTTTCCTCTTTAATTCATTTAGTCCTTTATCTTCATTCCCTATGGCCATTGCTTTAATTCAGATATTCATGGTGTTGATTCTGGAATACTTCAATACTGTTCTTGAATCTATCCTTTATATTCTTTTTAAAATAATATTTTAATTAATTTTTTGAGAATTTCATACAATATATTTCGACCATATCACCCTATCTACTTCCAGGTCCACTCCCACCTCCCTACCTACCCAGATTTATGTGCCTTTTCTCTCTCTCTCTTCATAAGATTCATGGAGTTCAAATTGTGTTGTTCAACTACTCCTGGATGTGGGGCCTGCCCCTGGGTATGGTCATCTTACCATTTAATAAAATTGACACTTCTCCCAGCAGCTATCCAATATCATTAGTTCCTCAGCTAAGGGTGAGTCTTCATGTCAACCTTTCCTCTTCAATGCTAGGACTTTTGTCTGGCTTGATCTTGCAAAGGTCCTATGTATGCTGTCACAATTGCTGTGACTTTACATATGTGACTTTGCTGTTGTGCCAGGAAAACATTATTTCTTTGAAGTCACCCACCACCTCTGGCTCTTATGATCTTTTTTGCCTTCTCTTCTGTGAAGATCTCTGACCCTTGGGATGGAGGTATGAAATAGATGTCACATTAATAGCTGAGCAATCTGCAGTTTCTTATCCTCTACATGTTGACCAGTTGTGGTTCATTGTTAAATGCCATCTTCACAAGAAGAAGCTTCTCTGATGAGAGTTTAGAGATGCACTGATATATGGATATATCAATAAGTTACTAGGAGAAGTTTTAATATTATGTCCATTTTAGCAGAATCATAGCAGTAGGTTTGTTCCTTGGGCCTATTAATGGTGTCAGGTATGGGTTCCATCTCATGGAACAGGCCTTACATATTATCAGAAAGTGGTTGGTTATCTTCACAACAATGAGTGGTGGGCATACCTTGCCAGAACAGTCATTATTATAGCTTAACAGGTTCACATCTGGGTGAGACTGATGATTACTTTCTTTCTCTGGTAGTGTGCATAGCAGCACCTTCCAGCACTATGAAAGATAGCCAGTAGGGATGAAGCTTCCAGGTGAGTATCAGCTCAATTTATCCATGTTTATGACTCAAGTATGTGGTATCTTCTACAATAGGATCATACCATCAACTTCTGGGGGTAACCAAGATCAATAGCAAATAACTTGTAATATTTGGGGAACTATGGGACACCATTGGTCAACAACTCAAAAAGAGGTTACCAATTCCTGGTCCTGGGATTTTCTAATTTATAGCATATGGTGCCTAGTTGGAATATTGTCTCCCCTATTATAGGGTAACTCAATTTAAGCTCTTTTTATATGTATGTAAGTATTTATTTTAGGAAGCTTCTCCAATAGCAAGTTTCCTATGGTTTTTCCAAAAATACCTTTGGTGTTAGTTATCCATCCCCATATCCTGTCATCCATCCTGCTTTCCCATCCCCAAGCCTATTTAACACTTTCTGTTCCATTATTTTCCTTTCCTCCTTTATAACACTATATTTATACTCCTTCCCTTGAAAGATTCCCTCCTCCCACCCCACCCCTGGGCCCCTACTAGTTTCCTAACTTCTATGGATATTCCAAACAAAACACACATGCCTAAAAATTCAAATCTAAGATCCACATGTAAGAGAAAACATGCAGTGTTTGTCTTTCTGGATCTGGGCTACCTCATCCAGGATGATGGTTTCCAGTTCCCATCCATTTACCTGAAAATTTTATAATTTCATTTCTCTTAACATCTGAATAACATTCCATTGTATAAATGTACTACATTTTCATTATCCATTCACCAGTTGATGGACATTCAGGCTATTACCATTTCCTGGCTATTGTGAATAACAATGAACATGGATGAGTATCTCTGTAATAAGATATGCAGTCCCTTGGGTATATATTAAGGAGTGATATAAATGGATTGGTGGTAGATCTATTTTCAATTTTTTGAGGAATCACCATACTGATTTCCATTGTGACTGCAGCAGTCTGTAATTCCACCAATAATGAATAAGCATTCTCCTTTTCCACATCCACACCAACCTCTACTATCATTGTTTTGAACTTGACCATTCCGTCTACAGCAATAGGAAATCTCAAAATATTTTTTTATTCTTCTCTTATATATTACATCCTGATTAAAGTTTCCCCCTCCCTCAACTCCTACCAGTCCCTCCCCCATCTCCCCTCTTCCCCCAGATCCACTCTTCCTTCATTTACCTTAAAAAAAAAAGAGCAGGCCTCCCAGGGATATCCACTGAACATGGCATAACAGGATTCAATAAGACTAGGCACAAACCCTCATATTAAGGCTGGGTGAGGCAACCAGTAGGAGGGAAAGAGTCCCAAGCTCAAGCCAAAGAGTCAGAGATACCCCTGGACTACCACTGTTGGGTGTCTCACAAGAACACCAAACTACACAACCATATCGTATATGCAGAAGACATAACTCAGACTCATATAGGATCCATGTTTGTCGCTTCAATCTCTGTGAGGCCCTGAGTCCTTCTTAGTTGATTCTGTAGAATGTATTCTTATGGTGTCCACTACCCCTCTGGCTCCTACAATCCTTCCTCCCTTTCTTCTGTGGGGTTCCCCTGTGTTTAGCTGTGGGTCTCTGCATCTGCTGCCATCAGTTGCTGGATGATGCCTCTCTGATGACAATTGGTGTAGGTACTGATTAATGACTATAGCAGAATACAATTAAAAGTCATTTCATTGACTTTTTTTGCCAGTGGTGTTTGGTTCTATCCTGGGTCTCTGGGCTGTCCTGCCTCTGGGTCCTGGCCATCCAGGCAGTGTCAGGCATGGGCTCCCTTGCATGGCATGGGCCTCAAGTTGGACCAGTCATTTGTTGGCCACTCCCACAAGTTCTATGCCACCATTACCCCAGCACATCTTGCAGGCAGGACAGATTGTAGGTCAAAGGTTTTGTGGCTGGGTTGATGTCCCAGACCTACTGCTAGGAGCCTTGCTTGGTTATGGAAGAAGGCCAGTTTGGGCTCTGTATCCCTCATTACTAGGAGACTTCGCTAGGGTCATGCTCATAGATTCCAGGGCATTTCCACTGCAGTAGGTCTCTACATTGCTCTCCAGATGCCCCCAGTTCCAGTTGACTCTCCAAGTACTCTCTCCCTCCATCACCCCAACCCACTTGATCCCATCCATTTGCCTGAAAATTTCATGATGTCATTGTTTTTAATAGCTGAGTAATACTCTATACTGTGTACACGTACCACATTTTCTTTATCCATTCTTCAGTTGAGGAGCATCTAGGTTGTTTCCAGTTCCTGGATATAATAAATAAAGCTGCAATGAACATAGTTCAGCAAGTGTTCTCGTGGTAGGATGGAACATCCTTTGGGTATATGCCCAAGAGTGGTATAGCTGAGTCTTGAGGTAAATCCATTCCCAATTTTCTGAGGAACCATCATATTACTTTCCATAGTAGTTATACAAGTTTTCATGCCCACCAGAAATGGAGGCATGTTCCCCTTGCTTCACATCCTTACCAGCATGAGCTGATACTTGTGTTTTTTATCTTAGCCATTCTGACAGGTGTAAAATAGAATCTCAAAGTAGTTTTGATCTGAATTTCCCTGATAGCTAAGGATATTGAACATTTCTTTGTTTCTCAGCCATTTGAGATTCCTCTATTGAGAATTCTGTTTAGATCTGTACCACAATTTTTAATTGGATTATTTGTTTTTTGATGTCTAGTTTCTTTATATATTTTGGATATTAGCCCTCTTCCAGATGTGAAGTTAGTGAAAATCTTTTACCATTCTGTAAGCTGTCATTTTGTACTATTGACAGTGTCCTTTGCCTTACAGAAGGTTTTCAGTTTCATGTTGTCCCATTTATTGATTGTTGTTCTTAGTGCCTTTGCTATCAGTGTTCTGTTTAGGAAATAAAAACAAACAAACAAACAAACAAACAAAAAATCATTTCACTGATCCCTCTGGCCAATGAACTGCTCCTCTACTAACCCTAGCATTTTCTCACACCCTTCATAGCTGTCTCATCTTCAGTTCTACTGTGTTTGTGCCACTTTGCTCTTCCTTCTTTCCTACCTCTCCATCACATATTCATTCATTGTAGTAGCATTGGGGGCTATGGTATGTTACACACTTTACCTTTTTGCCCAAACAGCTTTCTTTGCAAATGTTCATTTCAGTGGTCATTGGTCTGGTTCAAGGCCTCTGGCTTCTGCTACAAAATCAATACTGGACCCTCGCCAAGACTCCTCTCTGCTATCCTGCTGTTGCCCCAAGTCATGGAAATCTTCTGGTTATGGTTCTGCCATACCCACGCCACCAGAGTCAGCTCTTCTGCATCCATGCCATTAGGGACAGCTCTCCTGTGCCACCAGGGCCAGTTCTCACATGCCCACACCATTGTAGGTGCCACCCTGTGGCAGCTGGAGAGGGGTGGGGTCAGCTCTCTGGCACACAAGCTGTATCAGTGCCCTATGTGGCTGTTAGTGAGCAGCCAGGTCAGCTCAGCACTGTCCTTCAACATCAACACAGCCTCGGGTGGCAGCCCAGATCACAGATATCAGCATGGCCTTTGGTGTTAACATGGACCACGGACATCAGCACAGACCCTGCTGCAGTAGGGCCATGAACTTAGCCATGGCCCTCGAGTACAGCCGAAGCCATCACATGGCCTGAGGTGGATTTTGGATTGATTGATTTCAACCCTCAGTTTGATTATTTACTGCCATCTACTCCTCCTGGGTGTGATTTCTTCTTTTTCTTCTAGAGTTTCATGTGTATGATTAAGTTGCTAATATGAGATCTCTCTGAATTTTTTATGTAGGCACTTGGTGCTATGAACTTGCTTTTAATAGTCTTCATTTTTTCCTGTACATTTAGTGTTTTGATTATTATGTGTCATGGGGAATTTCTTTTCTTATCCTGTCTATCTAGTGTTCTGTATGCCTCTTGTACCTTGATATATATTTAATTCTATTATTTTGTTAAAAATATTTTCTGTACCTTTGAACAGGGTTTCTGACCTACTATTCACAGATTTGGTCTTTTCCCAGTGTCTCAGATTTCCTGGTTTTGTGTGTGGAATTTTTAGATTTAACATTTTATTTGACTGAGGTATACATTTATTCTACCTTCTTTTCAATGCCTGAGATTCTCTCTTCCAGAGATTCTCTCTTGTACTATTTTGGTGAGGTTTATATCTGAGGTTTTTGTTTTTACTTCCTAAGTTTTTCATTTCCAGTTTTGTAGTCAAAACTTTTTCGATGAGACCATCTCCAATAATGACATGAGATACATTATTAACTATGAAAACTCAGCCAATAGCTTAGGCTTGTCTCTAAGTAGCTCTTATAACTGAAATTAACCCATCTCTTTTTAAGCTATTTTCTTTTATGTGGCTTGGTTACCTTTACTCTGTATTGCCTATGCTGCTTCTTCTGCTTCTCTGTGTCTCCACCCTTCTTCTTCCCAGCATCCTCTGTTCCTGAAAATCCTGCCTAGTTATTGGCCATTCAGCTTTTTATTAAACCAATCAAAGTGACACATCTTTACAATGTACAAAAGGTTATTCCACAACATTTCCCCTATTTTGTCTAAATAAAAAAGGAAAGGTTTTTAACTCTAACCAAGTAAAACTATATACAATAAGAACAATTATCAGGTAAGATTTACATTCACAATGTCTAATCCATTTGTATTTTGCAAATTTGGAGAAAGTACTGTATTATCTATCCTATTTTAGTACAAAGTTTTATACCTAATCCATTTTCTATCATAACTTGTATTATCATTTCAAAATTATCTTTTTGGACCATAAAACATTCTCCTAGATAAACAATTTAAGATTTTATGTCTTTAAACCCCATACCTCCTTGTGAATTTTTTCCCCTGAATTTGGTAACAAAGAAAACTGTAACTATAACTATCTCATCTTTAACTCTATCAGAGACCTAAGAAGGACATAATATTACTTGAGTAAACAACTTCCAAAACTTTAGAAATGACAGAAACAGCTGGCTGCCTAGACAGGTACCAAAGGTTCCTCTGTAATGTTGGGAATTCATCTTCAGCCTACAGGACTAGACTATCTGACAAACTTTTCTATGAAGCAGAAATTTTGAAGGACTGTCCTACCTTGTCTTGGCAAAGTTCGGCAGACACTATCTTTTGCTTTCTCTTTGTCCAGTTTGGACAGCAGTTGAGGCAAGGGCAGTTTGTTTGCCCAGTGGCTAGCTTTTGCCACAAAGAAAGCAAACTCCATATTGATGTTCTTTGATGCCCATCATCCTTTTTTGAAATAAATTGGTGCTGACAGGAACAGACATGTTTCACTGTCATAAAAAGCCTTATGTTATTAAAATATTTTAAATTCCATATTCTGTAGGTCTTTGAAGTGTTTGAAGATCACGTACCTATCTAAAACATATCTTTGTATAACCTTGAAAACATACCTAACATGACTACAAGTTTGATTGTTATAGATGACTAACTATTAACCTGTATTTCTTTATTATCCTAAATAGCTTTCTTTTACTTTTTTTTAAAAAATATTTTTATTTTATAATTAACTTAATTTCACATATCAGCCACAGATTCCTCCCACCCCCAGCCATCCCCACCCCAATCCAACCCCCATTCCCACCTCCTCCAAGGCAAGGTCTCCCCTGGGGAGTCAGCCTAGCCTGGTAGACTCAGCCAAGGGAGGACCAGTCCCCTCCTCCCTACACCAAGGCTGAGCAAAGTGTCCCAGAATAGGCCCTAGGTTCCAAAAAGTCAGCCCATGCATCAGGGACAGGTCCTGGTTCCACTGCCTGGGGGCCTCCTAAACAGTTCAAGCTAATCAACTTTCTCACTTACCCAGAGGGCCTGGTCCAGTTCCATGGGGGCTCCTCAGCTATTGGTTCACAGTTCATGTGTTTCCACTAGTTTGGCTATTTGTCCCTGTGCCTTTTCCAATCATGGTCTCAATATCTCTCGCTCATACAATCCCTCCTCTCTCTCACCGATTGGACTCCTGGAGCTCCACCTGGGGCTCGGCCATGGATCTCTGCATCCTCTTCCATCAGACACTGGATGAGAGTTCTATCATGACAGCCAGGGTGTTCGGCCATATGATCACCAGAGCAGGTCAGCTCAGGTACTCTCTTGACCATTGCCAGTAGTCTACAGTGGGTATCTTTGTGGATTTCTGGGGACCTCTCTAGCACTCTGCTTCTTCCTATTCCCCTGGGGTCTTCATTCATCATGGTATCTCCCTCCCCATACTCCCACTCTGCTCCTGATCCAGCTGGGACCTCCTGTTTCCCTAAGCTCTATTTTCCCCATCCCTTGCCCCCCATTACCCACCCCCGACCCCCAGTTTGCTCATGTAGATCTCATCCATTTCTCTGTCGTTGAGCAATCCCTGTGTCTCTCTTAGGGTCTTCTTTACTAGGTAGCCTCCCTGGAGTTATGAGTTGCAGTCTGGTTATCCTTTGCTTTACATCTAGTATCCACTTATGAGTGAGTAAACACCATGTTTTTATTTCTGAGTCTGGATTACCTCACTCAGGATGATTTTTTCTAGTTCAATCCATTTGCCTGCAAACCTCATGATGTCATTGTTTTTCTCTGCTGAGTAGTACTCCATTGTGTATATGTACCACATTTTATTTATCCATTCTTCAGTTGAAAGGCATCTAGGTTGTTTCTAGGTTCTGGCTATTACAAATAATGCTGCTATGAACATAGTTGAGCATGTGTCCTTGTGGTATGATTGAGCATTCCTTGGGTACATGCCCAAGAGTGGTATAGCTGGGTCTTGAGGGAGGTTGATTCCCAATTTTCTAAGAAAGTGCCATATTGATTTCCAAAGTGGCTGTACAAGTTTGTATTCCCACCAACAGTGTAGGAGTGTTCCCCTTGCTCCACATCCTCTCCAACACAAGCTGTCTTCAGTGTTTTTGATCTTAGCCATTCTGTCAGGTGTAAGATGGTATCTCAGAGTTGTTTTGATTTGCATTTCCCTGATGACTAAGGATGTTGAGCAATTCCTTAAATGTCTTTTAGCCATTTGAGCTTCTTCCGTTGAGAATTCTTTGTTTAGCTGTATAGCCCATTTTTTAATTGGACTGTTGGGTGTTTTGATGTCTAATTTCTTGAGTTCTTTATATGTTCTGGATATCAGCCCTCTGTCAGATGTGGGGTTGGTGAAGATCTTTTCCCATTCTGTAGGTTGTCATTTTTGTCTTATTGACTGTGTCCTTTGCCCTACAAAAGCTTCTAAGTTTCAAGAGGTCCCATTTATTAGTTGTTGCTCTTAGTGTCTGTGCTACTGGTGTTACATTTAGGAAGTGGTCTCTGGTGCCAATGCATTCAAGACTACTTCCTACTTTCTCTTCTATCAGGTTCAGAGTAACTGGATTTATGTTGAGGTCTTTTATCCACTTGGACTTAAGTTTTGTGCATGGTCACAGATATAGATCTATTTGCGGTCTTCTACATGTTGACATCTAGTTATGCCAGCACTATTTGTTGAAGATGCTTTCTTTATTCCATTGTATAGTTTTGGCTTCTTTGTGGAAAATCATGTGTGCAGATTAATGTTAGTATCTTCAGTTCAGTTCCATTGGTCCACATGTCGGTTTTTATGCCAGTACCAAGCTGTTTTTATTACTGTAGCTCTATAGTAGAGCTTGAAGTCAGGGATTGTGATGGCTCCAGAGGTTGTTTTATTGCACGGGATTCTTTTGGCTATCCTAGGTTTTTTGTTTTTCCATATGAAGTTGAGTATTGTTCTTCCCAGGTCTGTGAAGAATTGTGTTGGGATTTTGATGGGTATTGCACTGAATCTATAGATTGCTTTTGGTAAGATTGCCATTTTTACTATGTTAATCCTACCTATCCATGAGCATGGGAAATCTTTCCATTTTCTGACATCTTCTTCAATTTCTTTCTTCAGGGACTTAAAGTTCTTGTCATACAGGTCCTTGACTTGTTTAGTTAGAGTTACCCCAAGGTATTTTATATCATTTGTGGCTATTCTAAAGGGTGATGTATCTCTGATTTCTTTCTCAGCCCGTTTGCCATTTGTGTATAGGAGGGCTACTGATTTTTTTGAGTTAATCTTGTATCCTGCTACATTGCTGAAGGTGTTTATAAGCTGTATGAGTTCCTTGGTCAAATTTTGGGGGTCACTTATGTATACTATCATGTCATCTGCAAATAGTGAAAGCTTGACTTCTTCCTTTCCAATTTGTATCCCCTTGATCTCCTTATGTTGTCTTATTGCTCTGGCTAGAACTTCAAGTACTATATTGAATAAGTGTGGGGAGAGCGGACACCCTTGTCTTGTTCCTGATTTTAGTGGAATCGTTTTGAGTTTCTCTCCATATACTTTGATGTTGGCTGTTGGCTTACTGTAAATTGTCTTTATTATGTTTAGGTATGTTCCCTGTATTCCTGATCTCTCCAAGACCTTTATCATGAAGGGGTGTTGAATTTTTTCAAAGGCATTTTCAGCATCTAGTGAGATGATCATGTGGTTTTTTTTCTTTCAGTTTGTTTATATGATGTATTACATTGACAGACTTTTGTATGTTGAACCATCCTTGCATCCCTGGGATGAAGCCTACTTGATCATGGTGGATAATTGTTTTGATGTGTTCTTGGAGTCTGTTTGCCAATATTTTATTGAGTATTTTTGCATCAATGTTCATAGGGAGATTGGTCTGTAGTTCTCTTTCTTTGTTGCATCTTTGTTTGGCTTGGGAATCAGGGTAATTGTAGCCTCATAGAAGGAGTTTGTTAATGTTCCTTCTGTTTCTATTGTGTGGAACAATTTAAAGAGTATTGGTATTACCTCTTCTTTGAAGATCTGGTAGAATTCTGCGTTGAAACCATCTGGTCTTGGGCTTTTTTTTTTTTGGTTGAGAGACTTTTAATGACTGTTTCTATTTCCTTAGGGGTTATTGGTCTATTTAAATAGTTTATCTGGTCTTGATTTAACTTAGGTATGTGGTATCTATCCATTTCTTTTAGATTTTCCAGTTTTGTGGAGTACAGGTTTTTGAAGTATGACCTGATGGTTCTCTGGATTTCCTCAATGTTAGTTGTTATGTCTCCCTTTTCATTTCTGATTTTGCTAATTTAAATGCTCTCTCTCTGCCTTTTGGTTAGTTTGGATAAGGGCTTGTCTATCTTGTTGATTTTCTCAAAGAACCAACTCTTCATTTTATTGATTCTTTGTATTGTTCTCTTTGTTTCTATTGTATTGATTTCAGCTCTCCATTTGATTATTTCCTGGCATCTATTCCTCCTGGGTGACTTTGCTTCTTCTTGTTCTAGGGCTTTCAGGTATGCTGTTAAGTCACTAGTGTGAGATTTCTCCAACTTCTTTATGTGGGCATTTAGTGCTATGAATTTTCCTCTTAGCACTGCTTTTATAGTGTCCCATAAGTTTGGGTATGTGGTATATTCATTTTCATTGATTTCTAGGAAGTCTTTAATTTCTTTCTTATTTCTTCCTTGACACATTGGTGATTCAGTTGAGCATTATTAAGTTTCCATGAGATTGTAGGCTTTCTGTAAATTTTGTTGTTGTTGAAGTCTAACTTTAAACCATGGTGTTCTGATAGAACACAGGAGGTTATTCCAATTGTTTTGTATCTGTTGAGATTTGCTTTGTGGCCAAGTATGTGGTCGATTTTAGAAAACGTTCCATGGGGTGCTGAGAAGAAGGTATATTCTTTTTTGTTAGGATGGAATGTTCTGTAGATATCGATTAAGTCCATTTGAGTTATAACATCAGTTAAGTTCCTTATTTCTCTGCAGTGGTGAAAGTGGGGTGTTGAAGTCTCTCACTATTAATGTGTGGGGTTTTATGTGTAATTTAAGCTTTAGTAATGTTTCTTTTATATATGTGAGTGCCCTTGTGTTTGGTGCATAAATGTTCAGAATTGAAATTTCATCTTGGTGGATCTTTCCTGTGATGAGTATGTAATGTCCTTCTTGATCTCTTTTGATTGATTTTAGTTTGAAGTCAGTTTTGCTGGATATTAGGATGGCTACCCCATCTTGCTTCTTAGGACCATTTGATTGGAAAGACTTTTCCCAGCCTTTTGTTCTAAGGTAGTGTCTATCTTTGAAATTGAGGTGTGTTTCTTGTATGCAGCAGAAAGATGGGTTCTGCTTTTGTATCCATTCTGTTAGCCTGTGTCTTCTTATAGGGGGATTAAGTTCATTGATATTAAGGGATATTAATGACCAGTGATTGTTAGTTCCTGTTATCTTTTGGTGGTAGTGTGTGTGTACTTCTCTTCTTTGGGGTTTACTGCTGTGGGGTTATCTATTGCCTGTGTTTTTGTGGGTGTATCTGACTTCCTTAGGTTGGAATTTTTCTTCTAGTGCTTTCTATAGGGCTGGCTGGATTTGTGGATAAGTATTGTTTATATCTGGTTTTGTCTTGGAATGTCTTGTTCACTCTGTCTATGATGATTGAAAGTTTTCCTGGGTATATTAGTCTAGGCTGACATCCATGGTCTCTTAGTATCTGCATTACATCTCTCCAGGTCCTTCTGTCTTTCAAAGTCTCCATTGAGAAATCGGGTGTTATTCTGATGGGTTTGCCTTTATAAGTCACTTGGCCTTTTTCCTTTGCTGCTCTTAATATTCTCTCTTTATTCTGTAGGTTTAGTTGTTTAGTCATTTTGTGGTGAAGGGACTTTTTGGGGGGCCTAATCTGTTTGGTGTTCTATAGGCTTCTTGTGTCTTCATAGGTATTTCCTTCTTTAAGTTGAGAAAGTTTTCTTCTATTATCTTGTTGAATATATTTTCTGTGCCTTTGAGTGGATATTCTTCTCCTTCCTCTATCCCTATTATTCGTAGGTTTGGTCTTTTCTTGGTGTCCCAGATTTCTTGGACATTTTGTTTTATGACTTTTTTGGCTTTGGTATTTTCTTTGACTGATGAATCCATTTCCTCTATTGTATCCTCTACACCAGAGATCCTCTCTTCCATCTCTTGTATTCTGTTGGTTATGCTTGCATCTGGGTTTCCTGTTCGTTTACTCAGATTTTCTATTTCCAGCATTCCCTCTGTTTGTGTCTTCTTCATTGTTTCTATTTCCCTCTTCAGGTCTTGAATTGTTTCTCTCACCTGTTTAATTGCTTTTTCATGGTTTTCTTTAAGGGATTTATTGCTTTCTTTCAATTTTTTATTTGTCTTTTCCTCTATTTCTTTATAGATTTTTCCACTTTTTTGTTTGTCTTTTTCTCAATTTTTTTTTATTAATTTCTTCCACTTTTTTGTTTGTCTTTTCCTCAATTTCATTTTTCATTTTTTCTTGAAAGGCCTCTAGCATCTTCATGATGCTATTCTTAAGGTCACTTTGTTCTGCTTCTTCTACCTTGTGATGTTCAGGTCTTGCTGTTGGAGGAGGGCTAGGTTCTGGTGATACCGTATTGCTCTTTATGTTGTATGCACTTCTGCCTTGACGTTTGCCTATCTCCTCCTCTAATAGGTATAAGAGGTACCTGTGTCTGAGCGAGTTGCTGTTGGTCCACTCTGTGCTTGTTGTGTCTGTGTCTCAGGGGGCCCTTCTGGGTCTAATCTTAGCTCTTGGTCTAATTGGAGCAGGCAGATTCTGTGTCTCAGGGAGCTGCTCTTGGGTCAACCCAAGCTAGTTGATTCTGTGAGTTATGGATCTGTTCTTGTTCTTATCAGGGCTCTTGGTCCAGTCAGAGCTGATTGATTCTGTGTTTCAGAAAGCCACTCTTGGCCTAATGAGGGCTGGCAGATTCCCTGTCTGCTGAGGTTACACTTGGTCCAATGACAGCTCCCTCTCTAGGCTGGATGAGAACTGGGGGTTGGTTTCCAGGCCTCAGGAAGTGGCTAGGGTCTCAGGCAAATGGGTATGGGGGCAGGGCATGTAGATTGCTTAGGGGTCTTGGTGAACGGGGAACCTTCCTGCAGGAGCCCTGCCTGCTGGCTGTCAACTGGGACCGAGTTGGGCAGGTGTCTACATTACATTTTTAAATGAGCTGCATTAGGTAAAATATCTTAAACAAGAATAGAAACACAAATACAGTATAACAAAATAACCTTAAATTTGTATCACTATACAAAAATCTATACCAATGTAAAATATTTGATACTAGTGGTTGTTTAATAGTAGACTCAACAATCCACTCTTTATCTCATCATTTCTGCACTTTTCCCTTCAGAAAGAGATCTCTGAATCTAATGTCCTTTGTTTATCTTTCTCCCTGACCATGACCAGTAACAATTTGTAACCACTCCCCCTAAACAATGACAAACATCCATAACCCACCAAATTACCAAAAACCACCCACCCCACCTCTTGGGAAGGTGGGCATCATGCTCTCTAGACTGCTTCCTGTGGGTCCTGGCATCTTTAGGGGACCCTGAAAAATTAAGGTAATGGTCAAGTCCTGGAGGAGCTAACTGTTGTCCAGTCTCAGTGTGATGGGATAATGCAAGGGTTATCTGAAGTTCTGGATGGAGTAGTCTGTGAGGCTGGACCATTTCAGTCACCAGTCTGGAAGCTGTTCTAGATACAGAACTCTAAGGAAACTATAACAGAGGCACTCTGAGATGCTGTATCACCTGGGCCATCCATTTTCACTGATGTCTGGTCTCTTTGCTCTGAAAACACATAAACTTTTAAAGGTAACATACATATCTACATTAACACAAGCATGGAATGTATAGTGTGTACATACAAGTCAGTTAAAGATTTTTTTGTTCTATATTTGAGCAGGTAAAAGGCATCTGTCAACTTTATAAGTCCATTTGGACTGTATAACCAAACTGTAATATAAATCTCTATCCATGCCATATGAAAAGATGCATGTAGTAATAAGTTATGAGGACTCTGTAGTCAACAAGATTTACATGTCTCATCTGGTTTCCAAGCTGTTCTCATGCAGAGGGATCAGCTTACACATCACCTGTCCTGTAGTCTTTCTTGGATTCCTCTCCCACATCTGTAACCAAGATACTCAGGAGGTCTCTCCCAGTCAAATCTGATCTCTATTAACCTGGAAGGAATTCATAGCTTTTTGTTCTCCATGGAAACAAAAGCATAATCCCTTCTTTGTTGTTGGTATTTTTTACTCTTTTACTCTTATGGCTCTTTTGGGGAACTCACCACCCAGCTCCGAAATAAATACACATGGAGACTTATTATTACTTATAAATGCCTGGCCTTAGCTTGGCTTGTTTCTAACCAGCTTTTCCTAAATTATCTCATCTACCTTTTGTGTCTGGGCCTTTCCCTTTTCTTGTTTCTGTGTATCTTACTTTCACTCTTAATCCATGGCTGACTGTGTGGCTGGGTGCCTGGCCCCTAGCATCCTCCTCTTCTTTTCTTTCTCCTTGATCCCTCTTGCTCCCTCTTTTCCTATTTTTCTCCTTCTATTTATTCTCTCTGCCTGCAAGCCCCTCCTCTCTTTCTCCTGCCTTGTTATTGGCCATTCAGGTCTTTATTAGACCAATCAGGTGTTTTAGACACGCACAGTAACACAGCTTCACAGAGATAAGCAAATGCAAGATAAAAGAATGCAACACATCTTTGCATCATTAAAAAAATGTTCCATAGCATAAACAAATGTAACACATCTTAAAATGATATTCTACAACATTTCCCCAATGTAATACACTTTTTGACTTCCATTTTAAAGTTAAGGCCTTCCTAAAGTATATAGGTGGGTTTAATTCAGCAGTCCTTTCCACAATCCGATGTCTTTCAGCAGCTCATGTCTGTTCATTAGCATTCAAAAAATTCAAATTAACAAAGTACCATATAAGGTCCAAACTCCCTGTGTTATAATATTTCCCATCCTTATGTGGCTTATTTTTTTATTACTTTACTTTACTCTTTAAAGACTTTATTATTTTAAAACTTTTTTATGACTGTCTATACCCTTTTTCTTTTCTTACACCTATGCATATTATTAAACACACTGTAATCTGTTTAGAAGATTTTTCTGTCTGAACATGCTTTACTGCATATCTGTAACCTTTTCTGTCTGCATGAGCAAAACCTTAAACCATCATGCAGCTTAGCTCATGACAAACTGGTGGCTCAAGCCTGCAGGCAGTGGCCAGAATATGCATCTTTGTACTTGGCCTGCATGAGAGACTGTGGAACTAGGAAGCTGCATTTGGCTCTGGCTTTTTTGTGTGTGTGTTTGTGTGTGTGTGTGTGTGTGTGTGTGTGTGTGTGTGTGTGTGTGTGTGTGTGTTTGGAACCTTTTTAAGAGCTTTCTCAGGTCTTATATGTAAATATGTGTCCCCACATTGGATATCATTTGTAGCTGGACTTTTTGTTGGGTCTGTCAGCTCCCCAATAATGACATGGAGACACATTATTAATTATGAAAGCTTGGCCAATAGCTTCAGCTTGTTTGTAACTAGCTCTTATAACTTAAATTAATCCATATATTTTATTCTATATTCTTTTATGTAGCCTGGTTACCTTTACTTGGTGTTGCCCATGCTGCTTCCTCTGTGTCTCCTCATCTCTGCCCTTCTTGTTCCCAGCGTCCTCTGTGCCTGGAAATCCTGCCTATTGACCATTCAGCTTTTTATTAAATCAATCAGAGTGACACATCTTCACAGTGTACAAAAAGATTATTCTGCATCACAGTTTTATCTTAGTTTGGGTTTTCTTTAGTGATTCTATTTCTGCTTTCATGTCTTGACCTATTTTTTATTATTCTGTTCCACTGTTTGTTTGTGTTTTCATAGACTTCATTAAGGGATTTATTCATATCCTCTTTCAGGTCCTTGAAGCATATTCATAATAGCTATTTTGAAGTCCTTGTCTTGTCCCTGCATTTCTCAGTGTTTGTGCTTTTGTGCTGGTGTCTAGGCATCTGGGGTGAGGATGATTGAGGTGATTCTAGGAGTTGATATCTGGTCTTGTCTTTGTTGGGTGGGTGTTATATTTCTTGGTTTCTGTTATCCTCCCTGGATATTAGGGAAGTGTGGTGGCTGTGGGTTCCATGGTAGAGAGTGCTTTTTCATGTCAGCTGGTGGCAAAAAGGAATGGAGGTGGCCTTAGAGGGGCTTCAGAAAAGAGATAAGAGGATCCTGTCTACACCAAGAGGCAGGGTCCCTGGAAATTGCAGGTGTGGTGGGAAAAGGGGATTTTTAAAAGCAAAGTGCAGTGAGACAAATAATAATTTGGAGAGAAAGAGGTAAATGGGCAAGGGTGACTTTTGGTTTGAACCAGGAGTTGGACTCCCCAGTGAATAGAGTTGAGGAGGGAAATGAGGCACCTGTAAGTAAGTTGTTACTAGGCTCAGGGTGAGAATAGAGAGATCATAATGGAGGACAGGAAGGTTAGTGTGAATAACTTACCCGAGTTCCTGCCAGGTTTGTCCATTGGGGGTCCTAGTTAGAAAGTGTTTTGAGATATCAGGGGTGAACTTAAAGGAATGGAGATAGGATAGAGTCGGGGGTGGAGAGGGTAGAGAAAGACCATAGGAAGGAGGAGGTTTGGTGGAGTCTCCAGGGAATGGAGGGAGGGTAGGAGGACAGGCCCCTGCAAGCATGCTGCTACAGGGAGGGGGGTGAGACTGGAGAGATTTTTAACAGAGGACAGGAAGGAGAGTAAAACACATCACCTGCCTGTATCCAGGACCAGTGTGTCCACTGGGGGCCCCAGGTAGAAAGTGTGTCTAGGTATCAGTGGCTGACAGAAGGCTGGGTTCAAAGTAAGTTCAGTGGAGTCCCCAGGGATTGAAGGTAGGGTGGGAGGAGAGGCACATACAAGCAGTCTGCTACAGAGTTAGAGATGGGACTGGAGAGATTGTAGTGGAGGACAGAAAGGAGAGTAGAAACTGCTTATGAATCCCAGACTCTTGCAGACACTGGTGATCCCAGGTAGAGAGTTTGGGCTTATTTTTCAACTTGGAGAATGTTAAATCCGAAACGAAGTTTGAATAGGCAGTCTTTCTCTTCTCAATTTATGAGATTCACTAAGATCCAAGCATACAAGACAATTTTTTGAGAATCAGATAGTTGGTAGTAGAGCTGTAGAAATGTAAAGAAACCAAGGGCCACGGTGTGGCTTGGAATTAAGATAATGTCATATAAATGAAAAAACTAGGCTATTTTATAACTTTGAATTTGATGTATGATGCCAAACAATGCCTTTCATAAGAAATTATATGGATAATCATTTATTGTTATCAATTAAATTGTTGCATATCCTTCTCTTACCCTAGGAAACTGTCACACCTGGACATTTCAGGAGTGAATGACCCAGAAAGCATCCCACATGGCCAAAAAATCTGTCTCCATCCCAAGTTTGATCCTCAGGATGAAAATGACCCAATAAAAGCAGATATTGGCCTGGTCATTCTGGAAGAACCTCTCTATGGGGATGAAATACCACTGTCTCAGTCCCCTAATGTATCTTTGAAGAGCTGTTCCAAGTGTCAATACAGAAACTGTGATGTGTATCAATACCAAAGTAAGTAAAAGGAGTCAAGGGACACTATTTTGTGATTTTGGCTCTGGTCCTATGACTCATTTTCTAAAGAAATTAGTCTCTGACATGGGAAGACTAATCTAGAGGAAATAGTGGAGATCCTTAAGTCCATATCACCTCAGTCCAGTGAGACATAAACTTGAAGTGTAAGGAAGGAATGGAATATGCCTGCGGTTGTCTCAACTCTTGTTACAGAACTATGTCTATACCCAGGTATTTTAACTACTTTTCTTGTTGCTGTGAAAGATCTAATGGAGATTATTTGAGACAGGATAGATTTCTTTTGACTCATGTTTTCAGAAAGTTCTATATATGGCTGCTTGTCCCCATGTACTGGGCAGAACACTAGCAATTGGAGCGTGTGGTAGAGGCTGTTCTTCACTTCTTGGTGTTCAAGAAGTAGAGAGAAGGGAGGAGTATAAGAAGGGACAAAGGTATGTCCCCAGTTAACTACCACTCCAACTAGGGTTCACTTCATACCTTTAACCGTATCTCAACACTGCTATCATATTCAAGTGATTATTTCATTGTTTTGTTAAGAGTGGTCATTAGCTAGATGTTTGAAAATGCTATAAGACATACCCAGAGTTGGGCTTTACTTAGGTACTCCAAAGTGTTTCTTTTGTTGTTGTTGTTTTTCTGAGACAGGCATTCTCAGAAAACAGATGTGTAATGTGTAACAGGCCTGGCTGTCCTGGAACTCATTTTGGCGACCAAGCTGGCCTCTAGCTCACAGAGATCTGCTTGCCTCTGCCTCCTGAGCGCTAAGATTAAAGGTGTGCGCCACCACACCCTGCAATCTAAGGTGTTTCTTAATCCAATCAAATTGATAATCAAGACTAATCATCACAATAGGGTAAGGAAGGTAGGAATGGTTCAGAAAATCCAAGGTAAGGAAATGTCTAAAGAGAGGAGAGAAAGGAAAGGGGAAAGTTGGAGGAAAGAAAGGAAGAGAAAGGAGAATGTCTTGGGAAGATTATGCGGTTGAATTGAGAGTGGCGACAAACCAAAGTCAGAGAGCGGGTGTTTTGGATCTCAGCATTATCCCTTATGTATGCCTTTAGGTAGCAAGAAGCTTGGAACCACCAAAGTAAAGAAGATATCGGTGCAGCTGCTGGACTTCTCAACATGTCACCATCAGCATTCATATCTAGAGAAGAGTGAGGGCATGTGCATTCAGAGTCAACCACGGGAAGATTGCTGGGTAATCATACACCAGAGCAATATTAAGAACAGGAAGGAAACGTAAAAATGTAGAATTCTGTAGATATGCAAGTAAATGTTCGATAACAGGACATAAGGAAGATGGCGCCAGGCAAATATGCGAATCTGGGACATTCCATTGTATATTTGAGAGGCATAGAGTTTATCACAAGGAAGGCTTTAGGTACAAATGAGAAATACAAGAAAAAAAGAATCAACGAATACACACATACATTTTGTCTTTCTGCTTCTAATTTTATTATAGTTTCTCAGTAGGTACCATAATGAACACAGTATGGCTCAGACTTAACTGTGGAGAGATTTAAAAGGTACAGACACAACTCACTCCACCTATTCATGTAGAAAAGCTATATAAAATAAAGCCTCATGCAGGATAAGTTTTAGGTACCAATATATCTTGGACAACTTGAAATCACATACACAAATACTGGTGAATAGACTTCAAGGGAAGCAATAACTTGAACTGTGGAGATCTGGACTGAGTTACTGAATGATATGATCAGCCTTGAATGCTAAGTCTTGAGAGAGGAGAAGTAATTTAAGCAAGAACAGATGCAATATTGTTCAAAATTGTTTCAAATTGAGATGAGGAAATAGCACATGAAAAGTTACAGAGTTAATACCTAGGTTTCATGGTGGATAATTGCAAAGGATGAGATGAATACCAGTACCATTTCTGGAAATATGTATCGAATATCAGGCCTCATGTTAGTTTCTAGAAACACATGGTTGCAAAAGAACTTCAGGTAAGCAGTTAGGGGACTGCTGTTTATTTGGTGAGATAGAAAAGAAACATCTGAGACCAGTCCTTAGAATGTCAGTCTGATAGGGGAGATAAAGGAGCCAGAGTGCTCACAAACATCAGAGGGCTTACAGTAGAATGGAGGTTTGCTAGAAAAAAAAATCATCCATGGTCCCAGCACCAGAGCTCACATTCTTATACAGAAAGCAGAGAATAGTAGCCCAGGAGGACAAGTATAATAGATAGCTGCACAGTATGAAATTAGCACTGAGAGTAAAAAAGGAAGGCTAATTTAAAGTGTGTTGAAGTTAATATTTCAACTACTATTTAAAGATAAGTAGCCATTTATCAAATCGGATAAGAAGTATAAAATGAAATGATGGCATTTAGGTCATAGGGAGCGGAATATGACAAGTCTGAAAAATGTAAAAATGCCTTGATTTGGGGGGAAAAGTGGAGTACAAGGGAGGAGAGAAGTGAGAGACAAATAATCACTGGACAGATTATGAATGTGTTATTACCTTATTAACACAAGCATACTGTATTATTTAGAGAATGGGGGGGCCATGCAAAGATTTTGACAAGAGAAATGTCATGACAAAGTTTATTTTTGAAGTTTACTCATAGCGGGTGTGAAAATGCCCTAAAAGGAAAGGCTTGTTGAAGAAATGCAAAACAACAGTTATGAGATGAGTATTTATGCACTCTTCATTCTTACATAGTAACCTTATCTGAACTAGGGTAATAGCAGTGAGGATAGGGTGGTTCATGTTCTCATGAGTTTATCCATTTTTGAATGGTGATCAAGAATAAGTAAATAATACAAGTGCTATTTAAATATTTTGAGTAAAATACACCAGGACAATAAATGAAGAACAGGGCTTATTATAACCTTTAATTCTGCATGGAGTCTGAAATAACTGGATGGACTCTAAAGACAGTATTAGCCTAAAATACTTGCAACACAAGATAGAAGAATTTTCATTTATATAATCCTGTTCAATAGGATTAGGTAATCAGGAAAGACATTTGTTAAAAAAATAAGTGTTTGAAAGGAATTGTGGAAGAAGTGATGAAGGAAGTCATTTGGATATCAGACCAATGTCACAAGTATAGGGTAGAGGAAAAGGCAGTACAATGATTTTGATGTGGATATATATATCAGAAAGGAGAGACCAGGTGGTTATAGTACCCTAGTCAAGCCAACAGCAGTAGGTGATATCAAGGTGGTAACAAGGGTTTCAAAGGTCTTATAAGCTATCATAAAAACTAATCTTTTAACATTGTTAAGACTTGGAAGCACTCACCGGAGGGTTTTTAAGCAGAAAGATGTACTGGTCTTTCTTAGATTTTAAGAGGATAAGTTTGGATGTTGTATTAAAATCAGATGTAAGAAGGACAAGAGCCTGCCTTTTCACAAGGCTACTATATGTTTTATCAACAATAGTAGCATCCCTAGATAAGAAAATTATTTAATTATTAAAATACATTTTTTTGAAATTATTTAAAATATCAGAATCATTATTTGTTGATAGACTGGTAAGATATGTGGAAGGAGAGGCACTGAGAATGATTTCAAAGTTTTTTTTTATTTTAAAACTTGAACATTGGAAAAGCAGTTGTAACTGTTACTAGGAAAACAGCAAAGGGAAGATTTTGTATGAAAAAGATAATTGGTTTGGTTCTTTTCTGACTTAACATTAAGTTTGGTATAACTTTTAGAAATCCAAATTCAGTGCTGATAAAGTGGTTGGTTGTAGGAGTCTTAAAATTTGTAATTAGTACCAACACTTGCTATATTCTCTTATATACTTCAACTGTATGTGACCATGTCTTACATTGGTAATTTCTGGGAGCTACTTGATAATGAAATTATTTGAATTTTTCCCTTCTTCCTCATATAGTATATGAATTGTATGCACAGTAGACTGCACAAGTGACACATATTTCTTGGTTTTCTTATTCAGATACAAAGAGCCAGTCCTGTTCTATGTTTCCTAAAGAACCACTGGGAACTCGTGGGCCTTGTCCATAAGACATCGCGGATATGTCAAAATCCCACAGTCATCATTAGAACAGCCCACTACTTTACCTGGATGAAACGATTCATCAAGGCATCTAAAAAGCTACTGAATCCTACTTCCTCTTTACGCTGTAGGACATTGCAAGAAAACGAGCATGTTCCCCAAATCAAACACAGCCATAATTATATCCCAACGATGGCCTCACCTAATACCTCCTTGATGTCCCTGCAAGAAAACTTAGACATTTCTCCACAAACCAAACATATCAACAATCTCCCTCAAATCTTTAATTTTAGTGATGTGAATTATTTTACTGATGGTCATAATTTGTTCCTTGATAAAAGCCAGACCCCACAAGCTGTCAGATTTGGAGCTGAGCAATTGAAACCATTTCCTGTTGCCAGACTTCCAGAAAACTTTGGACAGAATTTAATTCAGGTTACCCCTCCACCTAATACAGGCAGTTTTAATAAATACCCATTATCTCAGCTTATTTCTGACACAGCTAGGCCATATACTTCTCCTAAGACCGATAGTGCTAAACCCTTGGATCTTGCAGCCAATAATCCTGATAAGTCTTTTGATAAAATCATGGCAGATGTAATTAAACAATGGAGTCCATCTGTAGATGATGAAGCGGAGCCTGTACGTTTTCACGATACTAGTACCACTGACGAATCTTGGACAGAAAATGCTGATTTAGATGAATACAAAAACATTTTCAAAGGCATGGCAAATGTATCTCAGAATCAAAACGTGACTCAGGACAACTCAGCTCCAAAATTTCATTTATCTGAAAAAAAGGGACCCTGGGATTTCTTTCCTATTAATCAAACGGGTCTGCCCATGGAGTCTTATGAAAATAGAACTATTCTCCAACCAAGTGGTACAATTAAGGCCTGGAATTCTTCTTCTGACTATAATGCAAATTCTCATGATCAATCAGTTATTGACTCACTAAAAACTCAGAATCATTCTGTGTCTGATGCAGATAGATTCCAGATTGTACCATTGGCTAACATAGGTATACCCCCAACTTCTACAGCGGTTACCGATGCATCTTCACCTGCTGATCTTGAGACTACAAACCCTCCACACCAAATTCCATACAGTACACTACCAACACAAGATCAGTCTTCCTTTAAGGACATGATAGAGCCTACAGCTGAAATTCAACCCTAACTAAAAGCTGAATCTGAAAGAGCTGGACATCAGAGCATTCTTAAAGTATCAGTAATGTGAAGTAACATAGCAGAATTTTTTGTCTATATCAAAACTCATATATTTATGGAAACAAGTTAACTTTACTCCCTTGGAACAACTTATGACCTCATTTGAAATGTCATTTGTCCTAATGGAAAATTATGTAACACTCATCTCTTTTCAAAATACTAAAATAAAAACAAATTGAAAAGCAAATACAGTAGTTGGATGAGGTTTCTAGCACGACAATTAGGGTGTTTGGCCATCCCATCACCAGAGTAGGTCAGTTCGGGCTGTATCTCGACCATTGCCAGCAGTCTGTTGTGGGGGTATCTTTGTGGATTTCTGTTGGCCTCTCTAGCACTTTGCTTCTTCCTATTCTCATGTGGTCTTCAGTTACCATGGTCTCCTATTCCTTGTTCTCCCTCTCTGTTGTTGATCCAGCTGGGATCTCCCGCTCCCCCAAGCTCTCTTTCCCTCGACCCTCGCCCTTCACTACCCCCACTCATGTCCAGGCTGTTCATGTAGATCTCATTCCATTTCTCTGTCAATGGGCGATCCCGTGTCTTTCTTGGGGTCCTGTTTTCCAGGTAGCCTCCCTGATAATGTGAGTAGCAGTCCAGTCATCCTTGTTCCACATCTAGTATCCTCCTACTGAGGGGTCACCACCTGGATCTGGCCCTCTGAATGGGTGAGACAGTTGATTGGCTTGATCTGTTTGGGAGGCATCCAGGCAGTGGGACCAGGTCCTGTGCTTATTGCATGAGTCGGCTGTTTGAAACCTGGGGCCTATGCAGGATTGCTTGGCTCGGCCTGGGAGGAGGGGACTGGACCTACCTGGACTGAGTCTACCAGGTTGATCTCAGTCCGCGGGGAAGGCTTTGCCCTGGAGGAGGTGGGAATGGGGGGTGGGGTGGGGGGAAGGTGAGGGGGGGCGGGAGGGGGGAGAACAAGGGAATCTGTGGCTGATATGTAGAACTGAATTGTATTGCAAAATAAAAAAAAAAGCAAATACATTTCTTGTTAATGAGATCTTGTTTTGTGCTGGAGTTTGTAATTTTTAAGAGGATTAGTCTTTTTACATGTGGATCAATTTGATGTTTTGAAGGCTTACAAGTTGAAAAAAATTATTCCAAGATAATTGAAGAGTTACACTGTTTAAAAACACCATAAAAAGAAGTTACCAGTGCTACATTTTTCCTAAATTGTAAAAATTTTGAAAAGCTGTAGCACAACATCATAATAAGAATATTAACATAGATACAATTCATCCACCTTAGTTCATAATTTTTATGTTCTATTTGTACTGAACTGTATGTTTGTTATGCAATTTTCAATGCATATAATTTCATGAATACATCTCTATAGTCATGAGATATAATATTTCTATTACCATAAAAATTCCTCATGTTACCATTTTATAGTCATATCTACTGCCTTCTCACAAGAACCTTATCACTAATCCTTAGTAGGCATTAATATGTTCTCTATCACAAGAATTACCATTTTGAGAATGTTATGATAGGAACCATATGGTATGTAATTTTTTGTAACTGACTTTTTTCATTCAGCATAACTTCCTTACTATTTATATAAGTTAATGCTTGTACCAGTAATTATTTTAAATCATGTCATTATGTTAGAAGGTGTGGATGTATCACTATTTCTCTATCCAATCACTGAAGGTATCTGGATTATTTCTGGTTTCTTATTATTGCAAATGTTTTCTATGGATATTAATATGCAGTATTTGTGTGAACACAAAACTTATCTTTTCTAGGATCAAGATTCCCGGTTGACTCATATTAGTTTCTTTTCCTGTTGCTGTGATAAAAACATTCTGACAAGAATAACTTAAGGGAGAAGGGTTTATTCTAGATCATAGTTCAGATTATAGTTCATTGTGGTGAAGTCAGAGCTGTAGGATCTTGAAGGAACTTGTCATATTCCATCCACAACCAGGAAAAATGCGTGTTAGTGCTCAGCACACTTTCTCCATTGTGTACAATCCATATCCCTTGTCAGGGAATGGAACCACAAGTTAGATGGTTCTTCCCACAATAATACAATCAAAATATTCTTCCACTGGCATACCCAGATGCCCATCTCTCAGGTGATTTCAGATGCTGTCAAATTGACAACTAATACTAACCATCACAACCAATGATTACATATTGGAATTTTGATTTATCTAATAATAGATTCATGTACAATTATAAAAAATAATAGAGAGATACCATGAGAAGTTTCTTCACTGTCCCTCAATAGTAATACTTTGTAATATTATAACATAGATAACAACCAGGATGTGGCCATAACCCTATGACGATTCTGTTAAGGTAACATATCCTAAAAGACGGTGTGGTGGTTTGAATAGGAATGGCCTCCATAGGCTCATATATTTAAATGCTTACTCTTTAGGGAGTGGAACTCTTTGATAGGATTAGAAGGATTAGGAGGTGTGGCCCTGTTGGAGGAATTGTGTCACTGAGGTTTCTAAGCCCAATCTCTCTCCCTGCTGCCTTTCAGTTACTTTTCCACCACTGTGTCTGCTTGTGTACCTCCATGCTTCCTGCCACAATGATAAAGGATTAAGACTCTGAAACTTTAAGTGAGCCCCCAACTAAATGCTTTCTTTTATAAGAGTTGCCTTGGTCATGGTGTCTTTTCACAGCAATAGAGCAGTAGCCAAGAAGAGGGTTTTAAAACTTGTTGTATTGTAGTAATACATGGCATGTATATACATAATGTGTTTAACAATTCAGTCATTGAATAGATATAAAAATTATGTCAAGTTCTTGCTTATATGTGCTAAACTGCTAAAAATTCATTCACAAGATTATGTGTAAATGTAACTTTATTCCCCTGGGAAGATCCAAAACTGAAATTTGAGTCATATGGCAATAATAAAACAATGAGAAATTTAGTATTGTAAGAAACTGCCTAACTGCTAAAGAAAAAATAACCAAATTATATATCAAAAGAAATGGCAAGGTCAGTAAACTGACACGATGGGGACTATATCTAGCACAACCATAGCCTAGGAAATGAAGCACTAAGAATGGCAAACTGCCAAAGTCCCCTTGTTAGGTATTACATTAACACCAATGAAATGATCTAGTTAAGAGGGAAAGATGGGAAGCATTTTAAGAAAGAAAAACCAAACCACTACATCTGTAAGATGAACTTCAGTTTCAAAGATACAAATATGTTGAAAATGAAAATGGTGTACCACCAACAACCACAATAGATCTAGAATATCTTTCATAACACTACATACAGAAGATTTTTTTTTTGGTTTTTCGAGACAGGGTTTCTCTGTGTAGCTTTGCGCCTTTCCTGGAACTCACTTAGTGGTCCAGGCTGGCCTTGAACTCACAGAGATCCGCCTGGCTCTGCCTCCCAAGTGCTGGGATTAAAGGCGTGCGCCACCACCGCCCGGCCATACAGAAGATTTTTAAGAGCAAGTATGGCTATTAGAAATATATTTTTAAGTTTTTATTTTTGAGACTGTAATACAGTTTCATTTCTCTTTTTCCTTTCTGTACTTTGAATCCTTCCTTGCTATCATCAAATTCATGGGCTCTTTTTTTCACTAACTTATTACATGCATATATATATATATTCCTAAATAGAACCTACTTGGTCTGTATAATGTCACTTGTATGTATGTTTTCAGGACTGACCATTTGGTATTGGAGAACCAGTTCGTGTGCTCTTCCCTGGGGAAGACGATTTCGCCTACTCTCAGCTTTCTTTAGTTGCCTATAGTTCTTTGTTGAAGGTTGAGGCCTTTTGGGATTTTCCTTATCCAAAGGCATATCTACTGGTATTATCTCTATTTAGCTCATGTTTAGGAGGTCCTGTTGGTGAGAGTTTATGGGTGTAGCTTCTAACATTACTAAAGGACAAAATCTACAGCAAATGCCCTGATTCTCTGGCTCTTACAATCTTTTCTCCTCTTCTGCAATGTTCTCTGAAACTTAGGTGTGGGGATTATATGGTAGATGCATGCATCCTTTGGGACTGGGTTCCATAACTCTGAATTTTTTTTTGTTTTTTGTTTTTTGTTTTTCGAGACAGGGTTTCTCTGTGTAGCTTTGCGCCTTTCCTGGGACTCACTTGGTAGCCCAGGCTGGCCTCGAACTCACAGAGATCCGCCTGCCTCTGCCTCCCGAGTGCTGGGATTAAAGGCGTGCGCCACCACCGCCCGGCCCATAACTCTGAATTTTGATTGATTGTGGTTTTCTGTAGTGGTGTCCAAGTTTCTTTAATAAGGGGTAAAGACTTCGTTTATCTGTGGGTATGAGGACAAATGTTTAGATTGTTGTTAGGGGTAACGGCAGTTTATTAAATTAGTGATGTTGGTTCTTCTCCAATATCCATGACTTCACTGGCATCGACTAGTTAGCTAGGTTTCCAGTACCAACATGATTTCCTTTTTGTTGAGTGGGTCTGGAGTTCAATTAGAAAGCTGTTGGCTACCAACAAGGTACACATGACACTGCTGCACCCTTAGGGTAATTGTACCATACTGGTCATTGATGTGGTTCATAGGTGTCATAGCTGAGTAAGGCTATTTGTTGCTTCCTTTCTGGTACCATGAAAGCCAGTCCTCACGGATGGGGCATTCAGGTCATTTCCTGCTCAGGGGGGTCTCTGGGCCCTGTGTCTGAAGTGCATGGTGTCTTTAGCAGTCTGAGGTGTAACCAAAGGCAACAGCAATAGGCTGTATGCTTTGGGAATCTCTTGAACAGCTCTGACCAACAACTTAAAAGTGGGCTTCTTGTGCCTGGTATCAGATTTTTTTTTTTTTTTTTTTTTTTAGGTAGTCTTTTGCTCTTGGAGGGAGCTCTATCAGGCAAGACAAGAAAAGTTCATTAATTGTGCGGGGGAAGATGTAGCAGCCTCTTCTCCGAACCACCCCTTTGCCTCCGGACTTCTCTGGGGCCAGCACCCGCCCGACCTGGGGTCCGGGGCCACGGGCTCAGCCGACGACTATGGGCTCGGTGTCCAACCAGCAGTTCATAGGTGGCTGCGCCAAGGCAGCGGAGAAGGGGCCCGAGAAGGCGCCAGCTGACGCGGCCCCGGCGGCAGACAAGCCACAGCTGCTGCACGGGGCGGCATCTGTAAGTGGTTCAACGTGCGCATGGGGTTCGGTTTCCTGTCCATGACTGCCCGCGCTGGGGTCGTGTTCGACCCCCCGGTGGACATCTTTGTGCACCAGAGTAAGCTGCACATGGAAGATTTCCGGAGCCTCAAGGAGGGTGAGGCGGTAGAGTTCACTTTCAAGAAGTCTGCCAAGGGTCTGGAATCCATCCGTGTCACTGGCCCTGGTGGAGTGTTCTGTATTGGGAGTGAGCGGCTAAAGGGGAAGAACACACAGAAACGAAGATCTAAAGGCGACAGGTGCTATAACTGTGGTGGTCTAGACCACCATGCCAAGCAATGCATCAACCATATGGTGGCCTCATGTCCAGTGAACGCCCAGCAGGCCCCCACTTCTCAGGGGAAGCCTGCCTACTTCCGGGAGGAAGAGGAAGAGATCCACAGCCCTGCTCTACTCCCAGAAGCCCAGAATTGAGGCCCAGGAGTGGGGGCTATTCTTTTGTTATTGGGGAGTTTTAAGGAGGAGGCATCAATTGGCAGAATGGAGAAAGTGGGATGGGGTGGGTTGCGGGTAGCTGGCATTGCCATGTTTCTCAGGCCGGGGTTCCCAGTATCACCCTGTCTTCCCTTGGTGGAGGGAAAGGGAGAGTCAATGGAAACTCCAACCATGCTTTATCTACATGCAAGTGAAGGCTTTTGTGGGGAACCACGCTAGAACCTGCATACCTTAGCTGAGGCTTGAACCCACAACGACATGCTTTTGAAAGTGGCTGGGATAGGAAAGTCCCTCTGTAGAAGGCTGTGTGATATTTCCCTTGCCAGACAGGGTGTGAAACAAGTGTAAAACAACAACAATGAACCTAACCCTGCAGCTACTACATTCTGTGGGAGGGACTCTCACGAACCAGGCAAGGGTTTTCTTTCCACATCTTGCTTACTCATAACCCAGTCCTGGGGTGCGGTGCTGGGAACAGTGTCCAGCAGTGGGTTGTGATGACAGGCAGAGGGTAGTTGGGCGGGGGGACAGTTGCAGACCTGCTGTGCTCCCTCACTCGCAGCCCTTTCTGGACCAATGTGATTTTAATTTATTTGCGCCCTTGGGTAACTGCGCCTTGGGTCCCAATTCCTCCAGGATGCCAACTGCACTATCTGTGTGCAAATGATGTATCTTGTGCGTTTTAGTTTTTTCCTTAATATAAATAATGGGTTTGTATTTTTGTATATTTTAATCTTAAGGCCCTCATTCCTGCACTGTGCTCTCAGGTACACAAGCAATCTCAAGGATAAGTCCAAGCAGCTCCAGGTCTGCGCAGCAGGAATACTTTTTGTTTAGATCACCATGGAGACCAACCATTGGAATGCACAGCCTATTGAACTACCTCATTTTTGCCAATTACAGATGGCTTTTCTGCCATATAGTCCTTAAAACCTCCGTCCACCTTAAAATGTCTCACAGGAGGCTAGGTTTTAATTAAGCTACCCATGACTTGATCTCACTTTTTTGGGCAAAAGATAGGAAATTAGTCTACACAGGAAAAGGTGGTACAGAGATGTCAAAAGGCTGGGCCAGGTGAAAGGCACAAGAGTCATTTTCCATTCCCAAATCCATCCTACGCAAGATTAGTCTAAGTCTGCCATACACAGTAGGGTGTGTGTGTGTGTGTGTGTGTGTGTGTGTGTGTGTGTGTGTGTGTGTGGTGTTGGTTTTTTTAATGCAAATTTATGAGGATGAGGGTTTTTTTTGTTTGATTGTTTTTAGATACTGGGATTGAACCTTGGGCCTCATTTGTGCTAGGGTGTGTCCTGCCACTGAGTTCTCCTGGTAAGGATGCAACTTAAGACCAACACCCTGTGTCCCACACTGTGCTGTCTAGGGATGGGGACATGAAACAAGGACTCGAATCTTTAGCCTTTCACAACCTTGGCTTCCAGAGGGACTCTAGGAGTGTGGGCCCCTGTGGCAAGTCCTGCTGCACTGTCATGGTTGATAGGTAAAGGGAAAAAGGGGGTTTCGTTTACATGCTGTGAGATCACTGCAAACCTACCTCACTGTGTTGAAACGGAACAAATGCAATAGAGCACATTGGGTGGAGCGTGTCTGATCCCGGTTCCTTGTCTCCCCCAAATGCTGCCCCCCCCCCAGTTATTGTAGTCGTCTGGCCTTTGTAGGACTTCACTGTCTGAGTTGGTGATTGCTAGGTGGCCTCATGTAAATATAATGTGTTGGTCTTCATGTTGTTTGGGGGTTTTATTGTTTACAAAACTTTTTGTATTGAGAGAAAAATAGCCAAAGCATCTTTGACAGAAAGTTCTGCACCAGATGACAGCATGAAACCTAAGGGTGGGGTCCTCTTCTCGAAGTGAGCCTCTGGAACCATGGTTCCCCCTTCTGTTCTCTTCCCGTTTCCTGTTTTGGACCACATTCTCTGACCTTAAAACAGCTCCTATACCACCCTCTTCTCCCTTGTAAGAAAACTTACACACATTTCCTTCTTGGAATGTCTCTACAACTCTTGAATAACCCACGTAAAAATTCTGAAGAAGCCATGAACCTCACTCATCCCTTGTTCCAAGACTCAGTCAAGAGTTTTGGTTGGTTGTTTTGAGACAGGGTCTCACTCTGTAACCCAGGTTAGCCCCAGATCCTTGGCTATCCTCCTGCCTTAGCCTCCTCAGTGCTGGGCTCACAGGTGAGCTGCTTCTCCCTGGCAAGACTATTTCTTGGTGTGATTCACCTTTGGATGGATCAAACCAACTTTGTCTATAACCCTTAGGTAGAGAGAAGCAATTGTGGGGCCTTCCATCTGAAGACCAGAAAAGGAATATGAATGTATAAGTCAAGTCACTCAGGAACTTAATGTCGGTGCAAGAAACTTATGTCAAAGTGGCCACAAGATTGTTACTAGGAGATGGACAAATGTAACTCCATGTTTACTGCTAGAAACCAAAGCTTTGTGAGAAATCTTGAATTTATGGGGAGGGCGGGTGGGGAAAGTGTGTACTTGTCTGTCCTTTCCCTGCTTCCTTCTCTGTCCTGAACTGGAGGAGACTGAGCCCCTTGGGCTTTGGTGGCCCCACCACTGGGGTGTTTATTTCATGGTTGATTTTTTTTCTGTACCCGGGTACTTATATTCCTATCGTATAATCATTTTGTAACACATGCTGACTTTCCCTTCCCTTCTTCCCTGGGAAAATAAAGACTTATTGGTACTAAAAAAAAAAAGAAAAAGAAAAGTTTGTTAAAACTATATATGTATGTTTATACACAGAATCACATGTATTGTAGGGTTTTTGGTAAATAGTTAATAGTATGATTCCTTGTGGCTTTTTCAGATATATTTACTGTATTTTACCCAGCTCCTGACTTCTCATGTGTTTAGCACCTTTCCCCTTTCCTACAGAACCTCTTTTTTCCCATTTCCCTGATCAGATCACTTGTGCCCTGCTATTCCCTTTTATCCTCCTCCCACCTTCTTCTGTATTTACTCCCATCCTCCTCTTTCAGGAGCCCTTTCCCCATTTCCCTGATCAGATCACCTGGGCCCGGCTTTCCCCTCTCTAGTGCTCCCCAGCCCACCTACCTTGGCAACAATCCTATTTAACTTTCCTGGTTTCTGTAGTTACTTCAGGCTATGTACTTCCATCTGAAGATTTGGAGCTAGGAGCCTCTAATAAGAGAGAACATGTGTTATTTGTCCTTCAGGGTCTGGGTTACCTCACTCAATACAACCTTTTCTAGTTCTATCTATTTACTTGCAAAGTTCACTATTTTATTTCTCTTTACAACTGAGTAGCATTCCATAATGCATATGTACCACATTTTCTTTTCTTTTTTCTTCATTTATCTTTATTAAGAAATTTTCTACTCACTCCACATACCACACACAGATCTCCTTCCTCCCTCCTCCCACCCTCCAGCCCTCTCTCCCAAGCCACCCTGCATCCCCACATCCTTGGTTGTAGAACATTTAGGTTGTTTCCATCTCCTATTAAAAAAAGAGCAGCAGTGAACATGGCTGAACAAGTATCTGTGGAGTAGGATGTTGAGTCCTTTGGGAAATGACAAGGAGCAGTATACTGCCTTTTGGTAGATTTATTTTTAGTTTTTGAGAGTTCTCCACACCAATTTCCATAGTGGCTGCGCCAATCTGCAATCCACCAACAGTGAATGAGGGGGCCTTTCTCCTTGCATCCCCTCCAGCATTTGTTGTCAGTTCTTCTGTTGATCTTTGACACTCTGGCTTGGCTAAGATGAAATCTCAAAGTTATTTGACTTGTGTTTCCTTAATTTCTAGTGATGATGAATTTTTTTTGAGATATCTCTTAGCCATTTTGTTTTGTTTTGTTTTGTCTTTTTTTTTTTTTTTTAAAGAACTTTCTATTCAGACCCCAGGCTCTTTTTTTTTGGAAGGAGTCACTGTTTTTGGCCCTTTGATTTTTGAATTCTTTGTAGATTCTGGGTATTAAACCTTTGTCAAGTGTATAGCTGGCAAAGATTCCCTCCCATTCTGTGGGCTTCCCCTTTCTCTAGGTGATTATTCCTTTAGCTGTGCAGAAGTTTATAGTGTCCTGAAGTCTCACTTGACAATTATTGGCCTTAATTCTTGGGCCAATGGAGTCCTATTCAGGAAGTCCTTTTGTACACCTAAATCGTATGGATACTGCCTATGTTGTCTTTTAGCAGTTTCAGTGTTTGAGGTTTTAAGGTTTAGGCCATCGATCTACTTTGAGTTAGTTTTTGTGCAAGGTGATAGATACGGGTCTAATTTCATTCTCTTGCATGTGGGCATCCAGTTTTCCCAGGGACATTTGTTGGAGATTCTTTCTTTTCTCCAGCATATGTTTTTGGGCATCTTTGTCAAATATTAAGTGGCTGGAGTTATGTGTGCTCATGTTTAGGTCTTTGATTTTGTTCCATTGGTCTATATGTCTGTTTTTGCGCCAACAACATATTGTTTATTACTATGGGCCTGTAATATATCTTAAGATCTGAAATTGTAATCCCTCTAGCATTGTGTTTATTTTCTTTCAGGATTGTTTTGCCTATCTGGGGTCTTTTGTGGTTCCATAGGATTTTTAGGACACTTTTTTTCTTCTATTTCTGTGAAGAACAAGATAGTGATTTTGATCAGGATTGCATTGAATCAGTAAATAGCTTTTGGTAGAGTTATCATTTTCACAATATTAATTCAACTAATCCATGAGCATGGAATGTCTTTCCACATTCTAGTGCCTTTCTCTATCTCGTTTTTGGAGGTTTAAAGTTTTCATTGCAGATGTCATTCACTTCCTTGGTCAGGCTCATTCCTAGATACTTCGTTTTCATTGTAGCTGTTGTGAGTGGAAGTGTTCCCACAATCTCCTTCTCTGCATGTTTGTTGGCGTTGTACAGAAAAGCTATGCTTTTTGCAAGTTAATTCCATATCCTGCCACATTGCTGAACTTGCTTGTCATTTCTAGAAGTTTTCTAGTAGAATTGTTGTGATCTCTAGTATATAATATCATATCATCTGCAAGTGGGGATAGTTTAAACTTTTCCTTCCTTATTTATATATCCCTTTAATTTCTTTCTCATACCTTTCTCTTGCCTTGTTCCAATGAGTGCTCTGAGCACAATATTGTAAAGGAACGGGGATAGTGGACAGCCCTGTCTCTTTCCTGACATCAATGGGATTTCTTTAAGCTTCTCCCCATTTAGGATGATGTTGGCTGTGGGTTTCTTGTATATAGATTTTACTGTGTTCTCTCTAGCCCTAAATTCTCTAGGACTTTAATCATGAAGGCATGGTGGATTTTTATCAAAAGCTTTCTCTGAATCTATTGGGATGATCAGTGATTTCATCTTTAAGTTCATTTGTAGGGTTTACTACATTTATTGACTTGCATATATTGAACCATACTTGAATTTCAGGGATAAAGCCAACTTGTTCATGGTGTGTAATATTTTTGATGTACAATTGCATTCTGTTTGCAAGTATTTTATTGAGTATTTTTAATTCTATGTTCATCAGGGATATTGGCCTATTGTTTTCCTTTTGCTCTGGTTGTTTTGTTGTGTCTTTACACAGTTTGGATAATAGAATGATACTGGCTTCATAAAAGAAATGCTTCTTCTGTTTCTATTTTTTTTAATAGTTTAAGAAGAACTGACTGTAGATCTTCTTTGAATGTCTGGTAGAATTCTGCTGTGAATCCGTCTGGTCCTGGACTTTTTTTGTTTTTGTTTTTGTTTTTTTGAGACAAGGTTTCTCTGTATAATAGCTCTGGCCTTTCTAGAACTTTTTGTAGACCATTCCGGCCTCAAACTCACAGAAATCCATCTGCCTCTGCCTCCTTGAGTGCTGGGATTAAAGGTGTGTGCCACCACACTGGGCTGGACATTTTTTAAAGCTGGAATGCTCTTTATTACTATTTTATTGACTTCTTCTTGGTTAAATTTTGGTAGTTTGTTGGAATCAAGAAATCCATCCATTTCTTTTAGGTTTCTAGCTTAATGGAGTACAGGTTTTTAAAATATTCCCTTATAATATTTGGATTTTCTTTGGTATCAGTTCTAATATTTCCTCTTTTATTTCTGATTATGCTAATTTAGGTCCTCTCTTCCTTTTGATTAGTTGGGCCAAGAGTCTGTCAATCTTGTTTATTTTTTTTCAAAGAACAAGCTCTTAGATTGGTTGATTCTTTGTAATGTTTTCTTTGTTTCTATTTTATTGATATCTGCTCTGATTTTTATTATTTCTTGCTGTCTACTGGTTTTAATTTGATTTGTTCTTGGTTTTCCAACTTTTTGAGTTGCATCACTTAATGATGCTTAACCATTTATTTGCACACTTTCTGACTTTTTAAATGTAGTCACTTAGAGCTACAAATCTCTAGTGTAAATTTGCTTTCTGTGTGTCCCAGAGGTTTTGTTGTGGTATGTTTTCATTTTCATTTAGCTCCAGGAATATTTAAATTCCTTTCTTGATTTCTTTCTTTCTTTCTTTTTTTTTGGTTTTTCGAGACAGGGTTTCTCTGTGTAGCTTTGTGCCTTTCCTGGAGCTCACTTGGTAGCCCAGGCTGGCCTCGAACTCACAGAGATCCGCCTGGCTCTGCCTCCCGAGTGCTGGGATTAAAGGCGTGCGCCACCACTGCCCGGCCTTGATTTCTTTTTTGACTCACTTATCATTTAGTAATGAATTGTTTAATATCCATATGTCTGTCTATTTATTAGATATTTGTTTGGTGTCAATTTTAATTTTTATTATATTATGGTCAAATAGGATATAAAAATGAACTCAATCTTTTTGAATTTGTAAAGATTCTTTTTGTGTGTGTTCCAAAATATGGTCTATTTTAGAAAAGCTTCTGTGTGCTGCTGAGTAGAATGTGTATTCTTTGGTATTTTGTGGAACATTTTGTAAATATCTGCTAAGTCCATTTGATCTATGATATCCTTTTTTAAAATATTTTTAAAAACAGTTTTAGTTTTTATTCTTCTCTCATATATTATATCTTGACTACAGTTTCCTCTCTCTCGTCTCCTCCCAGTTGTCTTCTCCCCACCCCACCCCCCAGATTCACTCCTCCTCGGTTTCCTTTCAGAAAAGAGCAGGCCTCCCAGGGGTATCAATCTATCATATCATAAGTTACAAAGAGACCAGGCACATCCCTTCATATTAAGACTGGATGAGGCAACCCAGGAGGAGGAAAAGGGTCTAAGTGAAGTCAAAAGAGTCAGAGACATCCCCCCTCCCACTGTTGGGAATCCCATAAGAAGACCAAGATACACAACCGTAACATAAATGAAGAGGACCTAGCTCAGACCCATGCAGGCTCCCAGATTGTTACTTCAGTCTCTGTGAGCCCCTATGAGCCCTGGTTAGTTGATTCTGTGGACTGTGTCCTTGACCCTCTCGCTCATACAATCCTTCCTCTCCCTCTTCCAGAGGATTCTCTGAGCTCTGCCTAGTAATTGGCTGTGAATTTCTGCATCTGTTTCCATCAGCTGCTGGATGAAGCCTCTCTGATGACGATTATGCTAGGCTCTAGTCTACAAGTACAGGAGAGTAACAGTAGAAATCATTTCATTGACTTTTTTTTTTTGCCAGTTGTGTTTGGTTCTATTCTGGGTCTCTGGGTTATTCAGCCTCTGGTCCCTGGCCATCGAGGCAGTGCCAGGTGTGGGCTCCCTCTTGTGGTATGGGTCTCAAGTTAGACCAGCTATGATGTTATTTAATTCTGATATTTCTCTTTATTTTTTGTTCAAATGTCTTGTCTATTTGAGAAAGTGGAGTATTTAAATCACCTACTATTAATGGATTGTTGTTAATCTGTTTCTTTTTAAATCCAGTAGTAGA
Source organism: Peromyscus eremicus (assembly GCF_949786415.1). Lineage (NCBI taxonomy): Eukaryota > Metazoa > Chordata > Mammalia > Rodentia > Cricetidae > Peromyscus > Peromyscus eremicus. The sequence goes on along the minus strand of NC_081439.1, from coordinate 57,687,436 downwards.
TTTTTAAATGAAACTGGGCACACCAAAGTTTTGTCCATATACATTTGGAATAGTAATGTTTTCTTGGTTAACTCTTCCCTTGGTTAGAATGAAATATCCCTCTTTATCTCTTCTAATTATAGTTTGACGTCTATTATGTCAGATATTAGGATAGGGGCACCTACTTGCTTCCTGGTCACGTTTGATTAGAGTGCTTTTGTCCATCCTTTTTGTTTAAGGCAGTGCCCGTATTCAATATCAAAATGTGTTTCTTGAAGACAACAGATAGATGGATTTTGTTTCTTGATCCATTCTGTCATCCTTTGATTGTGACTGGAGTATTGAGGCCATTGATATTTAAAGGTATTATTGAAATATATGTGTTAATTGTGATCATTGTGTTGTTGATTTTTGGTGGTGTTGTTTGTGTTCACAGTGGTGTTTTGTGTTTTAGTAATTATGTTTTTTTTTATTTTTTCCAGTCTCTTGGCTATGCTCATTCCTGTTTTCAGTCTGAAATAATGCTTTCTGTATTTTCTTTAGGTTTGTTTTGTTGGATACATATTTTTTTTAGGTTGTTTATGCCATGGAAAGTTTTTCTTTATCCTTCAACCACACAGATAATTTTGCTGGATATATTAGTCTAGGTTTGCTGTCATAGTCTTTTATGACTTTAACACATTGCTCTGAGCTCTTTTGACTTTTAAATTCCCACTGAGAAATCAGCTGTTAGTCTAATGGGTTTTCCTTTATATGTGACTTGTGTTTTTTCTCTTGCAAATTTCAATACACTTTCTTTGTTATGTATACTTAGTGATTTGCTGTAGGGATTTTCTTCTCTGATCTTGTCTATTTTATGTTTGGTGTACTTCTTGTATTCGTATGGGTGTACCTTTCCTTAGTTTGGTGAATGTTTTTTTCTATGAGCTTGTTGAAGCTACTATCTATGCCATTGTCTTGGGATTCTTCTCCCTCATCTATGCCTATAATTCAAAGGTTTGTTTTCATGATGTCCCACATATTCTGTGTGTTCCTTTCCTATTTTTTATTTTTATTTTTATTGTTTATTTGTCCCAGTTCCTCCACTTTATCTTCTAGTCCTGATATCTTATCTTCTGCTAGATTAATTCTACTTGTAAAGCTTTCCTTTGAGTTTTCTAGTTGAGTTACTGGGTCTTTCAATTCCACCCTAAGTCCCGCCTAGTCCCTTCCTCTATACCTAAACTTTCTGGGTCTGTGGATTGTAGCTTGGTTATCATTTATTTAATGGCTAATATCCACACACAGTGAATACATACCATATTTGTATTTCTGGGTCTGGGTTACCTCACTCAGTATGATTTTTTTCAAGTTTCATCCATTTGTCTATAAATTTCCTGATGTCATTGTAGCACGAATCTTAGAAGGTCTTATTAATAAAAACAAACCTGGAGCCAGGTATTGGCATGAATGCTGGAAGATCAGAGAAGCAGAACAAGCCACAGCCTGATCCTGTTTCCTCAGACTGGAAGCCTCTCTGAGTCCTCATCTAGAATGAATCTCAGCTGAACTGCTGCTCAAAAGCCTGAAAGCTTAACCAGATCTAGTTCCTGGTCCTCATACTTTAAATACCTTTCTGCTTTCTGCCATCATTCCCTGGGATTAAAGGCTTGTGTTGCCATGCCTGACTGTTTCCAGTGTGGCTTTAAACTCACAGAGATCCAGGGAGATCTCTGCTTCTAGAATGCTAGGATTAAAGGTGTGTGTGCCACCATTTTCTGGCCTCTATATCTAGTGGATGTTCTGTTCTTTGACCCCAAATAAGTTTATTACGGTGCACAATATTTTGGGGAACACAATATCACCACATTTCCCCTTTTCTGTCTAAAATTAAAAAAGCTTATAACTAATACAAGAAAAACTATATCCAATAAGTATATACAATATATACAGTCAAGAATTACATTAACAATGTCTAGTCCATTATCATTAGACAGATTCAGACAAAAACTTCATTGTATATATTAACAATGTCCAGTCCAGTAACATTTGACAAACTCAGACAAAAATTTCTTGCTTATCCTATTTAAAACAAGTAGTTCCTTTTTAAAAGTAGATTCAGTAATTGACCTTTTAATCTTATCATATCCATATTATCTCTTTTTTCTTTTCATAATAGATTCAATAATCTACCTTTTGTCATTTTTATATCTTCCTCTTTTTCTTTTTAGAGTAGATTCAATGATCTACCCATTTATCCTATTATTTCTTTAGCTTTTTCTCAGAGTAGATTCAATGATCTACCTCATATCTATATTCTCTTTTCTTTTTCTTTCCTTTTTTTAAACAAAAACTCTGAATCTAATCTCCTTGTTCAGTTTTTCCCCTGACCATTAACAATTAACAACTTGTAACCAACCATCATAAACAATGACAATTGTCCATAAGCCATTGAATGACCAAAAAACACCCACCCCACCTCTTGGGAATGTGGGCATCATTTTCTTAAAATTACTTCCTGATTTCTGGGGGTGAAGACATCTTTAGGGAATCCTGAAAAGAAAAATTTTGGGTTAATTGTCAAGTCCTGAGAGAGTTAGCTGTATCATTTGTCTAGTCTCTGCATAATGGGAAAATGTAGGGCTTGTTTCAAGTCCTTGTTCAAGTAGTCTGTCAGGCTGGATCATCTCAGCTAGTCATCTCGAAATTGTCCTGACCAGTTTTTAGTCCAAAGTCAACCTTTCTGTGGTGTTAATCAGCTTAATGGCTTTACTATAGTCCTTGTGGAATCATCGTTGTGGGGTCCCATCATCCTTTTGAAGTTGCTGTTAGGCATGGCCATGGTTCCCTGCAGACTTTTTTTTTTGTGTGCCTCCTCTGTGGTTTGGAGCAATCACAGTCTGATAAATGTCTGTCTCTCAGAACCATGAAGTCCTTTCCTAGAAGAGAAAATCTTCACAGCAATTTCTCCCCACTATTTGTCTTACCAAACTTTTCCAAACTGACCTTGGCCGATGCTTTCTTGTAACATGAAGGTCCTGGCAATTCTTCTCTGAACAACCAGTAGTAAACCCTTCATCCCAGGGAGCAGCATCACCACACTCACCAACACAATGAGTAGGAGCCAGCAACTTGGAGCAGCTGCTGCTGCCTCCATGGTCCCACCACTGTTTGTGGCTTGGCCTAAGCTTCTCTCCTTAGCAAGCCTCCTAGGCCGCTCAAACTCGGGATCCTCCTGCCTCTCCCTCCTTCAGCAAATCCCACCAGCATGCGCCACCACAACCAGCTGAGGGCAGCTCAGGTCTGACTTGGGGCCCTCAAGGCCACAGGCAAGCGGCTTTTTCATGAATTCGTACCACAAACATTGGGCACCAGATGTAGCACGAATCTTAGAAGATCTTATTAATAAAAACAAACCTGGAGCCAGGTATTGTTGCTGGAAGATCAGAGAAACAGAACAAGCCACAGCCACCTCACCTTGCCAATTCCTCAGCTGATCCTGTTTTCTCAGACTGGAAGCTTCTGAGTCCTCATCCAAATGGATCTCAGCTGAACTGCTGCTGCTACAAGCCTAAAAGCTTAACCAGCTCTAGTTCCTGGTCCTCACACCTTAAATACCTTTCTGCTTCCTGCCATCACTTCCTGGGATTAAAGGCTTGTGTCTCCATGCCTGACTGTTTCCAGTGTGGCTTTGAACTCACAGAGATCCAGGCAGATCTCTGCCTCTGGAATACTAGGATTAAAGGCGTGTGTGCCACCATTTTCTGGCCTCTATATCTAGTGGCTGTTCTGTTCTTTGACCCCAGATAAGTTTATTAGGGTGCAAAATATTTTGGGGGAACACAATATCACCACATGTCATTGTTTTTAACAGCTGAGTAATACACCATTGTGTAAATATACCATATTTTCTATATCTATTCTTTTGTGGAGGGACATCTAGGTTGTTTCCAATTTCTTGATTAATTAATTCTTAATTAATTTTCCTGATTAAATTCTGTCTTCAAACTCCCTTTGTCCCTCACCACCTATGGCAGGCAGGAGAACTGACCTAGCACCTCACCAACTGCAGCCGTAGGGAGAGCAGGTCCTGCACCTTGGCTGGGCAGCACAATCGAACTGACCCTGTTGATAGGGATAGGGGTGAGCTGGTTCCAAGAATGTGAATGTGGGAGATCTGGCCTCACCCCTCATCTGCCATACAGTGGTATGAACAAGGGGGAGATGTCCCCCCAACCCCTCACCACCTGCGGCAGGTGGGAGATCTGGGCCTGAGGTCTTCAGAACCAGTGAGCTGGCCCAGCATCTCACTATCTGCAGCACTTGGGAGAGCAGACCCTGCACCTCACCTGGACAGCAAAGTGGAGCTGATCCTGCTGGTGATGGTGTGGGTGAGCTGACCCTGAGGGCATAAGCATGGGAGAGATAGCCCCACTTCTTGTCTGACATGCAGCATGGACAGGGGAGAGATGCCCCTCCTTTTCTCCTCAACCCTCGCTGCCTACAGCACTCAAGAGAGCAGGCCTTGCACCTCACCTGGGCACCACAATAGTACCGACGCTGCAGGTAGGGGCATGGGTGAGCCTGCCCTGAGTTTGTGAGAGTGAGAGAGCTAACCCTGCACCCCTTGTCTGCCATGTGGTGGTGAGGGAGAGGGAAAGATGCCCATTCTATCATCCACCCCATCTGTGACCTGCTAGAGCATGTGAAGGGACCAGCCCTGCAGACTCAAAGTTGCAGGATCTCCATGACACAAGATAACAGCAGGATATCCAAGAGGAGCCCCAGTGAGGCCCCAGTGTTGATGATGTAGCAAAAATCAGAGCCCTTGATCCAGACTAATGACTCATTGCAATGAACACTTGCAAATAATAATATATAGACTAAAGGGTATACTGTGACTCACTGTGTCATACTACAGCTTCCATGATGAGATTTTCCTTTTCTTTTCTTTATCTTGTTTTATCCTGGGGTGGGGGATAAAAAACAGTTTTGTTTTGTCTCTCAAAACATTTGATCGTAAAAGATGTTGAGTTAAACCAAGATGTATATTTTAAAGATACCTTGACTTCAAAATTTGGATGTAAGGATGTGTTCCTTTGGAAAGGAGACTCTGCTTTTGTTCCCACAGAAAGCCAAAGGCCTTGGATTTGTTCCAGAGTAAGATACATCAGGTTTTACCAGCCAAGACCCCCTGAAAGGTCTCCAATGACACCATGGCCCAGATGATCCAACATCCAGAATGGTTTGAAGGTAACTGGCTCAGACAATACAGCCTCATGGACTATTCCATAATCCTAAAATTTTCTTTGTGTCCCCATAAGATACAGTGCCCCCCTCCAGCAGGAAGCAGTAAGAGAAGCTACGTCCAAATTTCCAAATTATATGTAATTTTACTTTGTTAAGGTTAAAACCTTCTTTTAAAAAAAAAAAAAAAGAAAAGGGGAAGTGCTGTGGGATGTTCTGTATGGCAAATATGTTGCTCTGATTGGTTAGTAAATAAAACACTGATTGGCCAGTAGTCAGGCAGGAGGAAGTATAGGCGGGACAAGGAGGAGAAGAATTCTGGGAAGTGGAAGGCTGAGTCAGAGACTCTGCCAGCCGCCACGATGACAAACAGCACGTGAAGATGCCGGTAAGCCACGAACCACGTGGCAAGGTATAAATTAATGGAAATGGATTAATTTAAGCTGTAAGAACAGTTAGCAAGAAGCCTGCCACGGCCATACAGTTTGTAACCAATATAAGTCTCTGTGCTTACTTGGTCGGGTCTGAGCGGCTGTGGGACTGGCGGGTGAGAGAGATTTGTCCTGACTGTGGGCCAAGCAGGAAAACTCTAGCTACAGGGGAGGTTGCAAAGGTAGAAGGCAGATGGGAAGGGATGAGAAGAGGAGTGGGATTGAGATACATGATGTGAAATCCGCAAAGAATCAATAAAAATTAAATTTGGAAAAAATTCTGTCCTCAAGTCTTAGATTGTCTTTCTCTTTTCCATAGCCTTATGCTTGGGTTTCTTCTAATACTGTGGTGTTTTTATTACTGTTGCTTTGCAGTGCAACTAGAAATTGGGAATAGTGAGTCCTCCAGTAGTTCTTTTATTGTTTAGGATTCTTTTTATCTGTTCGGGGTATAGTTGTTTGTTTGTTTGTTTTTTTACTCTTTTGGGGGCCCTCCATCCAGCTCCCAAATAAATACATGGAGACTTATTCTTACTTATGAATGCCTGGCCTTAGCTTGGCTTGTTTCTAGCCAGTTGTCTCTTGGATTTTTACCTTTTTCTATTTTATATATCTTTCTTTCCTTCTTACTCTGTGGCTGGCTGGGTGGCTGGCCCCTGGTGTCCTCCTCTCCTCCTTTTCTAGCTCTTCCTCTTCTCCTCTTTCTATTTATTCTTTCTGCATGCCAACCTTGCCTATCCCTCTCTCCTGCCTAGCTATTGGCTGTTTAACTCTTTATTAGACCAATCAGTGTTTTAGATAGGCAAAGTAACAGAGCTTTATAGAGTTAAACAAATGCAACATAAAAGAATGCAACACATCTTTGCACCATTAAATAAATATTCCACAGCCTAAAAGCATGTAACACATCTTTAACTAATATTCCACAACACCTAGAGATTTTTGTTTTTTGTTTTTGTTTTTGTTTTGTTTTTTTTGTTTTGTTTTTCCATATGAAGCTGAGAATTGTTCTTTCAAGATCTGTGAAGAATTGTGCTAGAATTTTGATGGGGATTGCATTGTTTTGCAGGATGGCCATTTTAACTATGTTCATTCTACTGATCCATGATCACTGGAGATCTTTCCATCTTCTGATATCTTCTTCAATTTCTTTCTTCAAAGACAAATTTATGATACAAGTTTTTCACTTGCTTGGTTAGAATTACCCCAAGATATTTTATGTTATTTGAGGCTTTTGTAAAAGGTATTGTTTCCCTGATTTATTTATAAGCCTGTCTATAGCAAGAATTCTATTTGGTCTTAATAATAAAAACCCAGAGTCAGATATCGGGGTAAATGCTAAAAGATAAGAGAAGTAAAGGAGCCAGCCACTAGCAAGACTTCTCACCGCTACCAAATCCTCAGACCAAAAGAGCCAAGCTCCTGTGTCCACCCCGCCTTATCACTTCCTCTCTCCGCCTAGCCATATCACTTCCTGTTTACTCCTTCCAAGTAATAGGATCAAAGGCATGAGATCCCAAGTGCTAGGATTAAAGGTATGTGCCACTGCTGCCTGGCCTCTAGTGGCTAGTTCTGCACTCTGATCTCCAGGCAAGCTTTATTTGTCAGAGCACAAACAAAATATCATCACACCTGTCATTTGTATATAGAAGGGCTACTGATCTTTGTGAGTTAATTTTGTATTCAGGTACTTTTCTGAAAGTGTTTATCAGCTGTAGGTGTTCTCTGGTGGAATTTTTAGGGCCACTTATGTACACTTATGTATCATATCATCTATAAATAAAGATATTTTGACTTCTTCCTTTCCTATTTGTATCCCTTTGATCTCTTTCAGTTGTCTTATTGTTCTAGCCAAAATATCAAGCACTATATTGAATAGACATGGAGAGAGTGGTCAGCCTTGTCATGTTCCTGATTTTAGTGAAATTGCTTCGAGTTTCTCTCCATTTAAGTTGACTATGAAGTTGCTGTAAACTGCCTTTATTATGTTTAGCTATGTCCCTTGTATCCCTTATCTCTCCAACACCTTTATTATGAAGGGGTGTTGGATTTTGTCAAAGGCCTTTTCTGCATCTAATCAGATGATCATGTGTTTTTTTTTCTTTCCATTTGTTTATATGGTGGATTAAAATTTTTGGTTTTCTTCTATTTATTTTTCTTTTCAAAATGACTTCTCCTCCTCCTCCTCCTCCTCCTTCTTCTTTTTCTTCCTCCTCTTCCTCTTCCTCTTCTTCTTGTTATTATTATTTTACATCTTGCCTGCAGTTTCCTCTCCCTCCTCTAATCCCAGTCCACACTTCCCACCTCCCCTCTGCCCCCCACCATCCACTCCTCCTGTTTCTCTACAGAAAAGGGCAGGCCTCCCATGGATATCAACCAAACATGGCATATCAAGTTGCAATAAAACTAGTCACCTCCCCTTGTATTAAAGCTGAACAAGGCAACCCAGTATGAAGAATAGGATCTCAAAAGCCAGCTAGAGTCAGAGACAGCCTACTTCCACTGTTAGGAGTCCCACAATAAGACCAGGCTAGACAACTGTAGCATATATGCAGAGGGCCTAGCTCAGTCCCATGTAGGCTCCCTGGTTGTTGGTTCAGTCTCATTGAGCCCCTATGAGCCCAGGTTAGTTGATTCTCTGGTTTTTCTTGTGGTGTCCTTGACCCCTTGGGATCCTACAATCCTTCCTCCCTCTCTTCAGCAGGATTCTCGAACTCTGCTTAATATTTGGCTGTGGGTCTACATCTGCTTCCATCAGTTGCTGGATGAAGCTTCTCTGATAACATTTGGGCTAGGCACCAATCTATGAGTATAGCAGAATATCATTAGGCATCATTACATTGATTGTTTTTTTTTTGTTGTTGTTTGTTTTTGGGGTTTTTTTGCCAGTTGTGTTTGGTTCTATTCTAGGTCTCTGGGCCATCCAGCCTCTGGTTCTTGGCTCCAGGCAGTGTCAGGCATAAACTTCCTCTCATGGCATGTGTCTCAGGCTGGACCAGTCATTGGTTGGCCACTCCCACAATTTCTGCACCACCTTTACCCCAGCACAAGTTATAGGCAGGACAAATTGTAGGCCAAAGGTTATGTGGCTTAGTTGGTGTCCCAATCCCTCTACTGGAAGTCTTGCCTGGTTACAGGAGATAGTCAGTTCAGGCTATGTATTCCCTATTGGAGTCTTAACTGGAGTATTCCGTGTAGATTCCTGTGAGTTTCCATTGCACTAGGTTTCTACCTGTCTTAGTTAGGATTTCTATTGCTGTGATGAAACACCGTGACCAAAAAGCAAGCTGGGGAGGAAAGGGTTTATTCAGCTTACACTTCTACATTGTTGTTCATCACTGAAGGAAGTCAGGACAGTAACTCAAACAGGTCAGGATCCTGAAGGCAGGAGCTGATGCAGAGGCTGTGGAGGGATGCTGCTAACTGGCTTGCTTTTCATGGCTTGCTCAGCCCATTTTCTTATAGTACTTGGGTCCTGGACCATCTGCCCAGGCATGGTACTACTCACCATGGGCTAGCCACCGCCCCCCCTCGCCCCATCGATCAGTAAATGAGAAATGCCTTACAGCTGGATCTCATGGAGGCATTACCTCAACTGAGGCTTCTTCCTCTCTAATGACTCTAGCTTGTGTCAAGTTGACTCCCAAAATGAGCCAGTACACTACCTCACCCTGAAATGACCCCCTTTTCCAGTCATCTTTTCCAGTATTCTCCCCCTCCATACTCCCCCATTTGATCCCTCTTATTCCCAACCCCATCTGCCTCCAGTCTACCCATGAAATCTGTTCTATTTCCTATTCCCGGGAAGATCCTTGCATCCCCTTGAACCTTCCCTATTACTTAGCTTCTTTGGGTCTGTGGATTGTAGCATGATTATCCTTTATTTTACAGCTAATATCAACTTATAAGTGAGAACATACCATGTTTGTCATTCATGAGGGTCTGGGTTACCTCACTCGGGATGATTTTTTTCTAGTTCCATCCATTTGCCTGCAAATTTCATACTGTTATTGTTTTTAACAGCTGAGAATTGGGGTACACCATGTGGCGTGGGTAGTAGAAGAAAGAAGGCATTCCTGAGATGAAATTTTAAGGCCTATGTGGCAGCAGGAAGGTCCAGCCTCTTCTGATGGACTGAACCCCAAACAGGCATACAAAGCACATTTATTGAAAGTTGCACAAAGTATTTCCTCATACCAAGGTCCCTAATCTTTTTTTCCTTAAATTTTTTTATTCATTTTACATACCAACCACAGATTCCCCTCTCATCCCTCCTCCTGCTCCCCCTAAGCCTCTCCCCAACTCCCTCATCCTCTCCTCCAGAAGGGTAAGGCCTCCAATGGGGAGTCAGCAAAGCCTTGTACATTCAGTTGAGGCAGGACCAAGCCCCTCCCCCTGCATCAAAGGTGAGCAAGGCACCTGAAGTTCCCTAATCTCAATTTACTGTCTTACTGAAGGAGAGCATTACATGCCTCCATGACTCTAGTCCTTTATTATGTATCATGTGCAATACACAATAACACAAGAGCCTCAGGTGTGCCTGAGGTGTCTTGTGACCAAAGCCATGGGATGGCTGTAAAGCCCTTTCAGCAAAACAATTACTGTTTTCCACAAGGATTCTTCAAGGTCAAAGTACTTCTAAAAAACAACTGTTCGTTCTAATAGCTACCCCATACAGTGATTCTGCTAAATTCCTACAACAGCTGAGTAATACTCCATTGTGTAACTGTACCACATTTTCTTTTTCCATTCTTTAGTTGAAGGACATCTAGGTTGTTTCCAGTTTCTGGCTATTGTGAATAAAGCTGCTATGAATATAGTTGAGCAAGTAACTGTCCTGATGGTACAATGGAGTATTCTTTGTGTATATGCCCTAGAGTGGTATATCTGGGTCTTGAGGTCAATCAATTCTCAATTTTCTGAGAAACTGCCATGTTGATTTCCAAAGTGGCTGTACAAGTTTGCACCCCCACTAGCACAGGAAGAGTGTTCCCCTTGCTCCACTTCCTAGTCAGCATGAGCTGTCACTTGTGTTTTTGATCTTAGCCATTCTAACAGGTGCAAGATGGAATCCAAGTCATTTTGGTTTGCATTTCCCTCATGGCTAAGGATGTTGAAAACCTTTTAAAGTATCTCACAGCCATTTGAGATTACTTTGTTGAAAATTATCTGCTTAGATCTGTACCCTATTATTTAATTGGATTGTTTGGTTTGTTGATGTCTAATTTCTTGAGTTCTTTATATATTTCAGAAATTAGCCCTCTGTCAGATGTGGGGTTGGTGAAGGTCTTTTCTCATTATGTAGGCTGCTGTTTTGTCTTATTGACAGTGTACTTTGCCTTACAGAACCTTTCAGTTTCATGACCCATTTGTTAATTGTCAATTTTAGTATCTGTGCAATTGGTATTCTGTTTAGGAAGTTGTCTTCTGTGCTAATGCATTTAAGGCTACTTCCCACTTTCTCTTCTATCAGGTTTAGTGTATCTGGATTTATGTTGAGGTCTTTGATCCACTTGGACTTGAGTTTTGTGCAGAGCAATAGATATGGATCTATTTGTGTTCTTCTACATGTCATCATCCAGTTAGACCAACAGCATTTGTTGAAGATGCTTTATTTCTTTTCCATTGTATAATCTTGGCTTCTTTGTCAAAAATCAGGTGTCCATAGGTGTGTGGATTTATATCTGGGTCTTCAATTCAATTTGATCCACTTGTCTGTTTTTATGCCAATACCATGTGGTTTTTTTTTTGTTTTTGTTTTTGTTTTTACTATAGCTCTGTAGTAGAGCTTGAAATCAGGGATGGTGATACCTCTGGAAGTTCTTTTATTGTACAGGATTGTTTTAGTTATCCTGGGTTTTTTGTTTTTCCATATGAAGTTGAGTATTGTTCTTTTAAGGTCTGCAAAGAATTGTGATAGAATTTTAATGGTGATTGCATTTGAATCTGTAGATTGCTTTTGATAAGATTGCCATTTTCACTATGTTAATCCTACTGATCCATGGACATAGGAGAGCTTTACATCTTCTGATATCTTCTTCAATTTCTTTATTCAAAGACTTGAAGTTTTTATCATATAGGTCTTTCACTTGCTTGGATAAAGTTACCCCAAGCTATTTTTATATTATTTGTGGCTATTGTGAAGGGTGCTGTTTCCCTGATTTTTTTATCCAGCCTGTTTATCATTTGTATATAGGAGGGCTATAGATTGTTTTGTTAACTTTGTATCCAGCCACTTTGATGAAGGTGTTTGTCAGTTGTAGGAGTTCTCTGATAGAATTTTTGGGGTCATTTCTGTATACTATCATATTGCCTGCAAATAGTGATACTTTGACTTCTTTCTTTCCAATTTGTATTTCCTTGATCTCTTTAGTTTTCTTATTGCTCTAGCTAGAACTTCAAATACTGTATTAAATAGATACAGAGAGAGTGGACAGCCTTGTCTTGTTCCTGATTTTAGTGAAAGTGCTTTAAGTTTCTCTCTATTTAATTTGATGTTGGCTATAGGCTTGCTGTATATTGTCTTTATTGTGTTTAGGTATTTCCCTTGTATCCCTGATCTCATGAAGTCTTTAATCATGAAGGGGTGTTGGATTTATCAAAGGCTTTTCAGCATCTAATGAGATGATCATGTTTTTTTTCTTTCAATTTGTTTATATGGTGAATTATATTAACAGAGTTTTGTATGTTGAACTATCTCTGCATCTCTGGAATGAAGGTAACTTGATCATGGTGGATGATCTTTTTGATATGTTCTTGGATTCTATTTGCCAGTATTTTATTGAGTATTTTTGCATCAATATTCATGAGGGATATTAGTCTGTGATTCTCTTTCTTTGTTGCATCTTTGTGTGATTTGTGTATCAGGGTGACTGTGGCTTCATGAAAAGAATTTGGCAATGTTTTTATTTTGTGGAATGATTTGAAGAGTATTGGTATTAGCTCTTCTTTGAAAGTCTGGTAGAATTCTGTGTTAAAACTATCTGGCCCTGAGGGTTTTTTTTTGGTTGGGAGACTTTTAATGGCTGCTTCTATTTCCTTAGGAGTTATTAGTTTATTTACATTTTTAATCTGACCTTGATTTAACTTTGTTTAGTGGTATCAATAAATTTGTCCATTTCTTTTAGATTTTCCAATTTTGTGGAGTACAGTTTTTTGAAGTATGACCTAATGATTCTATAGATTTCTTCAGGGTCTGTTGTTATGTCCCCCTTTTCATTTCTGGTTTTGTTGATTTGGATATTCTCTCTCTGCCTTTTAGTTTGGATGAGGGTTTATCTATTTTGTTGATTTTTTTTCAAAGAACCAACTCTTTGTTTCATTGATTCTTTGTATTTTTCTCTTTGTTTCTATTTTATTACTTTCAACCCTCTGTTTGATTATTTCCTGCCTTCTTCTCCTCTTGAGTGTGTCTGCTTCTTTTTGTTTTAGAGATTTCAGGTGTGCAGTGAAATTAATAGCATGAGATATCTCCAAATTCTTCATGAAGGCACTTAATGCTATGAAGTTTCCTTTTAGCACTGCTTTCATTGTGTCCCATAAGTTTGGGTATGTTATGCATTCATTTTCATTGAATTCTAAGAAGTCTTAAACTTCTTTATTTCTTCCTCAACCCAGTGGTCAGGAAGGGTTGTCAGTAGAGAGTTGCTCAGTTTCTATGAGTTTGTGGGCTTTCTGTTGTTTTTGAAATCCAGCTTTAATCCATGGTGGTCTGATAAGATACAGGGAATTATTTCAATTTTATTGAATCTGTTGAGACTTGCTTTGTGCTGAGTATATGGTCAGTTTTAGAGACGATTTAATGAGTTGCTGAGAAGAAGATATATTCTTTTATGTTTGGGTGAAATGTCCTGTAGACATCTGTTAGGTCCATTTGATTAATAACATCTGTTAGTTCTCTTATTTCTCTTTTTAGGCTCTATCTGGATGACCTGTCCACTGGTGAGAGTAGGGTGTTGAAGTCTCCCACTATTATTGTGTGGCGTTCTATGTGTGATTTAATCTTTAGTAGTGTTTCTTTTACAAACGTGGGTGCCTTTATGTTTGGGACATAGACGTTCAGAGTTGAGACATCATCTTGGTGGATTTTTCCTTTGATGAGTATGAAATGACATTCCCCATCTTTTTTGATTAATTTTGGTTTGAGGTCTATTTTGTTATATATTAGGATAGCTAAACCAGCTTGATTTTTAGGTCCATTTGATTTCAAAATATTTTTCCAACCCTTTACTCTGAGGTAATGTCTATCTTTGATATTGAGGTGTGTTTGTTGTATGCAGCAGAAGGATAGTTCCTGTTTTCATTAGCCTGTTTCTTTTTATTGGTGAATTGAATCTACTGATGTTGAGGGATATTAATGACCAATGATTGTTAATTCCTATTATTTTGCCATTGTTGTTGGTAGTGTGTGTGTGTGTGTGTGTGTGTGTGTGTGTGTGTGTTTGCCTTCTTTAGGTTTTGCTAGTGTGAGATTATCTATTGCCTGTGTTTTTGTGGGTATAGGTAACTTCCTGCAGTTGGAGTTTTCCTTCTGGTATCTTCTGTAGGGCTCCCTTTGTGGATAGATACTATTTGAATTTGACTTTTTCATGAAATATCTTTTTTTCTCCATATATGGTGATGGACAGTCTTGCTGGGTATAGTAGTCTGGGCTGGCATCTGTGGTCTCTTAGAGTCTGCAAAAATCTGTCCAGGCCCTTCTGAATTTTAAGGTCTCCATTGAAAAGTCAGGTGTAATTCTAGGTCTTCCTTTATATGTTACTTGGCCCTTTTCCCTTGCCACTTTTAATTTCTTTCTTTGTTCTATATGTTTACTGTTTTGATTATTATGTGGTGAGGCAATTTTCTTTTCTGATCCAATCTATTTTGTGTTCTATAAACTTCTTATTCTTTTATAGGCATGTCCTTTTTAGGTTGAGAAAATTTTCTTCTATGATTTTGTTAAATATATTCTCTGGATTTTTGAGCTGGCTTTCTTCTCCTTCTTCTATTCCTATTATTCTTATATTTGGTCTTTTTTTAAGTGTCCCAGATTTCCTGGATGTTTTATGTTAGGAGTTTTTTAGATTTAACATTTTCTTTGAATGATGAATCCATTTCCTCTATTGTGTCTTCAACGCCTGAGATTCTCTCTTCCATCTCTTGTATTCTGCTGGTGATGCTTGCGTTCCTGTTCACTTACCCAGATTTTCCATTTCCAGGATTCCACCCATTTGGTTTTTTAAAAATTGCTTCTATTTTCATTTTCAGATTTTGAACACTTTGTTTTTTCTTGGTTTACTTTTAAGGACTTACTGATTTCTTCCAATTTTTGTTTGTCTTTTCCTCAATTTCTTTAAGAGATTTGTTCATATCCTCTTTAAGGACCTCTATTATCTTCATAAAGTAATTTTTAAAGTCATTTTCTTGTGCTTCAGCTGTGTTGGATTGTTCAAGTATTGCTGTTGTAGGATAGCTGGGCTCTGGTGATGCCATATTGCCTTTTGTTATTGATTATGTTCTTACACTGGTGTTTAGACATCAGTATTTGGAATGATTTTAGGTCTAAGTGTTGATTCCTGTGTTTGACTTTGTTGGATGGGTGTTTTGTTCCTTGGTTTCTCTTTCCTCTCTGGTCTTCTGGCCTAAATGGCCAAGGGTTCTATTGACTAGAGCGTCTTCAGGTCCAATAGTGTGTCCCCTCTGGAGATTTTGGGCCCTAAGGTCCCTAGATCAGGCCTGGCCTCTGGTAAAGCCACCAAAGTTGTAGACCAGTACATGGAGCCCAGGAAAGGAGGTGCAGTCTGGGGTCCCTAGGTCTGGCCTGGCCTCCAGCACAGCTACTGGGGCTAGGGTCCCCAGATCCAGCCTGTGCTCCAGTAAAGCTAAAGTCTGCTTTTTAAGTTGTAGGCTGAGATATGGAGCCCAAGGGAGGGGATGTAGTCTGGGATTTCTAGATCTTGCCTGGCCCCTTATAAAGCTGAAGACTTCTTTCAACGTTGTAGGCCTGGATATGGAGCTTGGGGTGGGAGTGCAGTCTGGGGTTGTCAAGCAGGCCTAAAGAGGTTTAGTGGGTGGTGGGCAATGTCTCCCCTGGGGTTTCTAGGACCGCTCTGGCCTCCAATAAGGCTGCCGTGGCTGTGGGCTCTAGTTTCAAGCCCAGGGGAAGGGGTGCAGTCTGGGCTTATTGGGTGAGTTTTAAGGGGTATTAGTGGGCAGTGGGTGGTATCTTATCTGGGGTGCCTAGATCCTGCCTGGCCTCTGGTAAAGCCAAAGACTTCTTCCAAAGTTGTAGGCCAGGATATGGGGGCTAGGATTAGGGGTACAGTTTGGGATTGTTGGGCAGGCTTAAATGGGTTTAGTGGGTTTCTTACCTGGGATTCCTAGGACTAGCCTGGACTCTGTAAGGCTTCCAGGGATGTGAGCCCTAGTGTAGAGCCCAGGGGAGTGGGTGCAGTCTTTTCCTTCAATTTCTTTAAGGGATTTATACATTTTCTGTTTAAGGATCTCTATCCTCTTCACAGAACTGGTTTCAAGGTCATTTTCTTGTGCTTCACCTGTGTTGGCTATTCTGGGTTTGCTGTAGTAGGATATCTGGGCCCTGGTGGTGGCATATTGCCTTGGCTGCTGTTGTGTTCTTATGCTTTCATCTAAGCATCTGGGGTTGGAGTGATTTTTAGGTCTAGGTGCCAATCCTTTTGTTGTTCCTGTTGTTGATGATGTCCAGCTTTAATCTGTGGTGGTCTGATAGAATGTAGGGAGCTATTTCAATTTTCTTGTATCTGTTGAGACTTGCTTTGTGTTTTAGTATGTGGTCAATTTTGAAAAAAGTTCCATGAGATACAGAAAAGAAGGTGCATTCTTTTGTGTTTGGGAGGAATGTTCTGCAGATATCCGTTAGGTCCATTTTGTTTATAATGGCAGTTAGTTCCAGCATTTTTATGCTTAGTTTTTGTCTGGATGACCTGCCTGTCTGGAAGACCTGCCTGTTTAGATGACCTGCCTGTCTGGATGACCTGCCTGTCTGGATGATCTGCCTGTCTGGATGACATGCCTGTCTGGACGACCTGCCTGTCTGAAGGACCTGCCTGTCTGGAAGACCTGACTGTCTGGATTACCTGTCTGTTGGTGAGAGTGGGTACTGAGTACTCCCACTATCAGTGTGTGAGTGTCAGTATATGGTTCCATTTACAAACTTGGGTGCCTCTGTGTTTGGGGCACAGATGTTAAGAAGTGAAACATCTTCTTGGTGGATTTTTCCTTTGATGAATATGTAGTGTCCTTTCCAATCTCTTCTGATTAAATTTGGTTTGAAGTCTACTTTGTTATTATATATATATATATATATATATATATATATATATATATATATATATATATATATATATATATATAATGGCTACACCAGCTTCATTCTTAGGTCAATTTGCTTAGAATGTCTTCTAAAAACCCTTTACCCTGAGGTAATGTCTATTCTTGATGTTGACTTGTGTTTCTTGTATGCAGAACAAGGATGGATTCTTGATGGGGGAATATCTTTCTGTATGTTGCAAATATGTGTTGCTCTGATTGTTTGATAAATAAAGCTGTTTGGCCAATGGTGAGGCAGAATAGGGTTAGGTGGGACATTCTAACTAGAGAGGAGGAAAGAGAAAGGCAGAACAGAGTAGATGGCAGTCCGCCGTCTAGGGAGCAGCATGTAATGGCACACAGGCAAAACCACAGAACATGTGGCAACATATAGATTAACAAAAATGGGCTGAGTTTTAATGTAAGATCTAGTCAGTGGTAGGCCTGAGCTAATGGTCATGCAGTTATAAGTAATATAAGCTTCTGAGTGATTCTTTTATAAGCAGCTGTGGGGTCCGTGGGGCTGGGCAGGACTGGAGAAAACTTCAGCTACAAATGGCATCAAGACATGGGGCAAGAGTTTCCACCTAAAACCTGAGAAAGCTTAAAAAAAGATTCTAAAGTGGAACTAAAAATAGCTTCCTAGCTGTCTCTCTCAGGCCAGCCACAGACTTGAGCTACTCTATGGCAGGTTTGTGGCATGGGAGCTTGACCTGCAGCATGGCAGATTCCAAGCCATGCAGTACATGGATATGGCTTTTGCTAGTACAAAAAAAAAAAAAAGGTTTCTGGGCTACATGCTGCTTTGATAGAGGCACAGACCCACTGCCTCCCAGAGTCCAGTGGTGAGCATGGTTCCCCCAAAGCTGGTGGTAAACGTAGTTCTGCCATGTTGGAAAGCTGAGGTAGGTGAGGTGGGCAGAGCCAGCAGCCACAGCTGCCATTTCAGTCCTAGTAATACTGCAGTATTACTAGCATTAGGTTCACAATAAGACAGATTCAGATGGAATAGTTTACAATGTGTGTAAAAATGTATGTAGGCTTAAAAGAGAGAAAAATACATACAGTTATATAAAGAAATAGCTTTAAAAAAACAAAGTCTTTTAAAAACAGTAAAGATAGCCGGGCGGTGGTGGCACACGCCTTTAATCCCAGCACTCAGGAGGCAGAGCCAGGCGGATCTCTGTGAGTTCGAGGCCAGCCTGGACTACCAAGTGAGTTCCAGGAAAGGCGCAAAGCGACACAGAGAAACCCTGTCTCGAAAAACCAAAAAAAAAAAAAAAAAAAAAAACCCAAAAAAAACCCCAGTAAAGATAATATAAAAAATAAGCCACATAAAGATGGATATTACACAGAAAATCTGGATTGTGTTGTCTTTGGGATTTTTAACTGCAGAAAGACATTTGATTTTAAAGGCTGCTCAGTTAAACCAATATGTATATTTTAAAGGTATTTTTACTTCAAAATTTGGGTCTAAGGATATGTTGCTTTGGAAAGGAGGCTCTGCTTTTGTTTCCACAGGAAGTAAGAGGCTATGGATTTGTTCCAGATTAAGATACATCAGGTTTGACCAGCCAAGACCCCCTGAAAGGTCTCCAATGACACCATGGCCCAGATGTTCTATCCAAAATGGCTTCAAGGCAATTTTCTCATACAATACAGCTTCACAGACTATTCCAGTCAGGACTTAACTATAATTCTTAATTTTCTCAAGGTCCCCATAAGAATACAGTGCCCTCTATTAGCCAAAAGTAGCCTAGAAAACTACGTCTACATCCCCCCCCCAAGAATGGATTATGGATATTTGTCTTTGTTTAGATTGCTGGTTACAAATTGTTATTGGTCATAGTCAATCTCTTTCTAAAACGAGAAAGGGAAATATGGCATAAAAATGTAGGGTATAGATATGATAGGATGAAAAGGTAGATTATTGAACCTACTTTTAAAGAGCAACAACTTGTTTAAAAATGTTTTACATTGCTATGGATTTTAGTTTATTGATACAAATTTAAAGTTGATTTTGTTATTATATATATGTATATATATTTCTACTCTCATTTAAGGTATTATGTTTATGTAATTCATTTAAATTGTAGTAGATAATTAAGAAATACAGATTAATAATTAGTCTTCTGTGATAGTCAAACTTATAGTCATATTAAGTTTTCTAGGTATGCATAGATATAATTCAGTCAGGCAGGTAATCGTCAAACACTTCTAAGACCTACAGAATATGGCATTTAAAATGTTTTAAAAACTTAGACTTTCTGGACAATGAGACACGTCTGCTCCTGACAGCACCAATTTACTTCAAAGAGAAAGATGGGCGTCAAAGACACTCCATATGGAGTTTATCTTCTTCTTGGCATTTGGGTAAGAAACTGTTCTTACCTGGACTGCTTGACAAAATGTTGCATCTACTGGACATGCAGGACTCATAGGAAGGTGACCACTGAACTTTACAAGGCAAGATGGTCCTTCAGGTTCCTGCTTCACAGAAGAAACTGCCCAGACATTCTACAGGACACAGAAAAAAAATGACTGAGAGACTCTAGGCCTGTAGGCTAAAGAATGGATGCCCCAACATTACAGAACTTTGGGTGACTGTCCCGGCAGCCAGCTGTCTCTGTCATTCTAGATTTTGCAAGTTGCTTACAATGCATTTCCTGTTTACTTAGGTAATATTATATCCTTCTGAGTTCTTTGATGTAGTTGAAGACTAGATAATTATAATTTTCCTTGGTCATGATAAAAGATAAGTTAGATATAAAACCTTGGACTGACAAAGGATAAATAAAATATTTATTTTTACAAAATACAAATAGACTAGATATTGTAACTGTAATTCTTGCTTGATAACTGTTCTGTTATATGTAATTTTAATAGGTTAAAGTTAAAACCTTCCTTTTGTTAGACAGAAAAGGGAAAGTGATGGGGGAATGTCTTTCTGTACACTGTGAATATGTATTGCTCTGATTGTTTGATAAATAAAGCTGTTTGGCCAATGGTCAGGCAGAATAGGGTTAGGCAGGACATTCTAACTAGAGAGGAGGAAGGAGAAAGTCAGAACAGAGTAGACAGCAGTCTGCTGTCTAGGGAGTAGCATGTAATGGCACACAGGCAAAACCACGGAACATGTGGCAACATATAGATTAACAAAATTGGGCTGAGTTTTAATGTAAGATCTAGTCAGTGGTAGGCCTGAACTAATGGCCATGCAGTTATAAGTAATATAAGCTTCTGAGTGATTATTTTTATAAGCAGCTGTGGGGTCCGTGGGGCTGGGCAGGACTGGAGAAAATTTCAACTACAGATCCTATTTTCTCATCCATTCTGTCTGTGTATATCCTTGTATTGGGGAATTGAGACCATTGATACCGATAGATATCAAGGACCAATGGTTGTTGATTCATGTTATTTTGTTGTTGTTGTTGTTGTTGTTGTTATTGGTGGTGGTGGTGGTAGTGGTGCTGGTGGTGCTGCTGCTGTTGCTGCTTGTGTGTGTGTGTGTGTGTGTGTGTGTGTGTGTATGTGTGTGTGTGTGTGTGTGTTCTTTTCTTTGATTTTTCTGGTCTGATATTATTTATTTACTGTATTTTAATGGTTGTATTTCATATCTTTAGTTGGAGTTTTCCTTCTAGGATCTTCTGTAGGCTGGAGTCTCTATTCATTTTCTTGGTGAAGCTTGCCTCTGTAGTTTCTGTTTGAATTTCTAAATTTTTCATGTCTGGAATTCCCTCATTTTGAGTTTTCTTTATTGATTCCATTTCCATTTTCAGGTCTTGAGCAGTTTTATTCATTTCCTTATACTATTTGTTTGTGTTTACCTGGATTTCTTTAAGAATTTTTAAAAATTCATTTTCTCTTGAAGGACCTCTATTATCTTTATATACTCTGTTTTAAGGTCTTTTTCTTGGGCTTCAGCTATGTTGGAATATTTTAGGCCTACTGTGGTAGGGTTGTTAGACTCTAGTGGAGACATATTGTCCTGCTGTTACTGCATTTTCACACTGGTGTTTAGGCATCTGGGATTGGGATGACATAGGTCTGGTTTTATCTTTGTTGGGTGGTTGTTTGATTCCCTTGTTTCTGCTTCTTCCCTGGACTTCATAAGAGTATGATGCTATGTGTTTCCTGGTAGACAATGTTCTGTGGACCTGTTTCCCTATCTTGCTCAGCTGGGTTATTCCAAGGGAGGGCCTGCTGGTGTTGGAGGTTGAGATGAGTTGAAAGAGGAAATGTTGGAGAAGATCTTCATGATCCACTTGGGGATGGGGTCAGAGAAGAAAGGGAGAACACAGCAGGGGTTCTGCTACAGGACTGGGGATGGGACTGGGGAATTGGATCTGGAGGAGCAGAAGGAGAAGCAGAGATCTGCAGTTAGTCTACCTGCTTCCCTGGCGGGAGTGGCCTTTGGGTTAGCAGGAGTGCCTGCTGTTGTTGGGTACTGGGATAAAGCAACAAGTCAGAGGAGGGAGGTTAGAAGGGGAATATCTGTGATATCCACAGAAGATAGGGACAGGGGCAGGGAAGGATGCAGCAGGCATTTTGTTGCAGAGTTTGGTTAGATTGGTGGGTTGGGTCTAGAAGAACAGAGGGAGAGGTGAAAATCTAAGTCAGCCTACCTGCTTCCCTGGCACGAGTCGAGATATGAAGTTTTTAAATGATAATTCCATCAAGAATATGTAACAAAAGTGCACTTAACATCAGGTGTGAAACATAGTCATTTTTCTTTTTGCAGAAATAGAAAATTATATTGGAAAATTCAATCTAAAAATTTAGAGAGAAGTGCAAAAACTTTGAACAGTCAAATATTACTGAGAACTAAAATAAAGCTAGGGTATTTTTACTTCTGGATTTAACTACTTATTATAAAATTACCATAATCAAGACAAACAGGTATTTGTCAAACACACACACACACACACACACACACACACACACACACACACTTGGATCTGCACATGCACACACATATGTGCACTCATATAATCACATACATGTACTAATGGAATAGAATTGATAATCCAGCAATAAACTTCTACTTCTACAGTAGATTTACTTTTAACAGGACTGCAAAGACCATTAAATGGGGAAAAGAATAATCTTTTAAAAAATAGTACTGGGAAAAATGAATGTCTCTATGCACAAGAAGTAATTTGTATCGTTACTACATGACACCATACAAAAACAAACACAACTGGCTTGCATACAATACAATTGGAAAAAATATGGATAGAAACCTTCATGCTTTCTGGGGCTAGAGAGATGGCTCAGTGGTGAGGAGCACTTTCTATTCTTGCAGAGGACTGGAGTTCAGTCCCCAGTACTGACATGGGTGCTCACAACGGCCTGTAACTGCAGTTCCAGAGAATCCCATTGCCTCAAAAGCTACCTGCACACACATCTGCACACACATTCACACACACACACACACACACACACACACACACACACACAAATAATAAAAACAAATCTTTTAAAAAAATAATCTTCATGCTTTCCAAATTGTAATTTATTTTAAATAGAATAAAAAGTACTAGAAAATTTGGTCGTTAAATTGTTTTTTTAAACATTAAAAAAACCTTTTGTCCAAGTGCTTTATTGACATATGTAAGGCTCTTTCAAGGTTGGAATGAGCTATCCTGGGGTATTTATTACTAAATTAGTAAATAGGAATAGCATATCTATGCCATTTTTATCTGATGAACGTGGAAAATCAGACTGCCTACTTCGCTGTCATTCTCTCATTTCTGGGTCTGGCTTACTGTTTCCTCCTTTTAGTGTTGTATAACTGTCTCTTACATTGTTCCAGAACCTGTAGCCAGAAGTAATAGGCAGAAACCAGTCTCCGTCTTAGTCAGGCTGTCTAAAGGTCTTTTCAAGTTTGGTAAGACAATCTAAATCACTTTCAGGAATAGCTCAGAAATCTTATTATGTGGCTATTATGGAGCTTCCAATGTCTGATTTTGTTATGCTTTGGATTTTAAATGTATCCCAAAGGTCCATGTGCTTGGGATCCAGCTTGTGGTACTTCGGAAAGTGATGGAACGTTTAGGAGGTCAGGCCCAGTAGGAGGAAACCAGATCATTGGGGATATGCTGTTGAAAGAAATATTGGGACCCCAAACCTTTTGAATCTCTCTTTGATTTTCAGTTGCCAGAAGGTGAGTAACTTTCCTCCACCTCATGGTTCTGTCATCATGATTGTACTGTGCCTCTATGGGTACAAAGCAATCGGACCAGCTGGCTATCAACTAAAACTTATAAAACCATCAGCCAAAATAAACCTTTCCTCCTAAGTTTTCTTAGAAATTCTGTCACATCAGTGGAAAGCTGTCTAGCGCAACGCCCCTAATGCAAGCAGTTCATCTGCAATTATAAGTTTTTCAGTAAAAATTCTTAATTGTGGCAAAAATACATTATGAAAAATTAACACCTAACCATCCACTGTGCTGTTACGTGTCTCCATACTTTTGTGTAACAGATCTCCATAAGTTTTCATCTTGCAAAACTGAAACTTTATACTCACTGACAACTCCCTCTATCTCTCATCCACCTTCTAGCAGTGACCATTCTACTTTCTGTTTCTATGAATTTGATTACTTTACATGAGTCAAATAACATCTTATTTGTTTTCTCAAGACTGGTTTGTTTCACTTTGTATAACATGTTCAAATTTCATCCATGATAGAACAGGATTTTCTTTATTTTGGAAGCTGAATAATATTTCATTGACTGTTTTATACTATATTTTGCTATTCATTATTATATTTTAGGTAATTCCCAATGATGAGAATTGTGAATGGTGCTATAATGAATATTGGTATGCACAAATTTCTTCAAAATCCTGCTTTCGATTCATTTGGGTATATATGTACTAGTGAGATTGTTGACTCATAGGGCTTGCATTTTAAAGAAACCTCTATTTTTTTTCCACATTAGTGTACCCATTTTACATTGCTACCAACCAATGGGATAAATCCATGGAGTCTATTTGATGGTCAAGGGAATTTTTGGGGGTTAACTCACAATCAGAATAAAGGAGTTGGTTGCAGAATCCTGGAGGGGTGGAGCACGGTCCATTGTGGTTCTCAGGAGAGTTCTGCCTTGATCCCACCAACATCCAAGACCACGAGGTAGCAAAGAGAAGAGAAAAGAGCACATGGATATGCATCCTAGGTGTTAAGGGTCCCTGGTGGCCACGCCCGAGGGGCAGGTACCTAGCAGCTACCTGCTGCCTCACTAGGGTGGTGCTTCAGGGCATGGCACAAACCACCACCCACTGCAACCAACAGTGTGCAAAAGTTCCAATTTCTCAACATCCTTGTCAACATTTTTTATATATACATTGAAGGGCAGGCCATCTAACTAAATACAGCTTTGTAAGACCAGAAATCACATTTTGACCAATTTACAGCATGAAATGTGTCTTAGTTAGGGTTTCTATTGCTGCAACAAAACACCATGACCAAAAAGCAAGTTGGGTAGAAAAGGGTTTATTTGGCTTACACTTCCACATTGTTGTTCATTATTGAAGGAAGTCAGGACAGGAACTCAAGCAGGGTAAGAACCTGGAGGTAGGAGCTGATGCAGAAGCCATTGAGGGGTGCTGCTTACTGGCTTGTTTCCCATGGCTTGCTCAGCCTGCTCTCTTTTAGAACACAGGACCACTAGACCAGGGAGAGCACCACCCACCATGGGCTGGGCTCTCCCCCATTGACCACTAATTGAGAAAATGCCTTACAGCTGGATCTCATGGAGGCATTTTCTCAATTGAGGGGCCTTCCTCTCTGATGACTCTAGCTTGTGTCAAGTAGACACACAAAATTAGCCAGCACAAAATGGTTGTTTTGTCCATACAGTGTACAAAGATGATAATGATTCACATGGGAGTCACTCTGGACAGCACATGTAGATGTTGACACGTGTGTGTGTGTGTGTGTGTGTGTGTGTGTGTGTGTGTGTGTGTGTAAATCCCCTGTGACCATGCTACAAAAATTATACAAAGTATGAATTTGGCTGTAATTTTCTTCTGAAATCCCATTTCTTTTAGTTAACCCTAAAATACAGATTCCAGGAGAGCCCACCAGTGCCAGTTGGACTAAGAGGTGAGTCTTTGTCCTCACAGTCTATCACCCCAGCCTCTAAGCTTTGGGCCCAGGGGCAAAACTCTGCACCCCCACACCACCACGCATTGCAGTCCTAGTTTCAGGCCAGGAAGCAAGTCTCCTGCAGGCAGGCCAGACTACCACCATCCCCCACTGCGCCCTGTAACCTACAAGCCCCACCCCACCCCCCAAAACCACCCATCCTTCAAGACCGCAGCTGCTTCCTGAGACACAGAGTCCATCATCACCGATTGGACCAAGTGCTCTGATTGGACCAGGAGTATCGATCGGACCAAGAGAGGCTTCCTCAGACACAGATACCACTTGCACTGAGTGGAGGAAGAGATGGGTAGATTTCAGTGCAAACACAGTCAACAACATAAAGACCAATATAGCACCACCAGAACCTAGTGGTTCTACATCAGCAAGATCTAAACATCCCAATGCAGAAGAAGCAGAAGAAATTGACCTTAAAAATGACTTTATAGAGGGCTAGGGGGTGGGAGGAGGGAGGAGGGGGGATCTAGGGGTGGTATGTGGAGTGAGTAGAAAATTTCTTAATAAAGAAAAATGAAAAAAATAAGTCGAATAATAAAAAACTGAAGGAATTGAAAAAAACAAAAACAAACAAACAAAAGACACATCCCTCCTTTAAGTTCTTTACACTCTACCTAACCTTTGTGTTTATATTGATTGTAATTTACTTATCAATTAATTATTGACAGAATTGGAGAAAGAAGGACAATAAGAAATCATGCACATTCTACTGTACTTTAAGTTATATTTTTAATTTCTTATTGTTATAGTTGACTTCCAAATATTTATAGGACTAATGTTTATAACAAATTTCTTTTATAAAGATTGATTAATAGTATCCTAATTTTGGAGAAAAGGGCAGAAACAAGTCAAAATGTATTTGGTAGTTAGAAATCTGAATTTGGCAGAAAGTAAATAGTTAATTTAAAAAAATAAGTGTTCATATATGTAAAAGGAAATAAGTAAATAAATAAAATTGAATGTTTCTAAATAGTCTAAAAAATAAAGATGACTTTATGAAGATGGTAGAGGCCTTTAAAGAGGAAATGAAAAATTTCCTTAAAGAAATTGAGGAAAAGACAAACAAAAAATTGGGAGAAATCAATTAATCCCTTAAAGAAAGACAAGAAAAAGCAATTAAACAGATGCGAGCATAACCAACATTATGTCGTTAAAGATACGATGGAGGAAATAGATTTGTCAGTTAAAGAAAATATTAAAATATTAATATTAATATTTAATATTAAATATTAAAGCCAACAAAGTCATAACACAAAACATCCAGGAAATCTGGGACACCATGAAAAGACCAAGCGTAAGAATAATAGGGATAGAAAGAGAAGAATACCAGCTCAAAGGCACAGAAAATATATTCAACAAAATCATAGAAGAAAACTTTCCCAACCTAAAGAAGGAAACACCTATGAAGATACAAGAAGCTTACAGAACACCAATTAGACTAGATCCAAAAAGTTTATTAAATAAAAAATAGTCAGGTCGCAGAAAAGGAGACAACATTGCAAGCCATGTATTATGTTATTAGGGTCTAATTTTCACAACTCATATAGAAACTTTATAACCCTGTATAGCTTCCAGAAATTTGTATTCAAATTCTTCACAAATTAGCAAATTTTAAAATCAGTAAAGGACTTGAATATAAATTTCTCAACAGAAAAGGTAAGAAACCAAAGGAGTCAACAGATAGATGAAAATTAAAGCAAAAGTTGATGCCTTTTCTTATTTACTAGAGTGGCTATAATAAACAAAATGAAGGAAAACAGTAAGCTTTGTTTGGGAAGTAAAGAAAAGGAAATGTTTATATGCTGACAACAGGGTTGTAAAATAGTACGTCAATGCTGCAAACTGTTGTAGCATTTCCTCTGATTTAAAATATCTCAAGATTTCCTTTTCCTACTTCGCCACTGTGCTGGTTAGGCTTTTCTGTCAACTTGACACAAGGTTGGGTCATCTGGGAAAAGGGAACGTCAAATTGAGAAAAGACTTTCATCAGATTTGCTTACTGCTCTAGAGGTGGTGGGATGTGGGAGAACGATGTGGATAAATGAGGTCGACTAAAGTCTCAAGCAACAGCAAACTTTATTCAAAGCATCCAATAATTATACTCTGAGGGTAAAGGGAGTTATGAGTAATGTGTCCAATCACAATTGGACATATGGCAAGCCACATATGGCAGGCAAGCCACACCAGACAAACATGTTTTTCCATAGAGGCATATAAACAAATAACAATAGTCAGTTGTAATGAATAATCTGGAGTAAACTCACTCCTATCTGCTACACCTGGGAGGGGCACCAAAGCACATTTCAAGAACAATTCCATCTTTTGAAGAAACTTAACATCACAAGACTCTTGTCTTGGTTTCTTGGTGTCTTCTCACAAGCACTGAGAATTCGCCTCATATGAGGAGGCGATCTCCTGGACCATGTTCTAACAAGACTGGCCTGTAGACAAGTCTGTGGGGGCATAATTTTAGTTAAAGACTGATATTGGAAGGTACAGCTCATTGTGTACAGTGCAAACCCTGAGCAGGTGGTCCTAGGTTGTATGAAAAAGCAAACTGAGCAACCAAGTAATCAGCACTCCTCCATGGCCTCTGCTTTAGTTTCCACCTCCAGGGTCCTGCCTGGTTTGATCCTACCTTGGCTTCTCTCAATGACGGATTGTGATCAGGACATATAAGCCAAATAAAACCTTTATTCCTCACATTGCTTTTGGTCATGGTGTTTATCAGTAATAGAAAACAAACTAGAACACTCACCACAGGAAGAAATGAAGTGTTCAGTCATTCTTCAGTGTGGATGACCTATGAAAATATAAGTGAAGCAATACACAAAGCCACACATTATATAATCCAATCATTTTGAAATATTCAGAATAGGAAAATTCACAGACAATAAGTACATTAGTTCTTGTAAGCAGTCCACAAAAAGGGAACCTGGGATAATCATTCATAAGTACACACTTTCTTTTGAAGTTAATGGAAATATTCCAGAATTAGAAAGCAGTAATGGCTGCACAACATAGTCAATTAATTAAAAGTGAGTTATCGACCTTAAAATGAATTTTATTATATAATTTATATTTAATTGAAAATAAAACTGAATTACTGATATGCACTATAAAATGGATGAATCTAAAAAAACCATTATGCTAAGTTAAAGAAGCCAGTACATTTATAGACTCACAAAGGGGATTGATGAAGTTGAAGTGGGGGCAGGAATAGGGAATGACTGCAAATAGCTGGAGGCTTTCTTTTGTAATAGTGAAATATTTGGGTATTGATTGTAGTCTTTATTGTACAACTCTGAAAATCACTTTACAGTATGTACATTGAGCTTAATAAATTATTTAAAATTAAGTAAGGCAATACCAGATTATATTGGATCATGTAATCAATATTAAGTGCTTTGCATTTATTAAGATAGAGATAAGTTATTAGAGACTTTTGTAAAGAACTTATTTCACACCATGACTTCCATGTTAAGAAGAGGATTGTGGAAGCACCAGAGCAGAAGCAGGGAATGAAAAAGTATCCAAATAAACAAACAAGGGTTATGTTGACCAGGGTGTTAAAATGGAAATGTGAGAAGGAAGAAGCAGAAATTCTCTGGAAAAATGTTCTTTTCGGGGGCAGTAGTCACTGTTAGTTCTTATCCAAGTTTAATCTTATATTTAAAAAGCCCCCTGCAAAAGGTAATCTATTAGTTCCATTTTTAGATAGCCAAGATTGTAACATAAATTAAAGAAAACAATTTCTTGGACACAAATTTAAATCAAATACATGGAAAGACACACAACTATAATACACTTTGAAATGTTCTGATAACATGCTGAGTGATTTAGAAACCTGCACACATGCACAGGAGTGAATACATGACCAGGAAAGACCTGGAAAAGGAGTAGCTTTTTTAGTCATTCACCTTAACTGAACTCGAGGCTCTACGTTACAAGGTAATGAAAGTGTAGATTAACATATAAGGCACACATTCACAAGTAGATCCTTTTATTCATTTTGGTTGACCAAAATTAGACTGAAATAGGGGTGAATCTTAAGAACTCATAACTAAATGAGTAACTAAATTAGCTGTTAGAAAACTGAGTATCTGTACACTTAAGGGAATACAGAACTTACAGAATGATTTCAAGAAAATTACTAAATAAGCAAGAAGCAATGAGAAAAGCAACACTAATAACAAGACTAAAAATAAAACTGTGACAAGAAACAATGTGCTAAATAACATGTTTTGACAACTCTATTATCAGAAATATTCTAACATATCCAATTTCTAACAGATAACTAAGAAGTACAACAAAATATAGCCTTATGTGACATATTAATAAAATATTCAGATAGAGAAAAATGTCTTTGATGGAGAAATGGAAATTATGAAGTTGGAAATTTCACTAGATGATCTTTTTTATGGTTTTTTGAGACAAGGTTTCTCTGTGTAGCCGTGGCTATCCTGGAACTCACTCTGTAGACCAGACTGGCCTCAAACTCACAGAGATCCACCTGCCTCTGCCTCCCAAGTGCTGGGATTAAAGGCATGTGCTACCACTGCCAGGCTCATTAGATGATCTTAACTCATTTGAGTTGACATAAAAAATAATCAGTGAACTCAAAGATGGATCAGTTGGGATAACTCAGAAGTATCGAAGAGTCCTATAGGATATTATGAAATGGACAAACATGTCCACAATGAGAATGCTGATGTGGAGGAAAAATAAAGAGCCATAGAAAAATAGTTGAAGAAACAATGACTGAAAAGTTCTTCGGCAGTTTGCTGAGAAACACTGATCCCCAAATCAGAGTTCAATTAACTCCTAGTTGAGAAAGCTTAAAATTATCCAGAATATTTTCACACACACACACCCCCCTTAGACAAACTGTGAAATTAAAAATAGTTATGAAGGCAGCAAGGGAGGGACTCACCATGTCAAAGGGATTATGAATACCATTAATAGTTTGGTGAGAATCCACAGAGGGCAGAAAGCTATATAATGTTTTTAAGTACTGAAAGGAAAAAACTGACTGCCAACTAAGTTTTTATACTGATAAAAATTATTCTAAAAAAAGAGAAGGAATTAAGACACTCACAGGTAAACAAAAATGGAGTGAATTTATTGCTAACAGAGTTTCCTTAAAATAAAACTGAAAAAGTCAGCCTGAAACGCAAAGAGCACTAGTTTAACTAGTTTAACTTAAACCCTCAAAAATGAATAAAAATTACTAAGGAAAAGTGCAACATAAGCAAATGAAAAGGGCATCATTCATGTGTTTTTGTAGCACTTTTCCTATCTGAAATAGAATAACGAAGTAACAAAGATTAGACTAGATAAATGAAATAGAGACTAGACTAACCACACACAAAATCAACAAAACAAAAAAATTGGGTCTTCAAAAGGATCAGCAATACTGACAAACCTTTAGATGCACTGACTAACAAAAAGACTACCAAGCTGGGCATGATGGTGCACGCCTTTAGTCCCAGCACTCAGGAGACAGAGGCATGCAGATCTCTGTGAGTTTGAGGCCATCCCTTTCTATATAGTGAGTTCCAGTCCAGGGACTACATAGTGAGACCCTGTCTCAAAAAACAAAACAAAACAAAAGACCACCAAAATCACAAATGAAAGTAGAAACAATTGGTAACAGTTTTACAAAAATAAAAATGTTTGTGGAAACAAATGAATATTTGCATTCCAACAAATTCAGTACCTTGGATAAAACGGAAAATTCCTGCACACACTTAATTTATGCAAACTGAGTTATGCAGAAATGCAAACTATGAAGGGACTTGTAACTCAGATGGAGGTTGAATCAGTAATCAAAACCTTCCAAAAGAAAAAATCTTTTTAATAGTTGGCTTTATTGGTGAAAACCACAAAAACTTTTAAAGACTCAATACCAATCCTGCTAAAAATTCTACCAAAATTTGAAGATAAAGGAAATACTTCTTACCTGATTCTAGGATGCCCAGTATTACTATTTTACAAAAGTGAGCAAGAACAAAAATAAACTGAAGACTGTATCCACAAATTATTGGATGCTATGAAAATAGCAATGACAAAAAATTTATATAGTTATAAATACAGTACAATTGCAGGCAGGGTTTTCCTGTCCTGACTTCCTGCTCCCAAATAACCACCAGCTGCTTTCCAAATAACTGGCTTGGAGACCTAATATAAATTATAAATGCTTGGCCAATAGCTCAGGCTTGTTACTACCTAACTCTTACTTATAAATTAACCCATATTTCTTATCTATGCTTCACCACCTGGCTCATGGATTGTTACACCATTTTCTACACATCCTGCTTCCTTGGTGGCTGGCTGGCATCTCCTCTGACTCTGCCCTTCTTCTTCCCATCATTCTCAGTTTGGCTTTCCCACCTAACTTAATCCTCTTCAGCTATTGGCCAGTTAGCTTGTTTATTAAACCAATCATAGTGACATATATACACACAGTGTACAGAAGGATTATTCCACAGCATACAATAGAAGAAAAAAATCTCAAATTATCAATATAACTTTACAAATAGAAAAAGAAAAGCAGACCCAATGCCACTAGGAGGATATAAAAAAGATTAGATCAGATAAATTAAGTCACAACAAAGAATTTATCAAAATATAGTAAACAAAACTTCAAGTTGGTTCTAAGAAAATAGCAACAAAATTGTTGAAATTTAGTTCAACTAAGAAAAAAAGAGAAACTTAAATTACTAATAGTATAAAAGAAAGCAGACAGAAATATCTAATTCACAAAAATAAGAATGAGCATAACACTGTGCTATGAACAATTATACATTAAAATTTTTATAATCTTGATGAACTGAATGAATGACTGGGAAATATAAGATATATCAAGACTAAATTATGAAGAAATAGAAAGTTACTACAGATCTATAATTCATAAGGACATTAAATTTGTAGTAGAAAATCTTCTGATAAGTCTTGAAGCTGGTGAATTGTACAAAAATTGAAAGCAGAAATTACATTAGTAAGTTGTGGGATGTCTTTCTGTATGCTGTGAATATGTGTTGCTCTTATTGGTTGGTAAATAAAGCTGCTTTGGCCTATGGTAAGGCAGGATAGATTCAGGAGGGAAATATAAGCAGAGATAAGGAGAAGAAGGACAGAGTGTGGGAGATGCCAGCCAGCTGCCCAAGGAGCAACATGCCAGCAGACTGGCAATGCCACAGTCTATTATAGATTGAGAGAAATTAAAAACAGACTAAGAGAATTTACTTTAGTTCATGCAAAACTTGATATTGTTAAAATACTAATTCTTTCTGATTTGATCTATTGATTCAATGTAATCCCATTAAAATTTTTAGTTTCCCTCCCCCCACAAAAAAAGCTGAACATATATAGTGATCCAGATATGTTGATGTGTGCTTATAATCTTAGCACTCAGGGAGCAGAGGCAGAAGCACTGCAAATTTGATTTTGTCCTGGGTTCTATATATAGCTCAAGGCCAGCCTGGGCTGTATAGTGTAACCTGGTCTCATAAATCAAACAAGTAAATAAAATATGTATAGAATTGCAGAAGTCTCATAACAAAGTTATTTTGAAAAAAATGATGAAGGACTTGTACTTTTCAGTAAAAGTTAATTCAAGATGTGGTAATCAAGACAGCATGATGACATGTTAATAAGGACAGGCATATGTAGATTGATGAAACAGCATTGAAAGTCTAGAAGAAATTCTTACATTTAGGGGTCTGTTGAGTTTGAAGATCTCTGGGCTGATCAAGGGAAAAAGAAATGAATACAGGCTTTTTGTAGCACAATAAGCTTCATGGGGTGGTGCTTGGACAGAGTTTAGTGAGAGGTAAGTCCCTGACTACAGGAGACCTTCTTACAAACTCTACCACAGGGCTGTAATCCAGAAGGTGAAGTGGATATAAGAACATTTACTCGGAGAGGTGGATCAGAGGTGGCTTCTGTATAAGTGATGTTCTTCAGTGAGATGAGGAATCTCTGGGTTAGAGAATTCTAAAAGGCAGAGGATTTGGACTGTTTTGTGGTTAGATCTTTGTTTAATCTATGGCTAGCAGATGTTTGATGCTTTTTTTTGAGTGACTGATGGGCTCTAGAAATGCCAACAGAATTACTTTTTGCTATAGTAAATCATTGGGTTGTATAAGAATTTGAGTTTGGTGCTGAGTGCTTTGAGCTAATAGTTTGATCTTGCTTTAAAGAAGTAAACAAAATAGGGGCTGATATTCTATAGGGGCCATGTTTGACTCATTCATATAACAACAATCAACTAATTTTATGATAAAGGTGTCAAGACAATTCATTGAGAAATGAAGAAAAATTTTAGACTAGTTAGTCCATCTGCAGGAAACTAAGCCAGGGCTAATAACACAACACACACACACACACACACACACACACACACACACACACACACACAAATTAACTCAAAGAGAGACCTATAGACCTACATTGAAGAGCTGGAAGTATAAAATATTTAAGAACAACACAGGAGGAAGTCTCTGATACCTTAGATTACATGGAGATTTCTTATTTATGACATCAAACATGGTCCATTAAAAATAATAAAATTGGGCTGGGGAGATGGTACAGTCAGTAAAGTGCTTGCTGCTCAAACAGGAGGACCTAAGTTCATAACTCCTTCCATCCCAATGAGAGTCAGCTGCTGCAGTGCTAGGGGGCAAGAGACAAAAGGATCCCTGGAGCTTGCTGGCCAGCCAGCCTAGCTGAATCAGGGAGCTCTAGGTTCAATGAGAGACCCTGCCTCAAAAACTAAGTGGCAAGTGATTGAGGAAGGCATCTGACATCTATCTCTGGTCTCCACATACATATGCACCCTTGTATACGTGGGTATAAACACACAAAATGATAAATTGAGTAATTAAAATTCAAAAGTATTATAAAAACACTATTCTATTAGGTATTAAAAGATATGCAACACACTGATAGAAATTACTAACAAACATTTTTCTCCATCAGTGGCCATTTGAGCTATTTCCAATTTAAAATTTTTTTCGCATGTGTGTATGTAACACATGTGTGTCTGGTGCATGCAGAGGTCAGAAGAGAAAGTCAAATCACCTGAATTACAGGCAGTTGTGATCCACCATGTGAATGCTGGGAACCAAACCTTGTTCCTCTGGAAGAGCAGCAAGCGCTCTTACCCTCAAAGCCATCTCTCCAGCTCTGTTTCCAACTTTTTGCTAATATGAATGTGCTGCTGTGGACATGGGTGTGCAAACATTTGAGATTGCTTTCAACTTTTTCAATATATATCCAGAAGTGGAACTGCTGGATCATATGATAGTTGTGTTCAATATTTTGAGGTATTGTCATACTGATTTCCACTGTCCTCACTCTCACGGCCACTTGCTATTTTCTGTATTTTAAGCTATCCTAATGGGTATGAAGCAGTATCTAGTTGTGGTTTTGATTTGTGCTTCCACAATCAATGATACTGATCATCTTTTAAAACAATTTTTGAAAATTTTATTTATTATTGGGTTGGTGTCATCAGGGTGAGTTCCAAGGAGCATGTGTGGAGGCCAGGGAGTAACTGTATGGAGTTAGTTCTCTCCTTTAACATTTGCATAGTTTCAGGAATCAAACTCAGTTTGCAGGACTTGTGCACCGAGCACCTTCACCCACTGAGCCATTTTACTGACTAGAGGAAATTTGAATTTACTGCATAGTATTCTATTGTATGAATATGCTATTATATATCTGACCATCTTTTAGTGCTGAGATTTGTATTATTTCCAATAAACTTCAATATGTCAAGCAAATTCTATGATTTTAAAAACAAAAGAGTACTTTACATTTGGCTTTTCTTCATAAAATTCCTAATGGTGTGTGTGTGTGTGTGTGTGTGTGTGTGTGTGTGTGTGTGTGTGTGTGATGTAGCCCAAGTTGACCCAGAACTGCTATATGTGGAGCCTGGCCATAAACGTCTTACTTTCCACCCCCAGTGCTGTGATTACATCACAAAAGGGAAAGTGGAAAGTCAGTTTAGAACTGGGGCTATTGTTTTCCTATGCTCACTAGTCACATAGCTGGCTCTTTTCACACACACACACACACACACACACACACAGAGAGAGAGAGAGAGAGAGAGAGAGAGAGAGAGAGAGAGAGAGAGAGAGAGAGAGAGCCAAATTTCACCTTTACTCATCTGTTATTTCTTCTTCATCAGGAAATGTTATGAAAATTTTCCAATTTAAAATCTTACAGGCTGTGAAAAATACAGAAAACCAGGATCCAGAATATTTAAACCACTGTCAGTTACATCATTCAAAAGCCATTCATGCTCATTTTTGGTATTTTTAAAAATCAAATCGTTCTCCACCACCCTCTCTTCTCCAGAGCCTCAGGCTATAACCAAAGGGACAGACTAAAGATGAGTCTCCCTTGCCTTGCCTATTTTTCATTCCCTGATGCTGTAGTCACTATTTCCTTATAGCTCTTTTAAAATTATGAAAATGCAAATATAATATCAGTTGAAAACTGAATGAACGATACTGCATTTCTACAAAATTCCACAGGGTATGGGATTGAAGATGAGTCATAGGTGGACGAATCGCCATATTAGAGAACCTGGGAAGGCAGGTGGAGTTGAAAACTCGATTCATCTACTAATTTACTGGCTCAGGATTTGTCAATCACTACAGCCTGGCAAATGAGATTAGAGAAGAGTCATGGGTGGGAAGGGGTGACGCAGCAAGCTGCATACACTTGAAAAAAAACGCCTAGACAACTGCGCAATCATACTGCGGCACCAGGTCCGGGTCCGTCTCTGCCTCCGCTCGCTCCCCCGTCCCCGCCCCTGCGTGGCTGGAGCCTGCCCACTGCGGCTCTCTGCAGTCTCTAGTCTGCTTCTTCAGGACATGTCGCGGCAGCCATAGGCGACCCTGCGTCTCCAGCCAGACCACCTTGGTTCAATCCTGCTATTCCAGCTTCAGCACCGCCTTGTATCCCCCGCTCGCTGCTTGCTATCACTGCAGCAGTCCGGCCGCCACCGTTTGGTCCATCTCCGCCCAGCCACCGCGCATCTGCTATAATTGGTGAGTCTTCCTGCAAAGGTCAGGTCCCCTGATCTGCGGGCTTAGCCACCATAAGTGCAGGTGATCTTTTGAAAACAATGGCCGAGTCAGCCGATTATAAAGAACTGTCTGAATCCAACCAAGAAGAGCTTGGTAGCCAGGTAATGGCGGAGGGGCCGGGGGAATGTCAGGACCGCAGTGAAGGTGCCTCCACTGAGCCTGGAGATGGCGGGGAAGGCGGTGAAGCATCCGCGGCTGTTGGAGCTGGGGAAGAGGGAAAAGGTGAAGAAGCTGCTGCAGGGTCCGGGGAAGATGCAGGGAAATGCGGGGATACTGATGAGGACCCAGATACAGATCGTCCAAAAGGACTTATCGGTTATCTTTTAGATACCGATTTTGTTGAAAGTCTCCCAGTCAAAGTTAAGTACCGCGTGTTAGCTCTTAAAAAGCTTCAAACAAGAGCTGCGCATTTGGAATCCAAATTCCTGAGGGAATTTCATGATATTGAAAGGAAGTTTGCTGAAATGTATCAGCCCTTACTGGAAAAAAGACGTCAGATCATCAATGCCGTCTATGAACCCACAGAAGAGGAATGTGAATATAAATCAGACTGTGAGGACTATTTTGAGGAGGAGATGGAAGAGGAGGAAGAGACCAATGGCAATGAAGAGGGCATGGTGCATGAATATGTGGATGAAGATGATGGTTATGAGGACTGTTATTATGATTATGATGACGACGACGAGGAGGAGGAGGAGGAGGAGGAGGAGGAAGATAACAGCACCGGGGCCACCGGAGGAGAAGAGAATAACGAAGAGGATCCTAAGGGAATTCCGGACTTTTGGCTGACTGTTTTAAAAAACGTTGAAGCACTCACTCCTTTGATTAAGAAGTATGACGAGCCTATTCTGAAGCTGCTGACAGATATTAAAGTGAAGCTTTCGGAACCTGGTGAGCCTCTCAGCTTCACACTTGAATTTCACTTCAAACCCAATGAATATTTCAAAAACGAGCTGTTGACAAAGACTTATGTGCTGAAGTCAAAGCTTGCATGCTATGATCCCCACCCCTACAGGGGAACTGCCATTGAGTATGCCACCGGCTGCGACATCGATTGGAATGAAGGGAAGAATGTCACTTTGAGGACCATCAAGAAGAAACAGAGACATCGCGTCTGGGGAACAGTCCGAACCGTGACTGAAGATTTTCCCAAGGACTCTTTCTTCAATTTCTTCTCTCCTCATGGGATCAACTTAAACGGAGGGGATGAAAATGATGATTTTTTGCTTGGTCATAATTTACGTACTTACATAATTCCAAGATCAGTGCTATTTTTCTCAGGTGATGCACTTGAATCTCAGCAGGAAGGTGTAGTTAGGGAGGTTAATGATGAAATTTATGACAAAATTATTTATGATGATTGGATGGCTGCAATTGAGGAGGTTAAAGCCTGTTGCAAAAATCTTGAGGCATTAGTGGAAGACATTGATCGCTAAAGCAGAGTAAATGCTTCTGAAATTAACTGCCCTACATGCAGTTACTGAAAACATAAGCAGTTAATTATAGTCTTGTGTTCTGTATTGTTCCTGTCATGCCAGTTTAAAAATTCAAATACTCATTAATCTGACCTTGCATTGCAGTGGTATGATATTTTCAAAACATGTAGACTGTGGTATATAATTAAAGACATTAATATAGTATGTAGTATAATT
Organism: Peromyscus eremicus; assembly: GCF_949786415.1. Classification (NCBI taxonomy): domain Eukaryota; kingdom Metazoa; phylum Chordata; class Mammalia; order Rodentia; family Cricetidae; genus Peromyscus; species Peromyscus eremicus. Next base: position 57,649,551 of record NC_081439.1, on the reverse strand, counting down.
CTCCTGAAGTCCTTGTGCCATGTAGCTATTAATCTGTGGCTGTGAATATTATTAGAAGTGCTAACTGAGGCTATTTGTTTACAAAGAAAATATTGGTAACCCACCTAACAGTGTTTTGCTATTTTGTCCCTTATTTTCTTAGTGCTCTAACCAATGGGCTTTATTTTATTGTGCCTGCTTCTTTTTGCAGTAAATATACAGTAGAATTTAAAGCTTGACTGCCTAAGAGGCCAGCATATGGTTGAGAATTTCAGGCAAAATCACATTTATTATTGATAATAGCTTGTGCACAGGCTCCTGTATTGTATGTGACTGTGATAAATATTAAAATTCAGTTGTATTGAAATTACTGTTTATCATTGAAGTGTGAGTTACAGTATTTTCAAAAGTTACAAATATTGTTCTGTGTAATTGTATAAATTGTGATTACAGTGTATAGTTTTCTTTTACAGTATATTGAATCATTCATTGAAATGGACACTTCATTTCTGAAAATATATTTCATATTCTGTTCCTTCACTGGAAAATAAAATAAATAAAAATGTCATGGTGTTTCATGTTTTAAAAATTAAACATTTTAATTATAAAGGCAGTATGTTCATTGGAGGACATATACAAAATATTGAAAATATACATTAATTAAAATGAAAAGCCATATTCTTACTTCATCAAAGATAAACACTGTTAATATTTTGATTTGTTTTCTACAGTTATTTTTGTATGTGTTTATACATGTATGCAAATTTACCAACAATGTCTAACATGAGCATTCTAAAGTTATTTATAACTGATCTAATTTTAATCTCCAGATTGGGTTGCAGGGAAACAAAAACCTTAATTTTAATCAATCCAGTAAATTCACTGCTATTTAATAATGTAAGTACTCTTCAGAAATAACAGGTTCCTCAACGCTAGTCTATATTTTAAATTTCTTATCTGTCCTTCTTCAGGTTCATTTGTATATATTACCTTATGACACTGGAGGGCTCAGTGACTGGGGACAGTGGGATGCAGTTGTCACTGGTCAGGTTGTCCCTTTGATAAACTCTATGAAGAATCACATCTATCCCCCTAGGATAAGGGCCCTTCTTGGTCACTTTTGTGTCACATAGAAGCTGTGAGTGGTGAGGAAATGCTAACTTGGTTTTGTTATTGCTGCCTGCTCACACTTCCACCCCAAATGTTTTGTGATTTCACTGAATTATAACCCAAGTGGAACAAAAGCTTTGGTATGACTTATTCTTCCGCTGCCCACTATTGAACGTGCCTCCTCCTTCAGATGGTGGTCCAGAGAGGTAAGTTTCTAGCACACCTGTTTTTCTTACTTCTGCCGGATTCAACTGGGGAATAAAATATGAACTTTGACCTTTCTATTTCAGTCCAAGCAGGACCTTCAAAGTCAAGTTCTCCCAGATATGATAATAGAAGTTCTGGTGATTTTCTTTGGAATTGCAATAAGTGGAAGTATATAGGGAAACAGACAACCTATTACTATAAAGAAACAAAGGATTCTGCCAATGTGCATCTTGTAAATACAGACAACTGTACACTTTCACTATGATTAATGTTGACCTTTGAAATTTACTAATACTCCCAAACTCATCCCACAAATATTGGTTATTTTTATTGTGTTACTGCTACTATGCACTAAAAAAATCAGGAGCATAAAAATATTTTTAAAGCTTGGGGTGGTGGTGCACACCTATAATCCCAGCACTTGGAAGGTGGAGGCAGGAGGATCAAGAGTTCAAGGCCAGCTTCCGCTATATAAGGTGTTTAATAACAGCTTGGACTATGTGAGACACTGTTGCAAAAATAAATAGATAAATATCAGGAACATGGGTGACTCTTCCTGCTGTTTTGCAGAGAATGCCTAGCATATTGCAGCTTCCCATGGCCTTTTCTATTGTCTTCATGAGCTAGAGTGGTAAATATGCTTCTGGATTTACCTAGAAATAAGCAGGCAATTAGGACCCTATTGATAGCAAGCCAGGACCCCATTGTCATAACTTTCATGTCAGTGCCCTTCATCAAATGTATGCGAAGAATGCACCTGGGGTTCACCAAGCCTTTTTTAGTCCTCAATGCAGAGAAAGATAACACATATCACAGAGGACCACAGAATGGATCCATAAGTGTCAGAACACAATGCAGAATTTTGTCTTTGTGTGCTTCGGTGGAATATTTAAGGAAGTAGAGGGGTTGCTCTAGATTGGACACTGGAAAAATTTGGAACTATTTATTAGTTATATCTCAATATATCTTAAGTCATGTTGTATCCGGGAAGACTAGAAAAATGATAAAGCTATACTTGGTAAAGCAGTTGAAGCCTGGCTGGCAAGATTGCTCAGCAGGGAAAGGCACTTGCCACTGAGCCTGATGATCTGAGTTTTATCCTCAGAACCCACACAATCAAGGAGATAATGTACTCTTTCAAGTTGTGCTTTGACCTCTACAGATGCATGTACATGTACACACACACACACACACACACACACACACACACACACACACACACCCCACAGTGCAAAAAAGATGCACACGTTTTTAGCATCAGTATGGGGGTATTTGATATTAAGGTGTGTCACATAGTAACTTTTATTTTGTATACACTTAGACAAATTAAGTGGCCTAGCTTTGTCTCATTTTATTACATACTCCAAGTAATCTTGTGTGAAGTTGTTATTCTACAGAATGGGTTATATCCAACAAGAGAATAACAGAGCTTACCTGTGTGAACAGGCCAGTTTACTGATGTCAGGGATTGCTTTTCCTTTTCCTTTTTCTTTTACCTTTTCTCAGGGAAACAATCTGAGGCTCTCATTGCTCCCGTAGTTTGGGGTAGGAGGGAGGTTCATTTTGATTTATCTTTAGTGTAAGGATCTTTCAATCCTTGAGGTTGGGCTATCAGCCTCAGACCACCACATAGTCCTATACTAGTGTTTAGGTTCCTACTATGTTAAAAAAAAATAGGCTTTGGAGGCTGGAGAGATGACTCATCAGGTAATAACACTCTTGCAGAGGACCCAGGTTCAGTTCCCATCCCCCATGTCAGGCAGTTCTCAACTGTCTGTAACTCCAGCTCCAGGGGATCTGACTCTCTCTTCTGATTTCCAAAGGCACCTTCACTCATGCATGCACATGCCCATACACAGACACAGACAAATATACTCATACAAACTTAATTTTTTAAAATTGTGACTGGAAAGACTGCTCCATGGTTAAGAGCACTTCCTGCTCTTTCAGAGGACCTGGATTCAGTTTTCAGCACCCACACCAGGTGGCTTACTACTTACTACCTGTAACTCCAGTTTCAGGGGACTCCATCACCCTCTTCTGGTCTCTGTGGGCACTGCATACACAACACATAGACATACATGAATGCAAAACACCCACACATATAAAATAAAAATAGATAAATCTTTAAAACATTTAAAAAACCTAAAAAATATAATTTCATCTTAATTCTCTTTATACTTGATTTTTTGTTGTTGTTGTTGTTTTTTTTTTGAGGCAGGTTTTCTCTATATAACAGCCCTAGCAGTCGTGGAACTCACTTTCTAGACCAGGCTGGCTCCAAACTCACACTCCTGAGTGCTAGGATTAAAGGCATGTGCCACCATGCCAGATTATACTTGAATTTTTAGAGTGAATTATTCATGTGATTTTGGACTCCAGAGGATATTTGAAGTAACTGTTAGTTAGGAAGGACTTCTGAGAGTTTTTGTCTTTCTAGGGAATAGTCTGAAAAATAAAAACAAAAAAAATACAATAAAATTCCATTTTTAATACATGATGATAAATACATTAAGGTACTTGGTATTATGTATCTAAGGGCTTAGGCTTTAAGGTCAGGCTAGCTGAACTCCAATCCCAGCTCTGTAATTTACTAGCTGGATAACCAAAGTATATAAATACTATATGTATCTATCTTTGTTATTTATTAATGTTTGTATTCATGAAAAATTCAAAACTACAATTAAGTTATTAATATTAAGTAATAATAATTATTCTCCTAATTAATTTCCAATGCCAGCAAAATAAAAGTATACACTTTGCATTTCAATAACAACCTCCAAGACATCTGTAAATACTAAGACAAAGTGGCAAGCTGAGCAGCAGTACTTAAATTATTCACAAGACTGGTGTATTAGTTACTTTTTTGTTGTTGAGACAATATGCCACAACCCAAAACAATTTGTGAAAGAAAGATTTTATTTTGGCTTATGGTTCTAGAGGGATAAGAGTCCATTATGGGAGAAGAGCATGGGAGCAAGCAGCAGGCAAGATGGCAGAAACAGGAAGCTGAGGGATTACATACTCAACTGCAAGCAGGAAGCAGAGAGAGAGAGAGCTGGAAGTGAAGCTATGCTATAAACTTTCAAAGCCCACTCCAACAATTTACTTCCTTCAGCAAGGCTACACCTCCCTATAACTATTCCAAAACACTGACACCAACTGGGGAGTAAGTATTCAAATATCCGAGTCTATGGAAGACATTTCTTATTCAAATCATCACACCTGGTTCACAAAAAAAGTAAGATCAGTTACTATTGGTATATTTCCACATGACCAAGTATATTTATAGCTTTTAATTTGTATTTATTAAGCTCAATATTCATTTCAGTCCATTTGCAGTGGCTGTAGTAGTTTGAATAAGAATGCCTGCATAGGTTCATATATTAGAATGCTTAGTCATCAGGGAGTAGGGGTATGACCTTGTTGGAGGAAGTGTGTCACTGGGGATGGGACTTGAGGTTTTAAAGGTGTAAGCCAGGCCCAGTGTCCCTTTCTTCCTGTGACCTGCAGATACAGATGTGGAAATCTCAGCTACTTCTTCAGCACCATGTCTGCCTGCATGCTGCCATGCTCCCAACCATTGTAGATGAATTTCTAAATGGTCTTAATAAATAAAAAACACAGAGCCAGAAATTTAGGTTAAAGCCCGAAAGAGAGATCAGAGGAATAGGACAAACCACAAGCTAACCTCACCTCACCAACTCTGCAGCTTCTAAAGAGAGTTTCTTCCTGTATAGTCATGTTTATATGCCTTTTCTGTTCTGTTCTCTCATTGGCTCTCTTAGCCCAGTTTCCTCTTCCTACACAGCTCTGTCACTTTCTGTCTGTCTGCACAGACCTCCAGACCTCTATGGTTGGTACTGGGATTAAAGGCGTGTGTCACCACCTTGGCTGTTTCCTAGTGTGTCCTTGAACTGCCTGCCAAGTGATCTGATTAAGGGTGGATGCTACCACTGCCTGACTTTTGTGTTAATGGCTTGCTATTACCTCTGATCTCCAGGCAAACTTTATTTATTAACACACAAATAAAATATCACATTTTAGCGCAAATAAAATATCACCACAGAACCCCTGGAGCCAGGCTGTTCCCTAGTGTGGCCTTGAACACACAGAGATCCTGCCTGCTAAGTGATAGGATTAAGGGCATGTGCTACCATTGCCTGACTTCTTTGTTTATTTATAATGGCTGGCCCTTTTCCTTTGATCTCCAGGCAAGTTTTATTTATTAAAGCACAAATAAAATATCACCACATTTCAGCACAAATGAAGTATCACCACATTTCCCCATTTTTTGTCTAATAAAAATAAAAAATAAAAAAGTTACAACTAATGTAAGAACTATATACAATAAGTACAATAATCATACAATATATACAAGCAATAAATACATCAACAATGTCTAGTCCATTTGTATTTGACAAATTCAGAGAAAATGTCCCATTATCTATCCTATTTTGGTAAGTCTAAAATGTTCCTAATCCACTTTTTATCCTAACCTATATTACCAACAGAAAACTATCTTATGATGTCTTTCAAACTTATACACTTAACATCTCTTAGTGAGTTTCTTTCTTGAATTTCTTAACAAGGAAAACTCTAACTCTAACTATCTAATCTTCAACTCCCTCAGAGACCTGAGAAGGAAATAATATTACCTAGTAAAACAGGAAGTGCAAACAAGTGACTTCCAAAAAATGAGTTATAATTAATATAATTTCTGAGTGATTATTTTATAAGTAGGCCACAGGACTGTGGGGGCCTGGCAGAACTGGAGAAACTTCCAACTACAATTGGCACCTCACTGTTGGGCATTGATTCACATAGACCTAAGAAAGCTTAAAGATTCTGAACGCACAGAAACGGAGCCACACTAGGCTTTCTAGTCTCACAGTCTCATGTCAGCAGCAGTGCAGACTTGTCTCCTGACAGCTGACTACAAGACAGAGCTGACCACCAGCCGCCATGAGCTAAGTGGCATGGCTGGAGATTCCCACCACAGAATACAGTGGCATCTCCAAGCTGCGCAGTGTGGTGCATGGTGTATTTAGCCTTTGCTAGTACAGACAAAAAAAGGAAAGAAAGAAAAGGTTTTGGGCTACATGCAGCTGGAGAGAAGCATAGATTCACTGCCTCCCAGAGTCAGCAGAGAGCATAGAGTCTAGGGGTGGCTGTAAACATACCACCACCATATTGGGAAGCTGAGGTGGGTGGAGTCAGCAGCCAATGTTGCCGTATTTTGTACTAGCCACACAATTTAACAATTTAAAATCTCTCCTGGTCAGAGAAGGATTATAGATTCACAATGAGACAGATTCAGATGAAATAAAATTCTAAACAGTTTACAGTGTGTGTAAAAATATAAGTAGACTTGGAAGAGAGAGAAAAAGTAATGTAGACAGTTATATAAAGAAATAGAAAAATTTAAAAAATACACTATTTAAAGGGAAAGTAAAAGAAATATAAAAAATAAGCCACGTAAAGATGGAAATCACACAGAGAGTCTGGATTATACTGTGTTTGGTATTTCTAATTGGAGAGAGACATTTGATTATAAAGGCTGCTAAATTAAACCAATATATGTATTCTAAAGGTATCTTGACTTCAAAATTTGGATCTAAGGATATGTTGCTTTGGAAAGGAGACTCTGCTTTTGTTTCCACAGGAGGCTATGGATTTGTTGCAGGTTAAGATGGATCAGATTTGATCAAGCCAGACCTCCTGAACCTTAACAGATGGTACCTATCAACACAAGTCATAGCCGGTCTTCCCAGGACTTGACCATTATCTTGAATTTTCTCAGGATCCCCATAAGACTATCAGTGCCCTCTATCAGCAGGAAGTAGCCTAGAAAACTACACCCACATTCCCAAAGAATGGATTATGGATGTCTGTCTTTGTTTAGATTGTTGGTTACAAATTGTTACTGGTCATAGTCAATATCTTTCTAAAGAAAAAAGGGGATATTATAGATATGATAGGATGAAAGGGTAGATTATTGAATCTACTTTTAAAGAGCAACAACTTAAAATAGATTTTATTTTATTACAAATTTGAAGTTAATTTTGTTATACTGTATATATATTTCTACTCTTGTTTAAAGTATTTTTTGTGCAACTCATTTTAAATTGTAGTGTATAGTTGAGAAATACAGATTAATAATTAGTCATCTGTGATAATCAAACTTATAGTCAGTTAAGTTTTCTAGGTATAAATAGATATATTTCAATTAGGTAGGTAATACTCAAACACTTCAAAGACCTACAGAATACAGCATTTAAATGTTTAAAAAACTTAGACTTTTCTAGACAATGAGACATGTCTGCTCCTGACAGCATCAATTACTTCAAGAGGAATGATAAGCATTGAATAAACTCATTATGGAGTTTGCTTTCTTTGTGGCAAAACTTAGCCACTGGGTAAAAAAGTGCCCTTGTGTTGACTGACTAACAGTATGTTGTATAAACTGGACATGCAGGACCTATAGGAAGGTGTCCACTGAACTTTGCTTGGCAAAATGGTCCTTCAGGTTCCTGCTTTGCAGAAGAAACTTCCAGTCATTCTACAGGACACACAGAGAAGTGACTGAGAGACTCTAGGTCTATAGGCTGAAGAAGGATGCCCCCAACATTGCAGAGGAACTTTGGGTGACTGTCCAGGCAGCCAGCTGCTCTGTCATTCTAGATTTTTGGAAGTTGCTTACAGTGCTCTTCCTTTTTATGTAGGTAATACTATATCCTTTTGAGGTCTTTGATGTAGTTGAAGACTAGGTAGTTATAATTATAATTTTCCTTAGTCATGATAAAAGATAAATTAGATATGAAACTTTAGACTCACAAATATAGGATAGATAAAATATTTTCTTTAATTTTGCCAAATACAAATAGACTAGATATTTTAACTGTAATTCTTGCTTGATAACTGTTCTATTATATATAATTTCACTATGTTAAAGTTAAAACCTTCCTTTTTGATTAGACAAAAAAGGGGAAGTGCTGTGGAATGTCGTTCTGTATGCTGTGAATGTGTGTTGCTCTGTTTGGTTGATAAATAAAATGCTGACTGGCCAGTAGCCAGGCAGGAAGTATAGGTGGGATAAGCAGAGAAGGAGAATTCTGGGAAGAGGAAGGGTGAGTCAGAAGTCGCCAGCCAGACACAGAGGAAGCAAGACGACAAGGCAGAACTGAGAAAAGGTACCAAGCCACATGGCTAGACATAGATAAGAATCATGGGTTAATTTAAGTGTAAGAGCTAGTCAGTAATAAGCCTGAGCTAATGGCCACACTGTTCTTAATTAATATAAGCCTCTGTGTGTTTACTTGGGGGTCACAAATGGGAGACATTTGTCCTGACTGATGGCCAGGTGGGACGCCAGAAAACTTCCAGCTACAAACCATGATGATAGTGGACTAAACCTCTGAAACTGTAAGCAAGCCCCAATTAAATGTTCTCTTTTATAATAGTTGACATGGTCATGGTGTCTCTTCACAGCAATAGAACACTGACTAAAAGAGTGGCCAACAAATATATTATGAATCTTATTTTAAATATGTGGTACCCAGAGACAAATAGAATATAGAAAATAAAAATTATGTGAAACTATATGTAAACCATAGGTATATAACATACGAGCTTTCAGTTAGCATACAAATATATGCAATATGAAGTCTGTTATTTATAAAGCAGAATACCTTTTTAAAAGAAACAGAACACATCTGTGAGATGCATTTTCTTCAAATTATTTGCCAAAAGACATATTTTAAAAAGAGAAACAAATGTTCAAAATGAAGCAGTTTCCTGTTTGTCATTTAAAAATAAACATTATTAATTTTCTATTGGTCTATGTGTTCTAAGATAATAAAACTTTAGTTCAGGCATACAATATGTAATCTACTTCCTCCATAGTCTGCTTGCTCATACATACACCGTCACACTCTCCCTGACTCTGCATACATGGGTTTTTGTGTGTCTGTCTATTTTTCTGTGTGTGCACAGATGAACTTGAGATGAAAAATGAAATACAATAGGACTGTGTGGGGAGGGGCATGACCACTCCTCATAAAGGATTCCAGCCCTTCTATGACTTTATGCTTTTGGGAGTGAGTGTTCGCATATACAGAGAATGAGGGGAGAGGAAGACTAGTTTAGCCTGACTTTGGGTTTCTGACTGTGAAGGCATGGAGACATGCCTGTGAGTATGCCAGTATGTTTGGGAGCACACACATGCTAGCCCAAAAGAATGGGTGAATGGTTCAGGACTAGGTGCTTTATGAAACCATGTTTTATGTGTAAGGGTACATTTGGTGTAAGCAGGTGCCTTAAGGGGCTTTGCAGAAGTTAGGGAATGTGCACGTGTTTTTTGAAGTCCAAAGTCTTCTTTTGTGCCCACTAAAGTGACTATATAGATAGTGTAAATAAAGATTGATGGTGATTTCTTGACCTTTGGCTAAGTTTACGTGGAGAAGTACACGTGGCAACCTACAAAGAAATAAAAAAAATTTAAGTGGAATGTCTTAGAAATGGGCAAAGTGGGAAGTTTTGGATTAGTTAAGCTTTGATGTGACTCGGATCTCAGGTGTACCCACAGAATAAGTATCCTTTTGATTAATGTAATATGACTGTGTCTTGGTCCTAGGACAGAATGAGAGCTCAGGTATACAGCAAGTATGTACATATATATAAGAAATGGTACATAAAGGAGTTACTGCTTGTGACACCTGCTGAGCACTTCCATATCAATCCTCCTGAAGGTGCCTTTAGAAGAAGAAATAGATAGTATGTAATTACCTAGTTATATTTCACTAGCACAGTAAAATGAAGTTATGTATCTATTAGTTTAAACCTTGTACCAAATGTTCTGTATCTCTATGAAGTATATCACTTGGCCTAAAAAGAAGCCGTTAAGGCATTCTTGTTTGGTAAAATTGTGTTGAAATAATTTCATAAGGCAACTTCATGAAAATGATAAAAGTCATGCTCTATTATTATTTTATTGCTGTGTTAAACCATGCTTACCAAAAATAAATTAGAGGAGGAAGGAGTTCACTTTGTTTACATTTCCAAATCACAGTCTGTTTACCACTCTAGAGGTAAACCTGGGAGAATGGAGCCAATAAACGAGGTGGACTAAAGTCTCATGCAATATCCAACTTAATTCAGAGCATCAGACAATTTATATATACTATGAGGGTAAAGAAGAGTTGTGTGAGTAAAGTATACAATCACAAGGACAATCTTCATGTGGCAGGCAAGCTGCATAGCAAAACCATGCTTTTCTATAGAGGCATATAAACAAATAAAACTACCTAGTTGTAATGAATAATCTCAAGTAAACTCACTCCTACCTACTATACCTGGGAGGGGCATGAAAGCACATTCTAAGAATAATTCCATGTTTTTTTAAGAAACTGAGGTCACAAGACTCTTGTGTTGCTTTCCTGGAGTTTTCTCACAAGCACTCAGAATTCTCCCACGACTTCATTCTTGGATCATGTTCTGACAACAGTCCATCACTGAGGGAATTCAGGGCAGAAACTCAATCAAGAACTGAAGAGCTGGTTCACGATCTGGATTGTACTCTGCCTCACTATCTGGCTCATGATCAGCTAGCCTTCTTATCCAATCCCAGCCCACTTGCATAGGGATGGTACTGCCAACAGTGGGCTGGATCCTCTCAGATCAATCAGTCATTAATCAAGAAAATTCCTCACAGTCATGGCCACAGCCCAATCTTATCCAGGCAACCTCACAACTGAGACTCCTTCAGAGGACTCAAGGCTGTTTCAGGCTGATAGTTGAAGCTACCTAGGACTCCCTATCACTTGTCAACTTGACACACAAACACATCACTTAAAGCCACAACCTTTCAATTCTTGTCTCCAAGATTTCATGTTAATATCACAATGTAAACCACAGTTAAACTTTTAGATTTTAATTTTATGTTTGAGCTTTTTACTTGCATGTATGTCTGTGGACCACATGCATGCCTAGGTGTGACAGTTGTGGACTGCTTTGTGGATGTTGGGAACTGATATCAGGTCCTCTACAAGAATAACAAGTGCTCTTAACCCCTGAGTCATCTCTCCAGTCCCCAACAGTCCAAATTTTATAAGTCCCACAGTATAAAAATTTCTTCACTTTAAATGTCCAAGGTCTATTTAAGTATCCAAAGTCTCTTAACTGTGGAATACTGTAAGGTAAAAAAATATGTTACATACTTATGGTGATATTTTATTTGTATTAAAATGTTATTTGTATGTTAATAAATAAAGTTGCCCAGGGGTAAGAGCTATTAGAAAGCCAGGCGGTGGTGGCATACGCTTGTAATCCCAGCACTTGGTAGGCAGAGCTAGGTAAGTCTCTGTGTGTTCAGGGATACAGCCAGCATTGGATATACACGCCTTTAATCTCAATACCAACCATAGAAGACCTGGAGGTCTGTACAAACAGGCAGTGACGAGGCGGTCATGTGGTTGGGTTTACAACCAATGAGAAGGTGGAACAGAAAGTCTATATAAAGACTTTAACACAGGAAGTAGCTCTCTTTCAGAGAGGTAGGACCATCGCAGGAGGAAGGGTAAGGTTTTTGCTCTTAGCTCTTACCTCTTGGCTTTCTTCTTTGCATTGGTTCTGTGTTTCTTATTTAATAAGACGGTTGGTTACATCTACACATACTTTAGATTATTCCAAAAGGGAAAAAATAGCTCGTAGTCAACAATCAGATCAAAGCAACCCCCAAAGTCCCACAGTGTAAATCAAAACCTTTAGTTCCATATCTTATGTCTGGAACTCATTCACGGTCATCTGGGCCCTAAATCACTACTCATGCTCTGCCATCTGCAGCACACATAGCTTGTTTCAAACACAAGCTCAGGTTGGCTCTACCCTACATCTGTCACTGTCCTTGGTGAACAACTGGCATCTCTCCACTGTGACTGAGGGTCTCTGCAGGAATTCAAACTCTTCCACAAAGTGCCAAGCCTCAGATGCTTTCCATGACTCCTTCATGCCTTCAAAACCAGTACCACTCAATCATACCACAAGGACACTCGCTCAACTATGTTCATAGCAGCATTATTTGTAATAGCCAAAACCTTGACACAACCTAAATGTCTCTCAACAAAAGAATGGATAAAGAAAATGTGGTACATATACACAATGGAATACTACCCAGCAGAGAAAAACAATGACATCATGAAATTTGCAAATGGATGTAACTAGAAAAAATCATCCTGAGTGAGGTAACCCAGACCCAGAAAGACAAGCATGATCTGTACTCATTCAAGTAGATATTAGCTGTAAAGGATAACCATGCTACAATCCTCAGACTCACAGAAGCTAGGTAACAAGGAAGGCCCAAGGGGGACACTCAGATCTCCTAGAGAAGGGAAGATAGAGATTTCATGGGTGGACAAGGGGCAGATGGGGTTGGGAACAGGAGGGATCAGGTGGGGGAGGATGGAAGGGAAGAGTACTGCAAGAACAGGCTGGAAAGGGGTGGTGGCATTTCAGGGTCAGGTAGAAATCTGCTGCAAGGGAAATTCCCAAGAATCTACAAGGATGACCACAGCTAAGACTCCTAGCAATTGTGGATATGTAGCCTGAACTAGTCATCTCCTGTGACCAGGCAAGTCTTCCATTGGAGGGATTGGGACACCAACCCAGCCACATAACCTTCAACCTACAGTCTGTCCTGCCTATGGGATGTGCTGGGGTAAGGGTGGTGCAGAGATTATGGGAGCGGCCAGCCAATGACTGGTACAGCCTGACACATGTCATGAGAGTGAACCTGACACTGCCTGGAGCACCAGGACACAAAGGCTGGATGGCCCAGAGACTTAGGATTGAACCAAATACAACTGACAAAATCAATGTAATGATGCCTGACGATATTCTGCTATACACATAGATTGGTGCCTAGCCCAATAGTCATCAGAGAGGCTTCAACAAGCACCTGGTAGAAAAGATTCAGAGACCCACAGCCAAACATTAGGCCAAGCTCAGGGAATCCTGCTGAAGAGAGGGAGGAAGGATTGTAGAAGCCAGAGGGGTCAAGAACATCACAAGACAATCCACAGAATCAATTAACCTGGGCTTGAAGGAACTCATAGAGACTGAACTGACACCCAGGGAGCCTACATGGAACTGACCTAGGCTCTCTGCATATATGTGACAGTTGTGTAGCTTGGTCTTCTTGTGGGACTCCTTTTTTGTTTGTTTGTTTGTTTTTGTTTGTTTGTTTTGTTTTTTTGAGACAGGGTTTTTCTGTGTAGTTTTGGTGCCTGTCCTGGATCTTGCTCTGTAGACCAGACTGGCCTTGAACTCACAGAGATCCACCTGGCTCTGCCTTCCGAGTCCTGGGATTAAAGGCATGAGCCACCACCACCTGGCTCTTGTGGGACTCTTTTGCTGGCTTTTGGGACGCTATTACTCATAATGGGTTGCCTGTCCAGACTTAATATGAGGGGAGGTGCCTAATTTTAGTACAACTTGATATACCATGCTTTGTTGATATTCATGGGAGGCCTTCCCTTTTCTGAATAGAAAGGGAGGAGGAGGGGAGGAGAGAGGCAGAGGAGAGGTGGTGGGGAGGGACTGGGAGGAGAGGAGAGAGGGGAAACTGTGGTCATGATGTAAAATAAATAAATAAATAAACAAACAAACAAATTAATAAGCAGAACCAGTACTATGTGGGAGACATTTGCCAATTTCTTTCTGCTATCTTGATGTATAGCCCTTGCCTCCCTTAAACCACAGCTTCTATATGCTGACCCTGAGAAAATATTGCCCAGTTTCATCTTAATGATGCTGACCTCTTATTAATCACAGCTCATTCTGACTCAAGTGGCCCTGATTGAGTCTTTGCTTCCTTCGGAAGTTTTACAATCCAGGCCTCCATTATCTACATTTCTCTCCACTCTAATCTTACAAGCTCACACAGAAGTCTGTTAAGCTCTGAGTACTCACTGGCTTTTCTAGTTCAAAGTTCTGAAAGTTTCCACAATCTTTCCCCTTAAACAACATGGTCAGTCCACTACAACAACACTACACTCCCAATAACAATTTCTGCTCTAGTTTCATACTGTTGCTAGGATAAACCACTCATTTTTTAAAAAAGCAACTTACAGAAAGAAAAGGTTTAAGTCCATCATTGAGGGAAGTCAGGACAGCAACTCAAGCAAAAATTGAGGCAGAAACCATGAAGGAACTCTGTTCACTGACTCCCTCTCTGCACCGCATTCTGCCTTACTCCTTGACTCATGTTCAGATAGCCTTCTTATACAGCCCAGAACCACTTGACTAGATATGGTGCCACCCACCCACAGTGAGCTGGGCCTTCCCATATCAATCATCAGTCAAGACAGTCTCTTACAGAAATGGCCGGCCACAGGCCGGTCTGATCCGATCAGTCCTTCAACAGAGACACACTTCAATGACTCTAGATTATGTCTAGTTGATAGTTGAAATTAATCAGGACAAGTAACTGTGCATTTTCATTAAATTTCATATTTCAAACTTAACATGCTTTCATATAATCACATTCCTTCTCTACCACCCATCCCCACACATACAAATCTGGATGATAAAGAATGAGATACTCATAGATTCTCAGAAGAAGGCAGTATCAATGAGTGCACTGACATTTAGTATTTCTCCTTCAGCTCTTAAGGTACACAGAGTGACAGTGTGTTTTGCATATGTGTACATGCTTACATCTGTGTGAATGTGCTTATTTCATTGAAGAATACACCAGTAATACATGGTAGTAATGAGATAAATTTTGCTATTACAAATATTGCCTAGACTTTACCAAAAATCCTATGGCTGAGGGAAGAATGAGTAACCTGTGATAGCATTCCTTACTATGCCAAGGTGCCTTTTATTGCACATATTAGAAGAACTAAATAGTTTTTCATTGCTAAGACCCATATTAGCCAATCCAAAATATTTACATTTCATGTCCAAGCATTAAACTTCTATATTCTTACTATAAATTAATATGGTGTTTGTAGTGGTGTTTTCAGTGTTAGAATGGGTATGTATAGATTTGGTCCACTTTTGGTCTTTCTCATGTGTATATAATTTTTTCAGACATCATTATCAAGAAGACTGTCTTTCCTACATTGAGTGGCTATGGAAACTTTGTAAAAATCATTTGATCACATATGTGCAGTTTTTTCTGGTCCCTATATTAGATTCCATTTGTCTATGAGTCTGTCTTTATGCCAGTCCCAACAAACAAAAGTTTGTTGCAACTTTATAAATAATTTTGACACTAGGAAGTATGTCATATAATTTTTAAAAGTATTACCCTATTTAGGGGTCCTTTGAAACTTCATGTGAATTTTAAGGTATTTTTTTCTATTTCTGCAAAATCATCCACAATATTTTTACAGCAATTGAATTTACTTACTAGATTGCTTTTGGTAACACTGTCATCTTTATAATACTGGACCGCCTAGGTCATGAACATGGAATGTCTCCATTTATGTCTCACTGAATTTCCTTCAGTACTGTTTCGGAATTCAAAGTGTATAAGTTTCCTGCTTTGTTAGTTAAATTAGTTCTCAAATATTTTATTCTTTCTAATACTATTATAAATTGAGCTGTGGGTAGCCCTTCTATACTCAAATGATAACCCAGATCCAGAAAGACAAACACAGTATGTACTCACTGATATGTAGCTATTAGATGCAGAGCAAAGGATAACCATGCTACAATCCACAATTCCAAGAAAGCTAGGTAAAAAGGAGGACCCTAAGAGGGACACACATGGAGGGCCCCAGGAAGGGGAAATAGTTAATATCTCCTAGGTAAACTGGGAGGGGGTAGGGCAGGGAACATGAGGGACTGAGATGACCGAGTTGGGGGAGGGACAGAGAGGGAGGGCAATGAAAGAGATATCTTGATAGAGAGAGCCATTATGAGCAAGGGAGAAACCTGGTGCTAGGGAATTTCCCAGGACTCCACAAGGATGGCCCCAGCTAAGACTAGAAACAGTGGAGAGAGTGCCTGAACTGGCCTTCTCCTGTAATCAGATTGGTGACTACCCTAGAGCCTTCATCCAGTAACTGATGGAAGCAGATGCAGAGATCCACAGCCAAGCACTGGGCTGAGCTCCTGGAGTTCAGTTGAAGAGAGGGAGGAGGGATCATATGAGCAAGGGGGTCAAGAGCATGATGGGGAAAACCACAGAGACAGCTGACCCCAGCTAGTGGGTACTCACGGACTCTGGACTGACAGCTGGGGAACCTGCATGGGACTGGACTAGGCCCTCTGAATGTGGATGACAGTTGTGAAGCTTGATCTGTTTGTGGGGCCCCTGGCAGTGGGACCAGGACTTATACCAGGTGCATGAACTGGCTTTTTAGAGCCCAAACCCTACGCTGGGATACCTTGCTCAGCCTTGATGCAGAGGGGAGGGACTAGGCCCTGCCTCAACTTGGTATGCCAGACTTTGTTGACTACCCAAGGGAGGTCTTATCCCACTCTGAGGAGTGAGTGGATGGGGGGTGAGATGAGGGGGAGGGGGGAGGGGGAGAAGGGGAGGGAGGGGGTACTGGGGATGTGTATGTAAAATGAAAAAAATTTAAATAAAAAATAGAAAGTGTCAAAAAATTAAATTGAGCTGTGGATTTTTTTTTGTTGATTTACTTTTTTGATTTTTCATTGTTAGTGTACAGAAATGCAACTATTTGACTGCATAATGGTACTTTAATGAATTTCATTATTAATTCTGTAATATTTTATGTAATAGTTAGGCATTTCCATATATATTATATCATTTATACATTTACTTTTCCCTTTCCAATAGGATATCTTCAGTTTCGGTTTTTGCATAATTATTTTTCTCATATTTTATTATTTTTTATTCTTTGTTATTTTATAGTATTTCCCTCCTTTTATTGAAAATAGATTCATTTCTCACAAAATATATCCTGATTATGGTTTCCCCTCCCTATTCTCCTCCAAGATCCTCCCCACCTCTCCTTTTGTCCAGATTCACCTCCTTTCTGTCTCTCATGAGAAAAGAACAGGGTTCTAAGATATAATATTAAAATGTAACAAAACAAAATATAGTAAAAACTATCATCACATTTAAGTTGGACAGGACAAACTAATGGAAGGGAAATCACTCAAGAGAAGGCACAAGAACCAGACACTCACTCCTTTGTACACTCAGGAATCCCATCAAAACACTAAATTGGAAGCCATAATATGTACACAGAGGACCTAGTGCAGACCTGTGCAGGCCCTGTGCATGCTGCTTCAGTCTCTGTGAGTTCATATGAGCTTTGCTCAGTTGATTTAGAGGGCCTTGTTTTCTTGGTGTCCTCCATCCCCTCTGGCTCTTACACTCTTTCTGCCTCCTATTCCGTAGGGTCCCTGAGCCCTGAGGGGTGGTATTTGATGGAGACATGTCATTTGGGGCTGAGCATTCCAAGGTGTCTGTCTCTGTTCTTTCTCTCTCTCTCTCTCTCTCTCTCTCTCTCTCTCTCTCTCTCTCTCTCTCTCTCTCTCTCCATATCTGGCTTCAGTATTTGTTCACATCTGCTGCAGGAGGATGCTTTTCTGATGATCAACCTAACTATTTTAACTAAAACCCTAATATAATGTTGACTTAAAGTGGTGAAAGTAATGTAACTGTCCTTCCTGGTGTTAAAGGAAAAGCTTGTCATCTCTCATTGTTGAACGTGTTAGCTGTATGCTTTTCATAATATACTTAACATACTTATATTAGTTTATTGGGTGTTTTTATTATGAAAATATGTTGAGTATTGTGAAGGACTCTTTCTGCTTCTACTGAGATGATGTGACTTTTGTTTTTCACTGTCCATCTGATATCTTATCTTGGTTAATTAATACATATTGAATCATCTCTGTATTATAGGAATGGGTCTCATTAGTTAATGGTATATGATATTTAATTTTTTCTTCTATTTATTTGTATTAAGGTGTGTGTGTGTGTGTGTGTGTGTGTGTGTGTGTGTGTGTGTGTGTGTGCATTTGTGTGCATTTGTGTGCATTTGTGTGCAAGTGTTTATGTGGAGGCCGGAAGAGCATCCTCGTCTATTACTCCCCACATTATCTTTGGAGGATGGGTCCCTCCCAAATACAGGGCTCACATTTTTTCTGCTAGTCTAAAAGCTAGTCAGTGCCAGCAATTCTGTGTCTGTTTGCTTCAGTTCTGGGGTTATAAGCATACACTGGATGCCTGATTTGTTACATGAGTGCTGAGATCTATATTCCATTCTTCATGATTGCTCCTAACCTCTGAGTCACCTAGCTAGTCCTTGTATACTCTTTTAATGGTTGCTGAATTTAATTTGCTACTACTTGATGAAGATTTTAATGCCAACATTTTAAAGGGATACTGATCTGCCATTTTATTTTCTCATAAGTTATGTTTATTGTTTTGGTATCTGTTTTACACTGCCTTCATAAAGCATGTTAAGGAGTTTTCCTTCCTTTTTACTGTCCTTCACTCTGTAGTCCAGACTTGCCTTGAATCCATGCTTTTTCTGCCTTAAGCCTCCAGAGTGCAAGGATTACAGATATGCACCTATCTGGGGTTTCTTCACTTTCTAGGAGAATGCTTTTCTTTAAATGTTTGGTAGCACTTGTAAGTGAAGACAACTGTGCTGTTTAGTTTTCATTAACTTGACACAAACTAGAGTCACTTGGGAAGAGGGAACCTCAGCTGAGAAACTGCCTCCATCATATTGGACTGTGGGTGTATCTGTGGGACATTTTCTTAATTAATGATTGATGTAGGAAGTTCAGCCCATTATGTGTTGTGGCATCCCTGGGCAGTTAGGCCTGAGGTATGAAAGAAAGATAGTTGAAGCCCTAGCCTATTATGTTCACCCCTGCCGATGCAACCCCCAACTTCCAGGCTCCAAGCAGTACCCACACCACCTGCCCACAACCTACAGGGTCCTTGTATACCACCTCTCTCCTCTCTGCAAAACCAGATTCTTTGCATCTTGCACCAAGGTCTATCTAGGTGAGTCTGCCTGATCCTTCCCTCTACTCTATCCAGATCCCATATCTAGCCTGGACCCAACAACCAGTGTCCAAGCCTAGTCTGAACACTACTGCTTTGTGCCACCCTCAACTTCCAGGCTCCAGACATTACCTACACTTCCTACTCACAACCAACAAGCCCCTTGCATGGCACATTCAACCTCTCTGCCCAGCCAGATCCTGTAAATCTTGTCCCATGGCCTTGCTGGGAGAGTCGGCTTAATCTTCCCTTCATAAAACTTCTCCAAATCCCAAGATCTAGCCTGGGTGTTAGGATTCTGCCACCACTCCAGCTGCATGACCATGCATGTGCGGTTCAGGAGCTAAGCAAGGGGTCTTGCATTTTATGTCATCAGTGCGTGCTGGTGATTACATGCACACAGCATGGCCATGCAATCAGAGCATGCATGGTGTAGCTCTGTAAGCCCACCTGCACATGTGCATGGGAATCCTTAAAAAGCCAGACACAGACTCCTCCTCTCTCCTCTCTGTTCTCTCCTGCCTCCTCTCTCTCTCTCTCTCTCTCTCTCTCTCTCTCTCTCTCTCTCTCTCTCTCTCTCTCTCTCTCTCTCTCTCTCTCTGTTCTCTGCACATGCTTCTTCCCTAGGCCTGGTTCTTTTGTTCCCCCTCCTCCTAATAAAGCTCTGATACTGGGTTTTGTCATGGCTCATGCCTCATGACCTTTCTGCCCAGTAACCAGCACTGCTTATTTTTAAAACAACCTTGGTGCCATGATGAGACAGGCTCTTCCGGCACTCTGTGTCCAGGGCTCTGTGTCCAGGACCCTGTACCGAGGTTTATTGGACCTGTGACTGCCTGTTCCACTTTTTTCTTTTGCCCAGCCACTGGGACCACTCCACACAACACATACCCCACCAAGATTGGTGAGTCCCTTGCCATTTCCCGTGACTATAGCCTGAGATATATTTTTCAGGTTGGACCCCCCAGGGGGTATGTCTCGAGCTGCACAAGCAATGACACATTCTCTCTTGACGAAGTATTGAATGCTGTCTGGACTCCTGGGGAGTCCTCATGCTGCATATGCTCTCAGCCCTTGCCCCTTCCTTGACGGTGGTTCGGGTTACTTGTGCCAGTCCATAGACTACCTATCCTGGGGACACCCAAGATAGGAGCCTGGATCCCATTTGTTATTTTAATTTTTTACTTTTTTCTCTTGGCTGCAGTCATGGGACATGGAGGCTTCCTCCTCTTGGTCCCACTCTTCCTTTGAGAAATGCCTTAAATATCCCCAGATATCAATAAATTTGGCCATGTAACAGCTGCTTGAACCCTGATATTTCACAGGAATTATCTAACTTCTGCCAGTGAACGGGCAAATGAAAAGAGTTACCTTATCCCCACGCTTTTACCTAAGCTCTAAACCCTCTCTTTCTGATTCTCTCTCTCCTGCCCACTGCATTCCTGAACCTAAGGAGTCTCTGACTCCAAAGAACCTTATCTTATCTGTTCTCCACTCTGTTCTCCGGTACTGGGCGGGCCACTAAGCATGGACAGGTCTAGAAGCAGGCTAGGATGCATGCAAATAAGTTTACAATCAGGACCCACATGGGGATCATAATGATACAGATGGCTCTCTAGCCAGAGATCAGTTTACAGCCTGCCTCTTGGCGGGTCTTCCTAAAGCTGTCCTCCAGCCAGCAAACTATCAAAAAAAAAATTCAAGACATGTAATAAAATCCGTCTCTTGTGTCCCAGAGCTCCCTGACATTAGGTCTAAAATTTAAGCATCTGGAGAGCAAGGCTTCTGACCCCACAGGCGGAAGTTTCAGCTGTAGCATTTAAGTTGTACCATGGGAGAGATGAGAAAGCTCATGAACAGAATTGCCAAATGCTGGCACATGCTATCTGAGCAGCTGCATAAAGACTTCCAGGTCCCTGTTTTAGAAGGCCATGCAGGCTAGTGCATGCCTTGCTGGGCCATCAATTGGGCCTTGTTCAAAGTGCCACCTAGAGAGACAACTGGTCAGCTGACTGCCCCTGGGCACCCAGCGGTGTGGGGATATCAAACTAAGACCTCCAGCAGACCTCCTAGGCTTGGCCATGGGCTCACAGGGAACCCAGAATGCAGCATGGGGTTGATCCGTTTCCTTCCTGTTGGACAATGAGCCACTTAGTCCTGAGGGAGTTTTGGGGTCCCACCTCTCCTTCTCATTTCCCTATTGTTAGGGTAGGGGGACAGCCTTACCCACCTCACCAGACTTAATTATACTTTCAGGGTTACTTAATGGGAAGAGATTTTCCAGCTAAGGTAGGAGCTTTCATTTCATTTGCTCCCTCCATGTGCCTCACTCCAGACCTGTCAGAAGTGCTTCTCCTTCTCATGTACAGTGACACAGACAAGGCCCTGCTCTCTCTCAAGTTCCAGAGGACATCAGGATCCACTGTCTTGTCCCCAATTCCAGAGAGATGAGGTCTCACCCCACAAGCTTTTCTCTTCCTGGTTCCCTCTTCTAATTAACTATTCAGCTAATTGTTACAGGATCACCATAGAGCTGGAGCCCAAGGACTATCAGATATACCCAGTTGGTAAGGAATAGTAACAGTTAAAAGGTATTTACATCCCCAGACCCAAAAGGGTCTGGGCTCTACAAAAACAGACTTTAATATAACCATCTATTACTGTTAAATGCTCTCAACAATTGATCACCTGTTTCTCCTGGATGCTAAACTAATAAAGGAAACAGGTGCCTTAAAATAATCTGTCTCTGATAAGGCTTATCTCAGGTAAAAATTTAAAACGTGTTCCAATCTCTCTCTCTCTCTCTCTCTCTCTCTCTCTCTCTCTCTCTCTTTCTCTCATTAACACTAACCAATATAAGCAGAGTACTAAACACTACAATGGTCACTAGTCAAAGACTTTAATTTTCTCATGGCTGCTTCTTAATATGTTCAAATTTTTTCTGAGCTCCAGAAAATCCACCTGGACAGGTCAGTGAGCTCTGGAACTGGCCTGAATCCACCTGGACATCACCTTGTCAGATGATTCCCAAGGCAGCAGACGACAGCCCACTATCCCAGGATGCCTGTCTACTTCAGAAACCCCCTTCCCTACCCCCCAAGAGTCAACCAACGCCCATCAAGTCAGCTAGAAGCAGTTTTTTTCTGGGAGAAACAACGCCCCTATTCCTGTTCACCCACTTTTTTTTTTTATAATAAGCAAAAAGTCCGGAATGTTAGGAGTCTGCTGCCACTCCAGCTGCATGACCGCACATGTGCAGTTCAGGAGTGAAGCAAGGGGTCTTGCATCTTAGGTTATCATTGTGTGCTGGTGATTATGTGTGCATGGTATGGTCACACAACCAGTGCATGCATGGTGTAGCTCTGTAAGCCCACCTGCACAAGCGCATGGGAATCCTTAAAAAGCCAGGCACAGACTCTTCCTCTCTCCTCTCTGTTCTCTCCTGCTGCCACTATCTCTATCTCTCTCTTTCTCTGTTCTCTGCATGTGCTTCTTCCCCAGGCCTGGTTATTTTGTCCCTATGCCCCAATAAAGCTCTGATACTGGGTTTTGTCATGGCTTGTGCCTCATGGCCTTTCTGCCCAGTAAACAGCACCGCTTATTATTTTTTAAACAACACTGGGTCTCATACCTAATATTCTAACTTAGTACCCCTACTTGCACTGCCTGCAACCTACAGGTTTTGGCCACTACCCATGCTGCCTGCCCACAGCCTAAAAGGTCCCTCACATGCCCATCTGACCTCTCTGCCTAGCCAGTCTTGCACACCTTGTGCCAGGATCTAGGCAGATGACTCCACCTGACCCTCCCTTCCATGCACCATCTCAAAACTCCAGATCTACCCCTAAACTCCATGCTTGGATCAGGATGCACATCCTACACTCCAACCCATACCCCTTTCTGCCTAACTTCATACTATGTAAGCCATATGCAACCTTCAGGCCCATCTTGGCCCACAGATCCTGTGATCTGTTTCATCCTGGTGTGCCCATATCAGACACAGAACTAATAAAATAAGTGTACTTGCTCAAATTGCATTTCAAATATACAAACAATATGTAAGACCAAGTCAGTATTTACCCATCCCAAACCCACCAGTCCTACAGAAATGCTCTCTAGTGGGAATTACTTAGATGAACCAGGATGCAGAATTTTTTGTTTTTCTAACATAATATTTTATTAATTATTTGGGAATTTTTGTACAATGCATACTGACCACACTTCTTATTCATCCCAGGTCCACCATCCTACCCTTGTGCCCTCCCTCCAAAAAAGAAAATAAATGCACCAAGTCCAATTTGTGTTGCCCATATACTCACTGGAGCACAGTAAAACTCCCAGTGGCCAGCCCATTAAAGATAACTGAGTCCGTCAGCTCTGAAAACATACATGCAAGTAATATTATATAGACTAAACATATTGTATTTATATATTTAGGAATGTGTGTATGTGTGTGTCTGTTTATGTGTAAACATATACATATGCACATATATGTGCTAAAAATTAAAGAAAAAAAAGATAACCGAGTCCTTCCCTACCTTACTCCCTCCAGAAGCCATCAACTGTAGACAAATTTCTAAACAGTCTTATTAAATAAGAAACACAGAGCCAAATACAGGGATGCAAGCCATAGAGATCAGAGCAATAGCCGCCAACTAACCTTAGCTCACCACCTCACTGTAGCTTCCCAAGAGAGCCTCTTCCTATCTAATCTGCGCCTTTATTGCCTTGCTGTTCTGCCTTATCATTGGCTCTAAGCCCAGCCACATCACTTCCTCATCACTGCCTGTCTGTACAGACCTCCAGGTCTCTATGGTTGGTACTAGGATTAAAGGTGTGTGTCACCACGCTTGGCTGTGTCCTCGAACATACAAAGACTCTGCCTGCCATGTGATTGGATTAAGGGCACATGCTACCAGGGCCTGATTTCTGTTTATGGCTGACTATGCCCTCTGATCTCCAGGCAAACTTTATTTATTAACATACAAATAAAATATCACATTTCAGCACAAATAAAATATCGCCACAATCAACTGTGAAGAGCTGAACTTCAGCATCTCTATCATAATTTTTAAGAGTTCTCTTCAATGGCTTCCTGTCTAGACTGTTTATTTGGGGTGTGTGTGTCACAGTAGCCTTCACTGTCTCTCATTCTCAACTATGAGTCTGCAGTCATCCATACCACTGCAAAAGAAGCATAGGTCCATAACAGCCAGCAGCAACATGGATCTTGGGCTTCTATATGGCTTCCTGTGGCAACATGGATCACAGGCACCAACATGGCTTCCAGTGGCGGCACAAACCACAGGCATCAGCATGGCCTCCAGCAGCAGCACAGACCACAAACATTAGCATGGCCTCCATTGGCAGCAGAGATCATGGACATCAACACAGCCTGCAGCAGCAGTATCTGTACCTGAGGGTCTTTCAAGAAGGCTTAATCCAGAAAATGAGCCATTTTTCATCTCAGGTATCTTGTTGTTGCTCAGAGCTAGAGTGATCAGGCAGCTGGGCATCGTGTTTGAGGGCAGAGCCTTTGTGAGCTCCAGGCTGCTGCACACTGCCCTGCTGGCCCTACTCAGCTCCTTTGTCCACCACAGCCTCACTCCCATACCTGTCACAGCCACTGGGGCTCTCATTCTATCTCTGCCACATGCTACCAGCTCTGTTTCACCATCTTTCTCACCTCTCCATCACAATTCATCCATCAAAGTGGCATTGCAAGCTGCTGTATACTTTTTTTTCTCAAACAGCTTTACATGCAAAAACTTATTGCAAGGAGTCATTGGTCTGGTTCAAGGTTTCTGGTTTCTGAAGCACCATAAATATTGTACTATCACTGAGACTCATCTTGGTCACCCTGTTGTTGCCCAGAGTCAGGGTGATCTTGCAGCTTGGCAGTGCATCCAGGGGCAGGATCTGCACAAGCTCCAGGCTGCTATACACGTCCTGCCCTTGGTACTGGCCACCTTGTCAGCTTACCAGGCCTGCAGGCAGCACTGTGGTTCAGCACTCTTCTCCCGCTAGCAGGGCAAGCAGTGCGAGCTGCAGAAGTGGTCACCTCACTCTGCTGGTCTGAGCTTCACAGCAGGCTGAGGACCAACCCTACCCTACTTTGTCTAAAGCAGTCCCATACCTATTGCCACTGCCACATCTCCAGTTTCACTTCTGTCCACCTTGTGCCATCTTTTTTTTCAAATTTCATGAGAACACTTTTTTATTTAAGAATTTTTTTATTCATTTTACATACCAGCCACAGATCCCCCTCTCATCCCTCCTTCTGTTCACCCCCCACCCCCCATCCACTCCTCCAAAAGGGTAAGGCCTCCCATGGGGAGTCAGTGAAGCCTGGTACACTCAGTTGAGGCAGGACCAAGCCTCTCCCCCGATTCAAGGCTGAGCAAGATGTCCCACCATAGGTGATGGGCTCAAAAAAGCCAGTTCATGCACCAGGGATAGATCCTGATCCCACAGCCAGGGGTCCCTCAAACACACCAAGCTACACAACTGTCTACTGTATGCAGAGGGCCTGGTCGGGTCCCATGCAGGCTCCACAGCTGTCGGTCTAAAGTTCATGAATTCCTGCAAGACTGGTTCAGTTGTCATGAGACCACTTTTAAAAGCATCTTCCCATAAGACCTGCCTTTTATTAGTTGTTCAAGAGATATTGTACATTCTGAAGATTTATTCTCCACTACCTCAGCTGCTGCCATCTTGAATCCCCAGAATGCAGAATTTAAAAGATCAACAACAACAAAAAACTTCATCAAAGAATTTAGGAAGACACATAGAAAGAGCTCAATAAATTTAAACAGAATGAATTTAAGAAGAAAAAAATTACACCTGAGCAATGCCCAAGAAAACACAAATGTAAAGTTGATGGAAATGACATGATGAAGACAATTCAAGGTTTGAAAACAGAATTCAACAAAGAGATAGAAATACTGAAGAGAAGTCAAGCTGAAATGAAGATGAAATTGAAAAAAAAAAAACACCTTAAAAACCCAACTAGAACATTCAAGGGAAAGCCTTACAAGTAGAATAAATCAAACAGAATATAGCATATCAGGACTCAAAAATAGAGTACTAGACAAATAGGCAAAGAATATGAAAGAAAATAGAAATAAGAAAGGAATGTGCAAGAAATGTAGGACACCATGAAAAGTCCAAGCCTTCAAATCATAAGAATAGAAGAGGTTAAAGAATCCCAAGTCAGAGGCATACAGGCAGTGGGACTGGGTCCTGTGCTCATTGCATGAGTTGGCTGTTTGAAACCTGAGGCCTATGCAGGATCGCTTGGCTCAGCCTGGGAGGAGGGGACTGGACCTACCTGGACTGAGTCTACCAGGTTGATCTCAGTCCACGGGGAAGGCTTTGCCCTGGAGGAGGTGGGAATGGGGGGTGGGGTGGGGGGAAGGTGAGGGGGGTGGGAGGGGGGAGAACAAGGGAATCCGTGGCTGATATGTAGAACTGAATTGTATTGCAAAATAAAAATAAAAAAAATTAAAAAAAAAAGAATCCCAAGTCAATGAGATCATAGAAGAAAACTTCCACAAATCAAGGAAAGACTTACGAATGTAGCTAAAAGAAGCATTTAAAAACAACAAATACACAAGACCCCAAAAGATATATTATAGTTAAACCATTATGCAGAGAAGGAAAAATTATTGAGAGCTTCAAGAGAAAAAATGCAAATCACATAAAAGGAAAACTCATCAGAATAACAACTGACTTCTCAATGAAAACTCAGTGAAAGCCAGAAGAGCCTAGGGAGTACATTCCAAGTTCTAAAAGACCAGGACTAACAACCTAGACTACTGTACCCAGCAAAAATATCTTCCATGATTGAAAGAGAAAAATTCTCCCAGATATAAACAGCATGAAAAAATTTATATCCAGCAAACCAAACCTAAACAAAATACAGGGAGTAGTACTTCAGGATGAAGAGAGGAGTGAACATAGTCAAGAGATGCTAGAAAGAAAACAAACAAAGCTAATTGCTAAAAGACAAAAGGCCACCGAGAAACAACAGAATGATTACAATCAAAACATATCTTTCAATAACTTTAAAGATTAATGGCTTCTGTGATAGTTTACTTGATCAAGGAAAAAAAATCTATGTCTTGTCTACAAGAAACTCATCTTACCTTTAAAGATAGGCACTTCCTTAAAGTGAAAGAGTGCTTGAAAAAGCACTTCAATCTGTTGTAAAATATTATTTTAAGTTGTGTTACTTTTGTTTATGTTTCATTTGTTTAACTCTGTAAAGCTGTGTTACTGTGCCTGTCTAAAACATCTGATGGTCTAATAAAAAGCTGAACACCCAATAACAAGGCAGGAGAAAGGATAGGCAGGGCTGGTAGGCAGACAGAATATATAGAGGGAGAAATCTGGGAGGAGAGAAGAGAAGTAGTCAGAGAAGGAGGAGGACACCAGGGGCCAGCCACCCAGCTACACAGCAAGCCATGGAGTAAGAAGGAAAGAAAGATATACAGGAAAAGAAAAGGAAAAAGCCCAAAGGAAAAAGGTAGACAGGATAATTTAAAGTTAAAAAAAAAAGCTGGCAAGCAACAGGCCAAGCTAAAGTCGGGCATTCATAATTAAGAATAAGCCTCTGTGAGTGATTTATTTGGGAGCTAGGTGGTGGCCCCCCCCAAAGAGCAAAAACAATCAACAATATCAATCAAAAGGGTCCTGAAAGCAAGCAACCATTGCTATCCTAATATCTGATAAAACAGACTTCAAAGCAGAAATAATCAGAAGAAATAAAGAATAACACTTCATTATAATCAAGAAAACAATTAGCCATGAAGATATTACTATCCTAAACATTTATGTACCAAACTATGGTGCACACACTATATCTTGAAAAGTATACTACTGGAATTAAAGACACAGAAAAATATCAACCCACTAATAGCAAGTAAGTTCAATACCCCTACTTTGTCCAATATCCAGTTCACTGAAGGGCTCTCTAACAGGTTCAAGCGTGGCAAACATGGCCCTGACAGATTTTGCCCTTTACCCTTCTCTCTCCCTTCCTAACCAATAGATTACATTCCTAAAGCTAGCCCCCAAGGTCTATTGTCTTATCTGGCTACTGACTCATTCCTCAGACTAAACACCAAGGTCTAACAATCAAAATTCATTATTTGGCTAACATGTCCAATAAGAACTTACCAACTCACCCTAGCAGACACACACACACACACACACACACACACACACACACACACACACACATCCCCCCACCACCTGTTCTCTTTAAAAACCGACTATTACAAAAACACTTTGTTGCTGCTGCTGCTTGTTGTCTGACTTTACCAGATCCAGAGGCAGACCCCACCCCCTACTGCTTGCCCCTCTGCATAATAAATCTCCTTTGTGCTGAGAACTTGGTGTGTGAGTGTGTCATGGCTGACTGGGCTGGGGGCTGTTTCAACCCTTTACATTGCTGCTGAGACATGGACCATGACTTAGATCTGTCTATAGGACCCCCAACCCAGTTCTCCCACTTTGCTAACCAGCCGGTGCCTGTTCACTTCATCCAGCAGGGCTAATTGGTGAGTGTTCCCATCCTAAAACATTCCCTGAGACACTGGGTGATGATTGCTGAGTGTCTGGCACCCGCCCCACCCCCCACTCTGTCTTGTGGTGGTGGGAAGAATGCATCCTGCCACAGCCTTCAGTGGCCATAGTGGAACTTCCTTAGACAGCTATCAGGTATATTCCATTCAGCTCAGCTTATTTTCCTTTCGCTTTTGGTGGCCTCTCTGCTGGAATCTGATGTCTGTTTCTAACCTTCTGAAAATCCTGTCCCTCTCTTGTAGGGGGTTGGGTGATGATCCTTCCCTCTCAGAGACCTCTCTGCTGTCCACTTGAGACCCCTGGGGCTCAGCTTTCAACTCTGGCTCCTGGTCACCACTATTTATGGCTGGCCTCCCTGTCTGCACACTCTTGCCACAGCCTCTCTGCTCATCTCTAAATCCTAAAACATTAATTCTGGGATCCCCCTAACAATCTATTCCCACCACTCTCTCTTTCTTAACTCCTAATTTACAAAGGAGTCCAATCCCTCCTACTGTCTCAGATTCTATCCCTCCAATTTCTCTTATTAAAAGCTCATCACTCACATCTCTTACCTGTCCTCCCCTCAATCTCTCCATACTTAGCCCTTTACTACAACATTCTCCAGACCCTCTTCACTCCTGTCCAGAGACTCTTGAAAATCTCCCTCATCCCTCTCACATACAAGAGGGTCCTCTAGCTACTTCTGCCTACACTTTTTATACAGATGACATCTCCTTCCTGTCAGATGGTCACCATGTTCCAAGATCTGCAGTTGTCTCAGATAATGCCATCATCGAGGGGACCTCCTTACCACTCTCCACACCAACCAACAGGCAGAATTAATAGCCTTCACCAGCGCCTTCCAAATACATCAGTAATGGTGTATACAGACTCCAAATACGCTTTCCATATCTTGCTAACACATTCAGCCATCTGGAAGGAATGAGGATTTCTAGACACCAAATACAACTCAATTACTAACTCTTCACATATCCATAACCTCCCCTAGGCCTCTCCTTTACCCTCTCAAATTGGCTTGATTCATCACAAGGCACATCAGACTGATCCCGCCATTGTCAGTAAAGGCAATAATTGCACCAGCATGGTAGCCCATGCCCTTCATCCCTTACCACTCACCACACTTCCCTCCAGGCTACCCTACTACATAACTCAGATAACAGCATATCTAAGCCTCCTTCAGCACAGGGCAGTATCCGCTAATTACATCAAATATTGAATACTAAATACCTCCTATCATCTCTCCAAACACACCTGACTCTCACCCCAGCAGATAAGACTTTTTACAGAATCTAACCCAAATCTACCATGTATGTCAGGGAACTAACCCCACCTCCTTTATACGACCTCCTACCTTTCCCTATCACCAAGTTATAAAGGTCTGAAATTGTAAGAGTCTAATAAAATGTTTTAAGGTATGTAAATACAAGTCATGAAGGTCTGAGGCTGTAAAAGCTTAGTTGTGAAAGTCTGTAAATGTAAGTTATAAAGGTCTAAGGAGGTCTGAGGATATGAAAGCTTAAGTTGTAAGGATCTGAGAGAGTGATTTAAGGTATGGGTCTGAGAAAGTGATTTAAAGTATATGAAAAGTTGCTTCAGATTTCTTTCCTTTTCTCTATGCTGATGGGTGATGTCACTCTGTATGCTGTGAATGTGTAAAGCTCTGATTGGTTGATAAATAAAATGCTGATTGGCCAGTAGCCAGGCAGCAAGTATAGGCGGGATAAGGAGACAAGGGAAGCTGGGTTGCCAGCCTGCCATCCAGGGAGCAGAACACTTGGCGACATATAAATTAACAGAAATGGGCTGAGTTTAAATGTAAGAGCCAGTTAATGGTAGGCCTGAGATAATGGCCAGGCAGTTTTAATTAATATAAGCTTCTGTATAGCTAGAGTTTTCCTGCCTGGCCCACAGTCAGGACAAATCTCTGTCACCCGCCAGTCCCACAGCCGCTCAGACCCGACCAAGTAAACACAGAGACTTATGTTGCTTACAAACTGTATGGCCATGGCAGGCTTCTTGCCAACTGTTCTTATATCTTAAATTAATCCATTTCCATAAGTCTATACCTTGCCACATGGCTCGTGGCTTACCGGCATCTTCACATGCTGCTTGTCATGGCGGCGGCTGGCAGTATCTCCCCTTCCTCCTTCCTGTTCTCTCAATTCTCCTCTCTGTTAGTCCTCCCTATACTTCCTGCCTGGCCACTGGCCAATTAGTGTTTTATTTATTGACCAATCAGAGCACATACAGACCATCCCACAGCACTTCTGAGTGATTATTTTATAAGCAGCTGCAGTTGCAGGTGAGAGAGATTTGTCCCAACCGCCAGCCAGCCGGGAAACAGAAAAACTTTCAGCTATAAATGGTGCCCAATGGCTCAAATTTCCACCTGAAACCTGAGAATACTTAATAAGCAATTCTAAATAGACCCAAAAACAGGTTCCTGCTTCATGTCTCATGCGGGCAGCGAGACACTGCAACATGTGGGCTTGAGCTACTCTATGGAGGGTTTGTGGAGTGCAGGCTTGACCTACGCCATGTTACATAGAGGTGTCTCCAAGCTGTGCAGAATGCTGCTGCATGGTGGATATAGCTTTTGCTAGTACAGATTAAAAAAAATAGGTTTCTGGGCTACACGCTGCTTTAATAGAGGCATAGACCCACTGCTTCTGAGAGTTGGTGGTACACATGGCTCCCAGAGCCAGAGCTGGAGGTAAATGTACCATGGCCATACTGGAAAACTGAGGTGGTTGGAGCCAGCAGCTAAAGCTGCCATTTCAGTCCTAGTAATGCTGTAGTTTAAAGCAATAGATTCACAATAAGGCAGATTCAGATGGAACAAGACTTTAAATGGTTTGCAGTGTGTGTAAAAATGTACGTAGGCTTGGAAGAGAGATGAAAATGAATATAGAGAGTCATATAAAGAAATAGTTTTAAAAAATAAAATCTTTAAAGAGATAGTAAAGGTAATATAAAAAAATAAGCCATGTAAAGATGGAAATCACACAGAGAGTCTGGATTATATTGTCTTTGGGATTTTTAACTACAGAAAGACATTTGATTGTAAAAGCTGTATTTGTATTTTAAAGGTATCCTGACTTCAAAATTTGGATCTAAGTTTATGTTGCTTTAGAAAGGAGGCTCTGCTTTTGTTTCCACAGGAAGCAACAGGCTATAGATTTGTTCCAGGTTAAGATACATCAGGTTTGACCAGCCAAGGCCTCATGAAAGGTCTCTGATGACACCATGGTCCAGATGATCCAACACCCAGAATAGTTTCAAGGCATTTGACTCAGACAATACAGTCTCATGGACTACTCCATAATACTAAAATTTTCTTTGTGTCCCCATAAGAATACAGTGCCCTCATCCAGCAGGAAGTTGTATGAGAAGCTACACCCAAATTCCCAAATATACCAAGCTGGCTTTGGAGATGGAATTGGCTCACTCCTTCTCTAAACCCAAGCATATTGCTAAAAAGAAAAGGTTGAGAGATTCTTCAGTCACATATCTGAAGAGCCCTCTGACGTAGGACAGAGCAAAACCAATATTTTTATTTAAAACAGGTTGATTATAAATGCAATCTCTTTCTAAAGATGAAAAGGGGAAAGTATAGATATGATAAGATGAAAGGGTAGATTAATGAACCTACTTTTAAAGAGCAACAACTTGTTTAGAATGTTTTACATTGCTTTGGGTTTTAGCTTATTGATACAAGTTTAAACTTGACGGGAGCCATAAGCCTAAGTGACACTTGACACACATACTGCCATATTTGGGCTTCTCTCTTCTTTTCCTAGATTTAGGCCTTGCTTAAGTCTCCATAGCACCAGAACCTCTTCTCACAAATACCAGAACCTCTTCTCAGAAACTAGGTGACCGTGCTGCAGTTAGGCAGTTAGGAAAGAATAGACAGCTAATCCCCATAGCAACATTCCCTGCTGGCTGAACAACCCATGATTAAAGTCCGCTCCCTGCTTGCATCCCCCTTTGCCCCTGCTTATATATGCCTTAAGAGGAAAATAAAAATTTGGAGCTTGATCAGACATCCTGTCTTGCTCTCATTCTTTGTGTCTCTTGTCCCTCTCATTCGCCAGTCCTCCCTTCCAGTCCCCGTTGAAGACCACACTGGCTTGTGCATAAACTTAATTTTGTTATACTGTATATATATTTCTACTCTTCTTTGAGTTATTATGTTTATGTATCTCATTTAGATTGTAATGGATAATTAAAAAATATAGATTAATAGTTAATCTTCTATGATAGTCAAACTTATAGTCATGTTAAGTTTTCTAGGTATACATAGATATAATTCAATTAGGTAGGTAATCTTCAAACACTTCAAAGACCTACAGAATATGGCATTTAAAATGTTTTAAAAATTTAGACTTTCGAGCTTCCAGTTACCGTTCCGACATGGCCAAGTCCAAGAACCACACCACACACAACCAATCTCAAAAATGGCACAAAAATGGTATCAAGAAACCCCGGTCACAAAGTTACGAATCTCTTAAGGGGGTGGACCCCAAGTTCCTGAGGAACATGCGCTTTGCCAAGAAGCACAGCAAGAAAGGCCTGAAGAAGATGCAGGCCAACAACGCAAAGGCAGTGAGTGTGCGTACAGAGGCCACCAAGGCCCTTGTGAAGCCCAGCGTGGTTAAGCCCAAGATGCCAAAGGGCCCCAGCCGCAAGCCCAGCTGTCTCGTTTTCATCGCTCACTCCAAGCTTGGGAAGCGGATTAGAAGCTACATGGCCAAGGGTCGTAGGCTCTGCCAGCCAAAGCCCAAGGCTCAAACCAAGGCAGAGGCCTCAGCTCCAGCTCAGGCTCCCAAAGGTGCCCAGGCCCCTGTGAAGGCCCCATAGAAAAGGTTTCTGTCTGCCAGACAGATGGACTGGTGTGACACACCTAAACACTATTTGCAGATGATCAGGACCCCATGCTGTTTTTACAAATAAACTTGAGGCAGGAAAAAAAATTTAGACTTCCTAGACAGTGAGACATGTCTGCTCCTGGCAGCACCGATTTACTTCAGAGAGGAGGATGAGCATTGAAGACACTCTATATGGAGTTTATCTTCTTCTTGGCAAAAATAGCCATTTGGGCAAGAAACTGTTATTGCCTGGACTGCTTTGCAAAATGATGTATCGACTGGACATGCAGGACCCATAGAAAGGTGACCATTAAACTTTGCTTGGCAAAATGGTCCTTCATGTTCCTGCTTCTCAGAGGAAACTGCCAGACATTCTACAGGACACAGAGAAAAGTAACTGAGAGACTCTAGGCCTGTGGGCTGAAGACAGATGCCCCAACTTTACAGAGGAACTTTGGATGACTGTCCAGGCTGCCAGCTATCTCTGTCTACTCTCGCAAGACTCTCAAAAGCTGCTTGCGTCCTTCTCCCATTTCTCAGGTAATATTATATCTTTCTGAGGTCTTTGATGTAGTTGAAGACTAGATAGTTATAATTTCCTTAGTTATGATAAAAAGATAAGTTAGATATAAAAACTTAGACTCACAAATATAGGATAGATAGGATATTTTCTTTAATTTTTCCAAATACAAATAGACTAGATATTATAAATAGACTAGATATTGTAACTATAATTCTTGGGAAGTTCAGAACATACTATCCCTCCTGATTTTAGAGAGATATCCTTATCTACTTGAAGGTCTTCTTTATTCCTTGGAGGCTGTGACACTCATAAAGAAACTAGAGGTCTCTTTATGAGGCTTTGGAATATTTTTGAAATATCTACCCCTGTAATTACTCAGGAAGAAGATAATCAAAACAAAATATACTTTAAAAGGTCAACAAGATTCAATGGGATGGAGGAGCTGGCCACGGATCATACTGCAAGCCTCTTCCCACTATACACTCAGGCAACTATGTGGCATATACAGCAACAAAGTGAGATTAGCTGAAGTTACCTCTGCCCAATACAGAGACTTATATTGTTGGGCAAAGAATGATGTAAAAGGACGATAAAAGAATAAGATGTCAGGATCTCCCTTTCTTAGAAAAGTTAGCACATGTGGAGCTACTGTGGTGTCATATGACAAAGGAACAACAGAATGCCAGGATTAGACATATAAACAAAATCTATAAAGATAAAAAATATAAGTATTATATTATACCAGAATTTAAATAGTAATTGCAGCCGCTTTGGCCTGAGGACTTTTCTTGCGCACTCTGATCTTTAAGAGTTAATAATACACTGCTTGGGACATGGCAAAATGCCCAGGCTGGCTTAAAGATTTTGTTTTGGTCTAGTATCCTTGTAGCAACAGAGCTACTAACCCAAGAACAGGGCTGTCATATGCCACTAGATTCTTAAAAATTGGGTTATAGGGTTATTGAGTAAAAATGATAACTCTGTTTACTAATGATGTCAAAACTTGAGGGAAAATGATTAGAAATGATAACTCTGTTCTGTCATAGTTTATTAATGATGACTAAAAGATGAGCAAAAGGAAGTGAAACACATGTCCAAAAACAAAAGTGATATGATCTATGTCTTGGAACAACATGAATCTATTCCTGCTTATGAAATTCTGTATAAATAAAGAAGCATTATGTCTGCTAGTCAGTCAGGCTGCAAGATTCTCACTATCACTATGGCCTGGCTCACCTCTGTCCCCTGCCAACCCTTATATCCTCTGTGGGACCTGTCAACTGCTGGGGCTAGCTCCCAACAGAATGTAATTCCTTTAATCATTAAAGAAACATAGTAATAATTTCATTCTTTGGCTATACTTTCCTCCTGGGTGTTTAAGACCACACTGGTGGCCAAAATTAATCTGTCAATATCACTTTAGGATTTGGTCCTCAGAGGTCACTTAAGTTTAAGAGGAACCTCTGGTTCCTCTAGCCTTCCTTTTTATCAGTTGTTCTATCTATTTGAAGATAATTCAAAGGCACTGGTTGACCATAGCTTCACTTGGAAGCATGGAAGAAAATTTTCCTCTGTATTAACTCCCATCTTTTGTAGACTGGACACTGGTTACAGCTCATTAGGTGGGGTCTCCATGGCTTCCCTGAACAAGAAAACAGGTGATTCCTCACAATTACAGAACATTTTTAAAGAGATGCCTCCAGGTCGTACTTGACCTTGAAGGGCAAGAGAGGAATTATTTTCCCTTTTAGCCCCTCTGATCACATTATTACAGCCTCCATATGTGGATATTGAAACTGAGAAGCTCAGTTACACCAGTCTGGTACTTTTAACTACTTGAGCAAAAATTAAACATTGAAATAAACTTTGATTTATTTTTACTTGTTAATCCAATCATTGTAATTATTATGAAGGATGGACCAATAACTCCATTGGTTTAAGCAGAGAATTGTCATCAGTGTATTGAACTTTGACTTTCACATATCTTATATAAGTTTCTCACACCTTTGCAACTTGCTTAAGTTTTCTAGCTTTATTTTCCATTCTGGAAAAACATTTAATCATCTTGTGAAACATTAAAACACTACCACTACCTTAATAAGAGAGAGTTGAACCCAAACTGCATATGGAATAAATTAATATTACCAGTGTACATACTGTTAAACTATTAGGCTTGCAAAGTTCCCAGGTAAACCTTATAGAAAACATAAGATTGTATTTATATAGTACATAGAGTAATCTACTGTAACTGTGTTTTTGCTTTGAATGAGTATAAGAAATAGAGTTTAATATCATGAGACAAATGATAGTCATGGTTCCTTACTTTTTGATGGTTTTCTTTTTCTCCTTTCTCCCTGTCACAGAGTCAGAGGGCCAGTCTGACCCAGGAAAGAAGACTTTAAAGAACATTTTGAGACAAAACATGCTTGGGTCTGAAGTGGGAAGGCCAAATTTTACCTCAGAGAGATCAAACTGCACATAAAAATTTAATATATACACCAAAGGCATTTTATACAATTCTATAAAATCTAGTTGTTTACACTGAACAGGAGAGTTGCTGTTGAGTTCTGTGATGACTAACTGAACCCAAAACAACCACCACCCTTATACATGCAAGGACAATCTTGACTACTGTGATAGCAGTACAATTTGCCCTCCTAGAGATATCCTGGACATAAAGACCAGGCCAGATACAGGCCAAAGGATGGTGTCTGATGAGGAAAAGTAGCACCAGGAGCACTGAAACAAGATGACACAAACACCTCTTTACCATTGGAAGTGAGACCCTAAAAGGAGAATCACCCAGGATGTTCAGAACACGGCAGTCTGACCTAAAGGTTTCCAGAGCTTAATCCTTTGTTCTCCTGACCCTACAGCAATGAATGGTTCCTGCTACACCCAATGCACAGTTCTGTTGCCTTTGTGAGCTTTCCTGAAGGTGATTTCTTTATTGGCAACAATTAGCATAAATTGGGAAGTATATAGGAAACACAGGAACCTTTAACAGCCTATCATACTTTACCCAGTAAGAAACCAGTCCATCTACTACTCAGCTCATGCCAGGAGCTGCTCACAGCTGTAGAGACATCCTACACTGTTGTCTTCCTTATTGAGTATTTCCCATTGTCCTCCAGTTTATATTTAGAGCAGGACAATGTGCAGAAAAATCAAGCATTCTTTTCTTAAGGCCAATGGGTCAAAGAGATACCAATGGGTAAGGATATTGTCTAGTGGAGCCATTGCTGATTAGTTGGGGTCCTCTAGAGGAACAGAATTTATAGAATATATATAAAGGGTGTAGCTAGAGTTTTCCTGCCTGGTCCACCGTCAGGGCAAATCTCTCTCACCTGCCAGTCCCACAGCCACTCAGACCCAACCAAGTAAACACAGAGACTTATATTGGTTACAAACTGTATGGCCGTGGCAGGCTTCTTTCTAACTGTTCTTACAGCTTAAATTAATCCATTTCTATTAATCTATACCTTGCCACATGGCTCGTGGCTTACTGGCATCTTCACATGCGCTTGTCATGGTGGCGGCTGGCAGTGTCTCTCCGACTCAGCCTTCCACTTCCCAGCTTTATTCTCCTCCTTGTCCCGCCTACACTTCCTGCCTAGCCAATGGCCAATAAGTGTTTTATTTATTGACTAATTAGCAACACATTTGCCATACAGAACATCCCACAGCAAAAGGGGACTTATTAGAATGGCTTACAGGTTGTGGTCCAGCTAGTCCAACATAGGCTGTCTACCAACAAAAGGTCCAAGAATCAAGTAGTTGTTTAGTCCACAAGGCTGGATGTCTCAGCTGGTCTTCAGTGTACTTCATAGTCCAGAAGTAGGCTCTAATGCCAATGAAGGAATGGACTTGCCAGCTAGATGGAGAGCAGGCAGACAGCGAGTAAGCTCCCTTCTTCCATGTCCTTTATATAGGCCGCCAGCAGACAGTATGACCCAGATTAAAGGTGGATCTTCCCACCTCAGAACATCCAGATTAAAAGTGGTCTTTGTTGGGCCCCATAAGGCCCAGGCATGAGGCCCAGTATAACTTCCTGAGCCTAGCTCGAGTTTGGTGACCTGTTTTTGGACATGACTTCTGCATATGAGTGACTCAGCTCTACCCGACCTAGAATCACCTCTGCCTAGTAACTGCTGAGATGGCATCATCTCATTGGCCCACTATCCTCACCCCATCCCTCATACCACCCCAACACTATGTAAGTCCTCTCCTAATGCAATAAAGTGAGTTCCTGCTTTGACAAGACTCCCAGCTCAGTGTGCTTCTCTCTGGTGGAATGGGGAGGTCTGGGCCATTGACACTCACTATCCTGTGAAGCCCCAGGGAGAGACAGGCTGGACCAGTCCTGCCTCAGCCCTACCTGTCAGTCAGCCCGACAGAATGGTGCCCCATGTGAGGAAATGATTTCTTCGACGAAAGAATGCTGATGGGCCAATCGGTCTGCGGGAGAGTGTACCCCTATAAGATATGGGACAGTCTTCTTCAAAGCTAAATCCTGCAAGTACTACTAAAGAGCAGGGGTCTCAACCTCTCTGATAGGTACTCCAGACATAGACTTACATTGCCCCATGGTTGCCTGATGGCAAGTCTTTTCGACTGGGACACCTGGATAGAATAGAAACCCTGATTCACAGGGTCCAGGTTGACAGAGGAGAGATTCCTCCGCTAGGAGCTATTCCCATTGTTACAGCCTTAAAAGGCTGCTTTCTACCAAGGCCCATTAAGGAGAAACGGCC
Organism: Peromyscus eremicus; assembly: GCF_949786415.1. Lineage (NCBI taxonomy): Eukaryota > Metazoa > Chordata > Mammalia > Rodentia > Cricetidae > Peromyscus > Peromyscus eremicus. The sequence goes on along the minus strand of NC_081439.1, from coordinate 57,610,509 downwards.
CGTGGATACCTCAGAAAACTCTAAGAGGGGAGACATAAGTCCGGAGCCCTACAAGGAGAAGGGGCCTGTAGGGAGACCTCAAGGAGAGGAAACAGAGCCCAGAGAGAAAAGAGACATAAAAACTCAGGCCATACCCAAACTAAAACCTGAGTGAGCCTGGCTCATCTGGCTCGTTGTATTCATCTCTTGATCCCTTTGATGCTGCCCTCTGGCCTTCAAAGGGCTCCTCAATGTTCTCTCTCCCTGCCAATCCATTCCTCACCCCCTCTGTCCTGCATTCCATCCCCCCAATCCTTCTGCACCTCCGCCCTACTCTGGGTGGGGCGTGGCCCCAGGAGATGTGACTGCCATCTTTCCTGTTAATATTAACCCCGGTGGCAATCGCCCACTTGCCTGGTATCCCTGAGAGGCTCAGGACCTTAAGGACCTTAAAAAGGCCATTTCAGAGGATGGGCCACATTCCCCTTGGGCTGAGACTATCCTTCTGGGTCTGGCTCATTAAGCCTTGACCACTTGGGACTGGAAGGCCCTTGCCAAAGCAGTCCTCCCTGGACCCCTCTACTTGAAATGGGATGCCTTCTATCTAGAGGAGTGCAGGGTCCAGGCAGAGAGAAATCAAGCGGCCAACCCTCAAATTCCTATCACCTTTGGGATGCTGTCTGGTACCTCTGACCAATACTCCACTGGCCTCCAGCAAGCCGCCATCCCTGCCCCCTATCACGACCAAGTTAGGGCACTTGGGATAGCCCCTTGGAAAAAACTGGATGAAGGCCCCACGGAGGCTCCTATATCCAGGGTCCATCAGAGATCAGGCGAGGACTTAGTGACGTTTGTTGAAAGGGTCAATAAGAGTCTCCAGAGAAAGTCTCCTCCTGGGGAGCTGAGGGATAAATTTGTTAAAATGTTGGTGTGGGATGAAATGAACACTGATAATAAGCTTGCCTGTGCTGGATTGAGAGATCAGGAAATTAGCAAATGGATTGCGGCCTCCCGAGATGTTGGCTCTACTTCTCACCAGGCCCAAACCATGGCCATAGCCATGCAGGCAGCTAGTAGGGAACAGATGACAACCTTAGTCAATGCCCTCCAGTAAGTCTCCATGGGGGGAAAAACGGTCCTGCTTCAGTTGTGGGGAGGAAGGCCATTTTAAAAGAGAGTGGCCTAACCATGCTAAGGGTGCCTCCATGGCTCCTCCTTGATCGGGCCTGCCCCGCACCCCATGCCCCAGGTGTAAGAAGGGGTTCCACTGGACAAAAGATTGTAGATCTAAATTCAACCTCCAAGGGGCGCCTTTAAACTCCCCCGGGGCAATCCCCAGCCCTGTTAAATAAGGGGAAAGAGGTAGTCAAAGCCCACTGGACCTACCCTTGGTGCCCAGATTAAGGCCCAAGATGACCCTACCCATTGAAGGAAAAACCTTTAATTTTATCATAGACACTGGGGCTGACCGCACGGTCATCGTAAAGGAGGAAGTCCCCTCCTCCCGGCGGTTGTTTCCCAGACTCCACGTGCTTGGCATGGGGGTGGGACATTCTATGTCATGGGAGGCAGCTAATTGGTTGTCCTGGACTGACCCTGACGGTAATCACAGGGAGGTGCGCCCCCTTGTGGTTCCTGGTGTAACTGACAACCTTCTTGGCCAGGACATCCTTGGGGAAGCTGAGGCCTTTATCACCGCCGACCATAAGGCCTTTTATCAGCATGTGCTTGATACTGAGGAGTACCAACAGCAGTTTGAGGAGGGGTGGGAAACACACCCCAATTACAGGGATTATCCCTATTTTGAGGAGCTCAGAGGAGACTTTTCCTGGGTTCACTCCCAATCCTAAGGGCCATTGCTTGCCCCCTGGTGCCAAAGATTCAGTGGACACCTGGGGAACCTGTATGAGTTGAGCAGTGGCCTCTACCATCCTTTAAATTACAACAGCTTGATGCTCTGGTTAAACAACAGTTGTCCTTGGGGCATGTTCAGCCGTCCACCAGCCCCTGGAACTCTCCTGTTTTTGTAATTTAAAAAAAAAAAAAGGCTAATGGTTCCTGGAGATTCCTGCATGACTTAAGAAAAATCAATGAAAGAATGATCCCGTTTGGGACACCCCAAAGTGGACTTCCCTGGATATCTGCCACCCCTAATACCTATTATCTGACTATTATTGATACTAAGGATTGTTTTTTCTCCATTCCATTACATCCAGATGATATGGAGAAGTTTGCATTCTCCCTGCCCTCTACCAATTTCAGGGGCCCAGACTTAAGGTTTGAGTGGACCGTTTTTGCCCCAGGGGATGGCTAACAGCTCCCTATGTGTCAGTACTTTATGTCACATATTTTTTCCTCCCTGATGGGATGCCTCGACATTTTATTTTATATTTACATGGATGATATTATTCTAGGAAGCCCTACTTTGATGGGCCTTCAGGACCTCACCACTAATTGCCTTACCATTTTGAAAGATCATAATTTTAGGGTGGCTCCAGATAAAGTACAGTCAATTCCCCCTTTAAAATTCTGGGTGTTCTCCTGTCCCTTGATACAGTTTCCCCAGCTAAACCCCAGTTGCTTATTCAAGAGACCTATACCTTAACTCAGCTTCAAAAGATGCTGGGAGAAATAAATTGGCTGAGGCAATGGATCTCTGTACCCACAGAGCAGTTAACCTCTCTAAATGAAATCCTTAAGGGCCTTGACCTTTCATCCCAGATAACCTTATCCTCCCACCATTTACAAATCCTACAACAGGTTCAACAAGCCATTGGTACAGCGGCCCTAAGGAGATTCGACCCTGACCTGCTTGTCTCCCTGTGTATTTTTCCTGGGGAAACCTTATGCACTGTGCTGTTAGCACAAGAGGGGGAGCCCATTCATTGGGTTCACTTCTCTGTGGGTGGAGCACCCCAGGTTTACTTCCTGACCAACCAGGTAGCTGATTGCATTATTAAGGGTAGGGGTATTTCTGTCAGGATATTTGGCACAAAACCTCATTCCGTTATTGTTCCATTTAAAATTATTGACTTTACCTGGCTTCAAAGAAATAATAGCAGAATTGCCATAGTCCTTGAGGGGTTTCCGGGGAAGGTTCATTGCCACTATGGCCCTTATAAATGGATGAGTTCCTTCTCCCGTCTGGAGTGGAGGCCCCCTAGAATTTTTCTGCCCCACCCAAACCCCGATTTTCTTACAGTGTTTACTGATAGGGGACATTTGGGGGCCTCCCTAGTTGTGTTCCCACCCCTTGGACGAGGAGAGAACCCTATACCCATAAAAACAATCTCCTGAGAGGTGGAGGGGTCTGCACAGTTTAAGGAATTGTTTGCTGTTGTTATGGCATTAGATTCCATATCAGAGTCATTTAATCTATTCTCCGATAGCCTTTATGTTGTAAATCTTTTGCCCAACCTGGTTGAAGCCCATATTAAATTAGATTCCAATCCCATTTCTCCTCTTATGATTCAGGCTCGCTCCTTACTTAAACAGAGACTCAATCCCATTTATTTACATCTTAGAGGTCACCTGTAGTGGGTAGCCGTTCCAGCTTTGACCTGGAAGTACCACCCCTTTGAGGCTTCAGTAACTGTCACGCCTACAAGGCAGAGACAAGAGAGGACCCCTGAAGACCCGAGATCTGGATGCGCCGGCTCTCTTGGTTCCTGGACCCTGGACGCTGGAGGTAGACCGAACAGAGTTCTCCAGAGGACACCGCTGGACTGCGCTATGCCTTTCCCAGACCCTGTAACCTATCCCTTCACTTGTAACTTACCCCACAAAATAAACCTCCCTTTTAACTACGTGGAGTTGCCTTAATATTTAAACCAATAGTCACCAAAATTTGCCAGGTTTCCTTTCCAAAGTTGGCCACCCATCTGGCTTCAATGCCTCAATGTAATACTGTTCCTGAGGCCACAGATTTCCACCTAATTACCATGTTAACTGGAGAAACATAAGTTTCTTCAGGTACCGATTAAAGATCTCAAAAAAATTGTCCGGACCTGTAAGTCTTGTCAGTCCTTCCTTCAGATCCCTCCCCTCCAAAAGATGGGGAGCAATCCCCGAGGACTTCGCCTCAGTCATCTCTGGCAGATTGATGTCACACACTATTCCCCATTTGGAAAACTTAAATATGTTTTTCTTTCCATGGATACCTTCTCCTGCGCCTGTTGGGCATCAGCTCATGCCAGCGAAAAAATCCAAACATGCTATTAGCCATATGCTTCAATGCTTTGCCACCCTTGGTTTACCCAGCCAAATCAAAACAGATAATGGCCCATGCTTTATTGGCAAAGCCTTTATAAATTTCCTACACACCTGGAAAATTTCTCATTCTACTGGCATCCCCTATAATCCTAGGGGTCAGGCCATGGTGGAGAGATTCAACCAAACACTTAAGTCCCAATTTAAAAAAACAAGAGGGGGAGTCTCTACCCCTACATGATCAACTAAGAAAGGCATTATTAACCTTAAATATTTTAAATTTTTCTAAGGAAGACAAATTTTTGTCTCCTTTTCAAAAACATTGGTCCTCCTCGGTTACTTACAGTACCATTTGGGTCAAGTGAAGGGAACCCTTAACTGGGGCCTGGAGGGGGCCAGACCCACTCCTCACTGCAGGAAGAGGGTTTGGATGTTTCTTTCCTTGATATGAAAAAAGACCCATCTGTGTACCAGCCAGAGACCTCAAATATTTACCCCAACAAGGGGACAATGATAATGATGGCTCCAGGGTGTGTTCCACCTCGGAGGATAGTCTTTTTGCTTCTTCCTCAGAAATGACCAAAGATGTGGATGCTGTTGCTCATCCTGATGCTGTTGCTCACCCAGCCTGGTGAAGAAGGGTTTGGGGTCCTTATGATGCACAAGAAACCCTGAACTTGATATACGGAAAACCCTATGATCGTGGTGGTGGAATGTTCAAGGCCTCACCATACTCTGGACAGCTGGTTAGCACGGTAGATTATGGTGGTAAAGTTGCATACCTCAGCATTCATACCAGCACCACTGTTATTGGATCTGCCTCAAACAAATGGGTTTGTGTAGAGAACCCTAAAATCATACCTATGGTAAATGGCAAACCTGGGCCCTGCCCCTGCACCTCCTTTTACCAATCCATGCATGCCACCTGCTATACCATGGTGCATGAATGCATTAGAAAGACTGATAATAAGACCTACTGGATCACCACCAGAAATGGCTTTGGCCATTCGGGTACTTTTGGTTCTGCCTTGGAAGGCATCTAGCGGGGAACTGAACCCTGTTTGGACCACTCTAGTGACCATGTTTGCTGGGAATTGGAGGCCCCCATTGGTTACTCCGATGCGGAGAGTGCAGGACCAGTTGCGGGAATTACAGATCCAAAAGAGAGTGGAACAATTGCTTAAAGCTGAGTTCCCTGAGCTCTTCTACCACCCCTTAGCCCTCCCTGATCAGAAAGGGGATCTTAACCTTGATGCTGATACCCAGGCCATTCTGGAGACATCTTTCTCCATGCTCAATCAGACCAACCCCTCCCTTGCTGAGAATTGTTGGCTCTGCCTTCGCCCAGGGCCACTGTGGCTACTGGCATTGCCCGTTAATGTTTCCCGTCCCAACCTTACCTTTTTTGAAATTGATGTTTCCTCTACCATCCCCCCACCGGGCTGTTCCCCTACCCCGCCTATTAAGGTGCAGCCCCTCCATGTTTTGCCCACTAATTCCTGTCTCTGGGCTCTGCCACAAAAATGGTACGGATGCCGTTGATGTGGGCCAGGTGTCCTCTTTCTTTTGTGCTGGCAACCACACTAGCCACGCCCCCCTTTAAGTAGGTATGTCCCCCCCATGGGAATGGTTTTTGTGTGCAGAGGAGGAATGGCTTTTAGCTTTCTCCCTGGAACATGGACAGACCTTTGCACTCCCGCCATACTCATACCGGATGTGGATATTGCCCCAGTGATGAGGCTCTTCCAGTATCCTATTTGGACTACACAGGAGGAAGGTCTAAGAGAGCCGTTCAAATGATACCTCTCCTTGCTGGCCTGGGAGTAATGCAGGCCTGGCCACAGGAGCCGCGGGGAAAGGCCTGTCCTCACATCTTTGTAGGAAATTATCCATTCAGTTAACTGATGATGTAAAGGCCATCCCCAGCACCATTCTTGACCTGCAGAGTCAGTTAGACTCTCTGGCTGAGGTAGTCCTCCAAAATAAAAGGGGGTTAGATCTGCTAACTGCAGAAAAGGGTTTTTTTTTTTGTTTGTTTCTACAGGAAAAGTGCTGCTTCTATGTTAACAAGTTGGGGTTGTCCAGGATAAGATAGAGAGGCTCCAGGAAGACCTGGAGAGGGGATGGCGGGAGTTTCAAGACAGTCCTCTGTGAACAGGCCTTCATGGATTCTTACCCTATCTACTTCCCCTCCTTGGAACCTTCCTTCTCTTTATTCCCCTTCTCACCACTGGGTCTTGTGTGTTCAATGAGTTCACACAATTTATCCACCAGAGATTGGAGGTGATTAAGATAAATCAGGTCGAGGTACTCTACCAAAGATTAGCCACTCAGGAGTCTGGTCTCTCCCATGGCTGGGTATCCTCCTATGAATGCCCTTCTTCTGCTCTCCACTTGATCAATGATGGCTAAGCTGTCAGGTGGGCTGAGACGACCTAAGACAGGTCATGGAGCGACCCCTGCCTCCTATTCACGATACAGATGGGTAAGGTCTCCAAGTGGGGGACAACCTAAAACACAGGCTATGTCTTATAAAAAACAAAAGAGGAAGATGTTGGGCCTCATAAGGCCCAGGTGTGAGGCTCAGTGTAACTTCCTGAGCCTAGCTCGAGTTTGGCAACCTGTCCTGGGACATGACTCAGCTCTACCCCACCTAGAATCTCTGCCTAGTAACTGCTGAGATGGCATCATCTCATTGGCCCACTATCCTCACCCCATCCCTCATACCACCCCAACCTGTGTAAGTCCACTCCTAATGCAATAAAGTGAGTTCCTGCTTTGACAAGACTTCCAGCTCAGTGTGCTTCTCTCTGGTGGAATGGGGAGGTCTGGGTCTTTGACACTCACCATCCCGCACCATCCCGTGCAGCCTCAGGGAGAGACCTGCTGGACCAGTCCTGCCTCAGCCCTATCTGTTGGTCAGCCCAACAGGTCTTCCCACTTCAAATGATTTAATTAAGAAAAAAATCCCTCACAAGTGTGCCCAGATTTTTGGGTTTTAGTTAGTTCCAGACATAGTCAAGTAAACAACCAAGAATAGCCACCACACTAACCATTTGTACAATAAAGGAGATACATTGGAATGTCTTCCAAATCTTTGTCTTCCTCTACAGGGAATCCTCTGGATACTTTACAGATGTAGGCACGGCCTTCTGTATACTCTTTTCTCATTAGCAAACATGAAATGAAGGGGATCCTGTTAAAAATATTTTTTCTTCTTATCAAAGTAAGATGTGACTAATACCACATGACCTTAATGAATTCCTAATCTGATCTTCCCTATGTAAGACCCACTATTCAAAAACAACCACAACCACAACCACAACAACAACAACAACAACAACAAACAGACAAACAAAAAACAAAATAAAAAACCCTTTGGAGTAAATCTTTCCTCTGACATTTTTTTCTCCCTCAAATTTACAAGCAAGCATGATAAATACTCAGAGTGAATAATTCAGCACTTGCACCAATAACCTAGAGAATATGGAGTGATCTTTTTCCTTAACCCGTTTGTGTCACAGCAACAGGAAACTGAAAACAAAAGTGGGAGTTCCAGGGTGTAATGGGGCAGAAGCAAAAGCAGAGGCAAGGGGGGAAAGAATAGAGAAAAGCAGACTTGGAGGTGCTGGGCTGAAAGATCAGGCATTAAGACCCAGCAGAGCCCGCATCTCCAGCCTCCCACCCAAGTAAGCTAATCCTTTGCCTGTATGCTACTGGTATCTGGCCAACTATGATGGATGCAAAGGATCCTCTAGTTTCTCCACTGACTACCCATTGTTGTAGTGCTGGGAATGGGACCCTGGACCTATTGTATGGTTCGTTTTATTGCCGAGCCCTATTCAAAGTTCTATAGCCAGTGCTCCCCACAACATTCTTCTCAGCTCTCCCATCAGCCTGGGGACCTCCAGAACCCAGTATCTTCTTCAAGGCCAGCAGAGAGCACCCATAGCAGGAACATGGGGGAGCCTGGAGAAGGAGCATGTGTAGAGGGTGCATTTGTCATTCACCCCATAGTCTAGCTAAGGGAGACCCTGTTCCTGCCACCCTAGATCCCTGCCTGAGTTCACATATGGTGACACTTCTTTGAGGCAGTACATTTACACCTCTCTTGAGAGCTCCAAGGAAGAACAAAGACAGATCTCCAGTAGTCCTGTAGGTCCCAGTCAAAGAGTCAAAGCCCCTTAGGGATGGTACCACCCAAGGAAGCATTCCCACACAGAGACAGAACTTTCCCTTCTAGGTCATTCGTGGCTGCCTCCATTGGAATTTAAGCAAGCTGGGGAAACTTCAAAATTACATTAGGGTTTGCCTGAAGGTGGTAAAGCAGCTCAAGAAACAAAAGAGGACGCTGAGTCCCTTCCCTTCCCCCATACAGCCTACCCGCAAGGTACCTCCACTTAGCTATTGAGAGCTCATAGGCTAAAGAACCGAGTATGGGGTGAAGAAGCTACCCCACAAATATGTGACCTCCCCATGGACCTTTTCCAGGTGTATCAAGTGGGGAGTCTGCCCTCTCTTGCCCTCCCTCCCAAAGGAGATGATAGATTCCTTAGGGTCTGTTCTTTGGGGTCTGGTTTGCCCTGTTTGTTTGTTCAGGGTGACAGACTAAGCCTCCACCCTAGTTCTTAAGGGGGAATTTTCTTCTAGTCATCAAAGATCAAAGCACCTCACTCGGTCAGCACCCCAGCCATTACTTTCCCTGCTCCTGATGGAGAGAGACAGAAGACCAAGCCATGCCATGGAAAACCTGAAAATAACAGCTTTATACATTCAGGATGGTGTGGTGATATACTGTGTACCCTAATAAAATTTGCCTGAAGATCAGAGAGCCAAAGGAACAAGCCACTGCCATGTCTCACCTTGCCAACTCCATGAATCCTCTGACTGAATGTTTATAAGTCCTCAGCCGAAAGGCCTCAGCCAAAAAAGCCTTGGTTCCTGTCTCCTCAGGCCCTATAGACCTTTCTCTGCCCAGCCATATCACTTCTTTCTTAGTGCTGGGATTAAAGGCGCGTGTGCTTCCCAAGTACTGGGATTAAAGGTGTGTGCCACCACTGCCTGGCTCTGTTTCTCTCCCAGACTGAGTCAATCTCATGTAGTCCAGGGTGGCTTTGAACACACAGAGATCCAGACTGATCTCTGCCTCCCAAGTGCTAAGATTAAAGGTGTGTGCCACCACTGCCTGGCATGTATGTTTAATCTAGTGGCTTGTTCTGTTCTCTGATCTTTAGGCAAATTTTTTATTAGGGTACACAATATATCACCACAGGATGGGAGAAGCCTAAGGCTGGAAGTCAGTTAAACAGACACTGACTAGGATATTTTATTAGGCCCCTGAATCCTCTCCTTTCCCTATTTGTCCTCTTTAGATACCCACCCCCATGCCTTCCCATAGTTTCCCCTCACAGTATTTTTTTTGGGAACAAGTAGCATCCATCTCAGGGGGCTTGTTTTCACTTTCCTAATCTACCTCCCTCTAACTCTCCTTCACAACCACGGAAAAAAATTCTTTCTCCTTGAATTGTGGCAGGTAGTTTTGGTGAGTACAGTAGTCTTGACTGGCATCCCTGGGCATTTAAAACTTGTAGTGCATTGCTCTAGGGTCTCCTGACTTTCAAAGTTTCCTTGAGAAATTAGCTGTTATTCTGATGGGTTTTCCTGTATATGTGATTTGATTTTTTTCTCTTACAGCTTTCAATACCTTATTTATGTATATTTAGTGTTTTAACTATGATATGCCATGGGGATTTTATTTTCTGCTCTTGTCTAGTTGGGGTTCTGTGTGCTTCTTGTGTTTGTATGAGTGTGTCTTTCCTTAGTCTGGGGGAAATTTTCTTCTAGGATCTTGTTGAAGATATAGTCTGTGCCATTGTCCTAGAATTTTTCTCCCACATCTATGCCTATAATTTGAAGATTTGGTCTTTTCATGGTATCCCACAACTCCTTCATATTCCATTCATGTGGTGTCCCCCACCCCATATCCTTTGCTTGTATGATCTAGTTCCTGTGTTTTATTTTTGAGTCTGGATAGTCTATCTTCTATTGCTTCAGTCTACTTGAAAGGCTTTCTCCTGAGTTTTCTAATTGAGTTATTAAGTTTTCGATTCCATCTTTGTTTAAGCTTGAGTTCTCTTCAATATTTTCTTCTCCTGGTTGGCTTGCCTTGGTCTGGAAGCTGGATATGACTCAAGCAGGATGAAGTCAGGAGGCTGGGCTAGCATGCAGGATGTGGGTCCTGGCCCAGGCCTGGAGTTTAGGAACGATGTGGCCATGGCTGATAAGACTAGTCTGGGCACTGGATGTAGGGCCTGAGCTAGATCTGAGGACTGAGGAACATGGTGGCAGTGTGTGTGTGTGTGTGTGTGTGTGTGTGTGTGTGTGTGTGTGTGTGTGAAGACTCACCAGGTGAGGCCCTGGCACAAAATATGGGGGCTGCCTAGGTTTAGAAGGATTTTTTTCCTTCATATTTTGATGGCTAATAAATCTTTTTTGTTGATGAACTCTCATATTGATCTCAATTTTCCAGAGATCCCTGACCAATATAGTGACATATTTCTAAGCCAATAGAGGTCCAAAATTTTAGAATGCTTGGCTTTTAGAAATTAGATGATCCACAGCTATAAGAGTTTTTAAACGCCTGAGCATATGAAACACATGTTTAAAAGGGATATTCAGTGGAACTTGGTGGATAGAAGACACTAAAAGTTATCAATAAACCAGTTTTTCTATGACCAAACTTCTTCAAAGTCTCAGGAAAATTGAGCTCCTTCTGAGGGGTGGCAATACTTTTGTTTGTTCCTTGCAGTGGTGGGAATTGATCTTACGACCTCAAGCATGCAAGACACGTGCTCTAGGTCCAAGCTATATCCTAGGCCCGGTGAGTTGTTTATTTTTGGAAACATTGGCTCACTTCTCTTTTTTTTTCTAATTCATTCACTCTTGCATTCGCTCATGTGCCAATTCTGCAGCTCATGAATATGACTTGTAAAAATAATAGGTAGAAAATGCTGACAAATGTAAAAAGAGACCAGCATTGAAACTGCCCTGAGTTTCACAGTTCCAACTATAACAACTATAGGCTTTATGGAGTTTAAACTTGGTTAAGAAAGAAGTCACTATGATACCTGTTAAAGCAGGGAGACTTTATTCTACATTATTGCAATTGCTGTCAAGAGTGTCACAAACAATCAAAAAGCCTAAATATATACTAGGGTTAGTTCTCACACCAACCTATTGCTTGTCCAGAAATTTAAATCAGTTAAATACAATAGGTAATCTTCTAAAATTGTAATTTTATTAAAAATTGAAATCCTTCCAGATCTTCCCCACCCAAATCTACACCATCTTGCTCTCTCTCATTAGAAAACAAACAGGCATCTATGCTGCAAGTCGCCGGAAAACGTAATGGAATTCAGCTACTATCATGAAAGCTACTACTTGGAAAAGTCAAGGACTTCTCCAAAGGTCAAGCCATGGCTTAAGAAGTCTTGGTGATATTTTAGCATATATATATATATATATACTGGTTCCTAAAATGATTTTCTTGCATGCTTCCAAGAACTCCTAACAGTCTATTTATTTAAATGCCTATCAAGCATCCAAGGCCATACAAAACAATACCTATCTCCTAGGTCAGGAGGATAGCTTTATTTCTTGTGCAATTTAGGGTGAGACCCTCCTTTTTTATACAACCTTACTAACAGACCCCTAACTTCTTACCTAACCACTTCTAGGAATGTAGACTGAGCACATAGATTCCTTTTCCATATACTAACCGGTCATTAGCACCCAGGTGACCTCCTCTTTTACCACACCCATTTTCAGGTCGTAAAAGAAAGCCTGGTGGTCACTGCCTGAGGAAAATTCTTCCCTACCTTTGTGACTCCGTAGAATTCAAGCCTGGTGACCTTGCTCGACCACAAGATTGATATTGCTTGGGTTTATAACTGGACTCCTGAGAGACTTGAGTAGAACTTAGAGATGGAGAACGAAGAGGGATAAGGAGGATTTTGACCAGAGAGAACGTGTAGATGAGATGGAAGATGAGGAAGAGCCAGATGGGGAAGTACTAGCTGGGTAAGAACGAGATGAAAAGGACCTAGATGAGGCAGAATTAAGACGAGAGAATTAAGATAGAACTTAGAGGGAGGAGTAGATAAATATAGAGAGAAATCAGGCAAGAAAGGAGCTAGGCGTGAGAACAGAACTGAAGCTGTGTAAATAGGATGTTATGCCAGAGGAATTAAAGTGAATGGACTAAAGAGCTCGGTGTGCTGAGATTCTATTTCCCGAAAATAGTCCTCACTGTTCATAGTTCTCTCTCCTGAGCCCCTGAGATGTATAATATTAAGGCTGGTCCCTCTAATATTATACAAGACATCTAAAACAAAGTTAAAATAAAAACAAATCAGAATAGGAAATACGAACCAAAAAAAAAGAGCAAATGTAAATGCACAAGATATACATATAGACTCAGAGACATACAGGCACATACAGGAATCCCATTAAAACACAAAACTGTAAACTATAAGATATAAGCAAAAGACCTGAAACTTAAAAAAAATAGGCCAGATAAAGCATTATGAGATAAAACAAAAACAAAACAAGCAAAAAAAGCCCTACAAAAATACCATTGAGTTCATTTTGAGTTGCTCATCTACTGCTGGGCATGGGGCCTCCCATAAATGTGGTTTGCACACCCAGTGAGACTCCATTGGAGAAAACTAATTTTTCTTTTGCAAAATATTATGGATTGGGGAAAGCTTCTGGGTTAGGACTGTGGGCTTGTGTCCACTTACTCTCTCAGCACTGGGACCCCATCTGGTGCAGACCCATGCAGGCCCTGTGCATGCTGCCTCAGTCTCTGCGAGTTCACATGTGTGAGAGTTTTACTGTGCCTAGAAAGGCCTTGTTTTCTTGGTGTCCTCCATCTCTTACAATCTTTCTGCCCCTTTTTCTGCAGAGTTTGCTCAGCCCTGAGGGGAAGGATTTGATGGAGACATCCCATGTAGGACTCAGTGTCCTAAGCTCTCTCATTCTCTGCATATTACCTAGTTGTGGGTCTCTGTATTTCTTCCCATCTGTTGCAGGAGGAAGCTTCTCTGATGATGGCTGAACAGGACACTGATCTATGAGTATAGCAGAATGTCATTAGGAGTCATTTTATTGCTTCATTCCTTTAGCAGAACAGTAGTATTAGCTTTTCCCCTAAGTCTATGGTCTATCTAGTCTCAGTTTCTTGGACACTTGAGCAGTGTTGGTCATGGATTCCATCTCATGGAGTGGGCCTTAATTCCAATCAGATAGTGGTTGGTTAATGCCACTGTGGTGCTACTATTATACCAGTGTATCTTGTAGGCAGGTCACTATTATAAATCAAAAGGTTATTTATTGCTAGGCTAGTGGTTACCTTTCTACTCTGATAGAAAACTCCAGTTCTGGGAATAGGTTACATTTAATCAAGTTGTTGGCCAAAGAACCCTCACAGAAACCCTCAAATAACCAAGGCTATTGCCAAGGACATTGGTTTCTTTCTACAAACTAATGGTAAGTGATAAGTTTTTGTACCCTGAAGGCCTCTCTGCCAATGCAGCAATCCAAATTAAACTGAATCAAACCAAATTGGAAAAGCCCAGGTTTAATGAGTAAAGTGTTCCTAGGTGATTCTCCGGCCCCTCAGAGAGGAGATTGGGATGAGAGATCAGGACAAGAGACCGGAAGAACCACGTGTCTGTTTTCTGGGATGCAGCTTTATATACCCTGTAGGAGTGCTCTTGAGCCTCTTTGGGGGAGGAGCTGTGTTTAGTGAGTTTTGAAGGGGCAGGTTTAGGGAAAGAGATGGAGGAGGGGAGTTGAGGTGGATCTTCCACCAGAACATTCCAGACTCTTTGGGTATAGGGATACCAGGGTGCCAGGGGTTGAGGTGGAGCTCCCACCTAAACAGTAAGGCCCTATTGTGACAGGGCCTCAGACCTCAGCAGACCCCAGACCTTAGTACAACTGACTCCATAATAGAATTAATATTAGGCTGTAAAACACAACATGTAGATAACACCACCTGCCAAAACTAAAAGAAAGGCCTAATCCACCTGTCTTAGTTAGGGTTTCTACTACTGTGAAGGGTAGTAACTCTTATAAAGGAAAACATTTAATTGGGTGTCTTATGGTTTCAGAGGTTTAGTCCATTATCATCATGGTGGGACATGGTGGCATGCAGGCAGACACGGTGCTCTAGAAGGAACTGAGAGTGGAGAAGGAGCAAAAATTTGATCTGCAGGTGACAGGAAGTGAACTGAGACACTGAGCATGGCTTGAACATATATGAGACCTCAAAGCCCACTCCCACATTGATATACTTCCTCCAATAAGGCCATACCTACTCCAAAAAAGCCACACCTCCTAATAAAGCCACTCCCTATGAGTTATGGGGACCAATTAATTACATTCAAAATACCACATTCCATTCCTTGGCCCCCAGAGGCTTGTAACAGTATCACAATGCAAAATGCATTTAGTCCAACTTCAAAAGTCCCCATTGCTGTGGGATGGTCTGTATGTCAAGTGTGTTGCTGATTGGTCAGTAAATAAATCACTGATTGGCCATTGGCTAGGTAGGAAGTATAGGCGGGACAAGGAGAAGAATTCTGGGAAGTGGAAGGCTGAGAGAGAGACACTGCCAGCCACCACCATGACAAGCCGCATGTGAAGATCCCAGTAAGCCACAAGCCATGTGGCAAGGTATAGATTTATAGAAATAGATTAATTTAAGATATAAGAACAGTTAGCAAGAAGCCTGCCACGGCCATACAGTTTGTAAGCAATATAAGTCTCTGTGTTTATTTGATTGGGTCTGAGTGGCTGTGGGACTGGCGGGTGAGAGAGATTTGTCCTGACTGTGGGCCAGGCAGGAAAACTCTAGCTACAAATGGCGCCCAACGTGTTGGCAAGAGTTTCCACCTAAAACCTGAGTAAAAAGATTCTAAAACAGAGCTAAAAACATCTCCTAGTTGTCTCTTTCAAGCTAGCAGCAGCCTGCATGTTTGAGCTACTATGGCGGGTTCCTGGCGTGCATGCTCGACCTGCAGTATGGCGGGAATGAGGCCTCTGCAAGTGGCACATTAAGCTGTGTGGTGGATTTAGCCTTTGCTAGTACAAAACAAAACAACAAAAAAAAGAGGTTTCTGGGCTACGCGCTGCTTTGATAGAAGCACAGACCCACTATTTCTGAGAGTTGATGGCTCCCAGAGCTGGCGGAAAACGTACCACCGCCATGTTGGGAAGCTGAAGTGGGCAGGGCCAGCAGCCATAGCGCCAGTGCCATTTCAGGCTTAGAAGGCTGCAGTTCAAAGCAATAGGCTCAAGCTAATATAAAAAAATAAGCCACATAAAGATGGCTACCACACAGAGAATCTGGATTATGTTCTCTTTGATATTCGTAACTGAAGAAAAACATTTGATTACAAAAGCTGTTGAGTTACGCCAAAATGTATATTTTAAAGGCACCTTGACTTCAAAATTTGGATGTAAAGATATGTTGCTTTGGAAAGGAGGCTCTGCTTTTGTTTCCACAGAAAGCCAGAGGCTATGGATTTGTTCCAGATTAAGATACATCAGGTTTGACCAGCCAAGACCCCCTGAAAGGTCTCCGATGACACCATGGCCCAGATGATCCAACATCCAGAACCGTTTCAAGGCAACTGGCTCAGACGATACACCCTCATGGACTACTCCATAATCCTAAAATATTCTTTGTGTCCCCATAAGATACAGCGCCCCCCTCCAGCAGGAAGTAGTAAGAGAAACTACGCCCAAATTCCCAAATATACCAAGCTGACTTTGGAGATATGCAAAGGTTAAAACCTTCCTTTTTAAGAAAAGAAAAGGGGAAGTGCTGTGGGATGGTCTGTATGTCAAGTGTGTTGCTGATTGGTCAGTAAATAAATCACTGATTGGCCATTGGCTAGGCAGGAAGTATAGGCGGGACAAGGAGAAGAATTCTGGGAAGTGGAAGGCTGAGAGAGAGACACTGCCAGCCGCCACCATGACAAGCCGCATGTGAAGATCCCGGTAAGCCACAAGCCATGTGGCAAGGTATAGATTTATAGAAATAGATTAATTTAAGATATAAGAACAGTTAGCAAGAAGCCTGCCATGGCCATACAGTTTGTAAGCAATATAAGTCTCTGTGTTTATTTGATTGGGCCTGAGTGGCTGTGGGACTGGCGGGTGAGAGAGATTTGTCCTGACTGTGGGCTAGGCAGGAAAACTCTAGCTACACCCCATAGTCTATAACAGTCTCAACAATGTTTTAAAGTCCAAAGTCTCTTCTGACTGCATAATGCAGTCTCTTAACTGTAATCCCCTATAAAATAAAAATTAAAAAAAGATCACATGGTTCCAAAATATAATGGCACAGGATATACATTATCCTTTCAAAACACAGGGAAAGGAGCATAGTGAGGAAATACTGGACCAAAGCAAACAAAAAAACAGCTAAGCAAACTCCAAACTCTGCATCTCCATGTCTGATATCAAAACACTCTTCAGATCTCCAACTCCTTTCAGCTTTGTTGACTGCAACACACTTTTTTTTTTATCTTGGGCTGGTTCCACTCTTGTTAGCAGCTTTCCTTGGCAGGCATCCCATGGCTCTGGCATCTCCAACATCCATCTTGGGGTCTCAAAGCAATCTAGGCTTCAATTTCACAGCTTCACACAATGGCCTCTCTAGGCCTCCATTCAAGGACACCCCTGACACACGCCTGGCCTTAGTGGCTTTGGTAGTCATGGAGGCAAATTCCATAGTCTATTTCTTTTAGCGTTAACTCCAGAACCACGTGGTCAAAGCTGCCAAGTTCTGCTGCTTACTGGAGCTGGAACATGGCCCCTTGTTCAATTACATCTTTACCAACTTTCTGTTTTTGATTGTTTCCTTCACTGAATAAGCTTGGCTGTCCTGAAACTGAATCTGTAGACCAGGCTGGCCTCAAACTCGACCAGCTTCTGCCTTCCCAGTGTTGGCTTTAAAGGCATGCACCAACACACCTAACTCTAAGCTTTTCTTTAATTCCTTTTCACAAGTTGGAAACTTAGCGGAGTAGGTTCTGGCTCTGAGGTCACCACTCCCTTTATTTCATTTTTTAAATTTCTTCATCTCCTTGAACACAAGACTTAACTCCATTCCACTTCCTGGTGATCCTTTACTCCTCAAATTTTACATTTCCCTGCTCAGCCTGCTCCTTTTCATTATAAATCTTCATTAGAGTTGCCACTAATATCCACACAACACAGTCAATACCAGGCTGTTTCAAGATTTCCTCCGCCAATGAAATTAATCCAAATCTCTTCACTTTAGCCTTTTCAGGCAAGGGCAAAAAGCAGCCACATTCTTCACCAAAATATCACAAGAATGATCTCTAAGCCACATACTAATATTCTTCTCCTCTGAAACCTCTTGATCCAGGCCCCCACAGTTCAAATCACCCGCAGCACCACTGTCTTCCATGTTCCTACTAGGATGGTCCATTAAACAGCACTTAAAGCATTCCACTGCTTTCCTCACCCAAACTCCTAAAGTCCATATTACTCCAAACAAAAACATGGTCTGGCCCATCACAGCAATGCTCCAGTTCCTGATACAAACTTCTTAGTTAGGGTTTTTAATGCTGTGACCATGGCAACTCCTATAAAGGAAAACTTTTAATTGGGTGGCTTACAGTTCAGAGGTTCAGTCCATTATCATCATGGTAGTACATGGGGGGGATACATGCTGGAGAAGGAGCTGAGAGTGTAATGCTTGTTTTGTTTTGTTGCTTGACTCCTGCTCAGTCAGGGTTGGTCCCTGTGTGGAGGTGGAGGTGAGGAGGGGCCAGGCCTCTCATCCTGGGCCCCCGATGTCTAAGTGGAATGCGCACAGGGAGGGGGAAATAGTCCCCCAGGTGAACATTCCCTCTGCTCCTGCCTGCTCTAAGCAGCCCCAGGGAAGGGGATAAGTTCCCCAGGGCTGAGCCTGAAGGAAAAGAGAAAGCTCCACTCCTTCCTTTTTCATGATTTATGTCACTTTTTCAACCAATGATCTGTAAAAGCCACCATTCCCTGAAAAAAAGTAGAAAAACCGCCCCTGGGCTGGGCTGGGCAGGGGGATCACTGCCAGACAACACATCCTGAACAGAACGAATTTTCCCTTCTGTGCAACACTGACCAAGGAGACTTTCAACAATTTCACTAGGTACTGTGTAGAAGGATTAAAGACAGCTGCTAAAAAATATTTCCTTTGTTACCCAGTCAGCCCCAGATATTAAAAAAGTTATGAAAGTTAAAAACAATTTAAAGGTATAAGTAGGTCCCAGTTGCTGGAGGTAGCTTAAAGGGTGTTTATCAACAGAGGACTGATTGGGACAAGACCTTTTGCATAAACTGAATGCCATCATCACCTCTGATGATGAGACAGACTTACAGATACAGAAAACTTTAGGTGTCTCACCCTCTATCAAAAGAATATCTATCTCCTAGCAGAAAATCCTGCCTCCAATCAAAAGATACAGCTGGACTATCTCTCATATTGACAACAAAGATTCCTGGGGGTATGGGCAGAAACCAACACCCAGGACTGCCCCCAAACCAAGGTCCTATAATTGTTCAGCTAACCAATTCAGCTACCTCCATCCAGATTAAACAATAGTCAATGACCCTGGAAACAAAAGGGTAAGTTGTAGTTCATATTGCTTGACTTAAAGAGCTGGGCATCTTGGTGCCATGCCAGTTGTCTTGGAATACACCTCTCCTGCCTATGAAGAAACCTGGGATTTCTTCTGATTCTCATGTGTCTGATTCTTCCAGAGAAACGGGTATACACTGCCTTGGACCTGAAAGATGCATTCTTCAGCTTCCCATTGGCAGAGGTGAGTCAACCCATCTTTGATTTTAAATGGACAGACCCAGTAGGGAGTTACAGCAGGCAGCATTCCTGGACCAGGTTGTCACAGGATTTAAAGACACTAAATGCAGATTTCCGGCCCTTCTGTCAGAGGTTTCTTGGTAAAATAGATTTTGAAAGGGCCCCTGAGGGAATGCTGTAAGAGTTACAGACCTCACCTAAGAAAGCCCAACTTTATACATCAGAGGCCACCTATCTTGGCTACCAGCTGAGAGGAGGCAAAATGAGCCTGTCTCAGAGGAGGATTGCTGCCATCATCCTTCAGATCCCAACTCCAAAGGCTGAGAGACAGGTTCAAGTGTTAGTAGGGGCAGCTAGGTATTGCTGCCTCTGGATACCAGGATTTGTGGAAATAGCAAGGCCTCTACACCAGCACAAAGTGGGGCACTGAGCCCCTAATCTGGACTGAGACTAAACAAACAACATTTGAGGCTTTAAAAATAGCTCTAATTTTCACTCCAGCCCTAGAATTTCCAGACAAAAGGGGCTTTAACCCAAACTGTGGGGCCAAGAAAATGTCCTATGACAATTGGACACCATATCCACAGGATGGCTCACCTATCTAAGAGCTGTGGCAGCTACTGCTAGTTTTAATAAAAGAAAACTAGTTAACTTTGGGTTAAGATCTTATACTTATAGTGCCCCATGACACAGTTGAGGCCCTCCCTGAGGAGCACCAGAACGCTGGCTCTCTAATGCCTGTGTGACCAGCACCAAACCCTACCTACTCCTAGCCCACCCTCAAGTCCAGTTTGAGAAACCCACTGCCATCAGTTTGACTACCCGCTCAACTGATGACACAGGTGCTTGTCTAGAGATGAAAAATGAAGTTCATTATGTGGGAGCTACTGTAGTTACTTTAACCAAAACAATTTGGGCCCAAGCCAGGTACCTCAGCTTGGAGAGTGGAACTGATTGATCTGGTCCAGGCTCTCAGACAGGGAAAAGAAAAGTCCACCAACATATACACAGACTGTTGGTCAGTATGCTTTTACTACTGGCCATGTCTATAGAGAAAAAGGCTTCTCACCACTGAGAAAAAGGACATTAAAAAATCTTGACCCTCCTGGAGGCTATTTGGCTTCCCTACAAATTGCTGTCTTCTGCTGCTGAGCTGCTGAGCTGACTGCATGCCAAACAGCCCTAAGAGCAGTGGGGCCTATTGATATGCTAATAACGTACCATGACCCAGTGCTGCCTGAGACTCCTTGGTAAAGAAGAGCTGGAAAGCTCAAACCTACAGGTTGATGGAGGACACCAGAGGGAAAGATGATTCTTCCAGAAAAAAATTCTCCAACAGCAGCTAAAAAGCTCCTCCAGGAACTGGTCCCTTGATTTGGTCTCCCCCTAGCAATGGGGTCCAACAATGGCCTGGCTTTCATAGCCAAAACCTCTCAATTAATAGTTAAAGCTTTAGACATAGATTAAAAACTTGATTGTACATATAGACTTCAGAGTTCTGGCTAGGTGAAAGAATAAACACGGCATTGAAAGAAAATCTATCAAAACTCTCATTAGAGTCCAGCAGAGGATGGATAGGCCTCCTTCCTTTGCTTTAGCTGCTGCACCCCACATAGGGAGGGACTTACCCCACATGAGATTACGTTTGGAAGACCTCCCCCACTGCTCCCCAGGCTCAGAGACCAACAGTTGACAGAACTCTCTAACCATTTGTTTCTCAAGTTACTAGAGGCACTCTAGTCCTCCATAAAGAGAGACACAGTTGACCCAAGTCCACCACCAGTTTCCCCTTGTTCCAGTCCAGTAATACTGTCTGGTCAGGCAGGTAGCCAAAGGGGCACTGAAACCAATGATGGGAATGTCATGCTGTATGCTGTGAATGTGTGTTGCTCTGATTTGGTTGATGAATAAAATGCTGATTGGCCAGTAGCCAGGCAGGAAGTATAATATAGGCTGGATAAGCAGAGAGGAGAATTCTGGGAACAGGAAGGCTGAGTCAAGAGTTGCCAGCCAGACACAGAGGAAGCAAGATGACAAGGCAGAACTGAGAAAAGGTACCAAGCCATATGGCTAAACATAAATAAGAATTATGGGTTAGTTTAAGTGTAAGAGCTAGTCAATAATAAGCCTGAGCTAATGGCCAAGCAGTTTTAATTAATATAAGCAGCTGCAGGGGCTGTGGGGCTGGGCAGAACCAGAGAAAATTTCAGCTACAAACCAACTTGAAAAAAACTCTGCCTGGTGATTCTCTCCACTCTTATGGCTGTGAAAGTAGCTTACATTATAACGTGGATCCACCACACCCAGGTTAAAAAAATGGAAGCCACAGACACTGCTGCCAAATGGATTGTCTGCAGAATATGGACCCATTGGAATTAAGGTTTCATTGACCCCTGACCCTTTTACTCCCTGCCCCTCTACCTCCTCCTGAGTCTTGTGGTTTTCACTATGGGTCATGATCCAACCCCCACAGCCCTCGGGCCTGGACTGGAAACTGAGGAAGACTGATACAGGGAAGGTATTAGCTAGTGTGACTATAGACCAGCAACCCGTATTCATCTTGACCTTTGCTCACTGATGCCCACTTTAAATGTATTGAAGAAAGCAAAGATATGGGGGTTTATTTTTTGATGCATGTCCTATGGCTGAACCCCCTAATTGCCAGGAACAAGGGAGTTTCCATTACAAAAATCGGGTTTGTAAAACTGAGGTGTCATAAAAAATCTCCTTAGAAAATATTCTGGCCTTTGGGAAACAGAAAAAAAAACTGGTAAGTCAGATTCTATACTACAGAAAGGGACTCTGAGGGTAGAGTTAATCATTTCCAGCCAAAAATCAGCCAGGATTGCTGGTTATGCTTAGATACCTGGCCTCTGTATTACATAGAGATAGGAATTAACCAGACTGTCAACTCATTGACAGACAAGCTCACTGTGACAGGGGCAGCCCTAATCAACATTAGAGAACTTACTCTAAGTACTTCCCCTTATTCTGATGCCTGCTAGTCTGCCTTATGGATTAGTTCATCTGGATAACAGCAATATTACTGGGCTTCTGAGACTACAGTGGACATGTACCAATGGTTTGACTAAATGTGCTTCTTCTGGTGCTTTAAACTAAGTAAACAGGTTGATCAAGATCTAGAGGTATTAAAAGTTTCAGTTTCTGACTTAAAACAACAGTTAGATTCCCTTGCAAAAAATGGTCCTACAAAATTGGAAAGGCTTAGACTTCTCATGATCTAAAGAAACTATGTATGGCTTTGGGAAAAAACTGTTGTTCCTATGCCAATTGATCAGGAGTAATTATAGAAAATATTGCTATGATTGGGGAACTAATTGGTACCAGTGTCTGTTCTCTTGGTGTCCATGGCTAAATACTCTGCTATCAGCACTGATTGGGCCTTTGATTCTCATTCTGAGTGGATTCACACCGAGGCTCTGCATCTTAAACTAAAATATGATGAGTCCGTGATTTGACTCATTCACTAAGACCAGTGGGAAGAATAACCGGATCGCAGATCTTAGCAGGTCCATAGACCCTAACACAACTGGCTACATGATGAAAGTGCCATTCAGGTTGCAAAACTCAGCATGTAGACATCATCACCTGCCAAAACTAAAACAAAGACCGAATCCACCAAAGTCCATAGCTCTGGGAAAGTCTCTAAATGTACTAACCTTGCCTTTTGGCTTCTGTAGTTGCACTTCTGGCTAATTGTTCTTGTTCATTGGAATATGTCAACCCAGACTATGGTTCTTGTACTTAAAAGATCACCCTGATAAAGGCTCAGTGCTACACTGGGATCCCGTACACCCAGTATAGTCGCCAGCCAGCTCATAAAGATTTTCTATTGGCTTAAACCCATGTCTGAGCAGTCTTCTCTGGTGAATACCCCACAACACTATTGCTGAAGACAACAACTACATAACTCATTGAACACAGAGTAGTTGAAATGATGCCTACCTAGAAACTTCACCCTTACTGACTAGTGTTCATAGTACTGGAAGGTATTCTGTATGCTAAAATCATAGTTTTAAAGACTCATTTTTTATTGGAAAGATATTCATGATAGGCATCTGAGAGGGGAAAATGGAAAAATCTGGAAGAGTTAATGATATACAATTTTCATTTTTAAAAAGTTTATATGTTGTAAATGTACAAAAAAGAAGTGACTACACTCAGATTCTTGTTTATTTTCTCAGGATGGTTACATTGCTAGTGTTATTGTTATTTACTGTAAGTCCCTTCACTTTCAAGCATGCTAAACTAGGCTTGTGTACTTTTATTTTTAAAATTGAAACATAATTACATCATTACTCCTTCCTTTTCCTCTCCAATCACTCTTATATCTTCCCTCTCAAATTCATGGTCTCTTTTTCTTCAGTATTATTACATATATATTTACATATATACATGCATAAATATATGCCTACAATTTTTTAGTCTGTTAAGTGTTAGTTGTATGTATGTTGTTTCACATGCATTCCTGGGAAGACTATTTCTCCTGTTCTCAGCATTCCTTAGTTGCTGGTAGTTCTTGTTTAAGAGTAGGATCTTGTGAAATTTCCCTATTACATATTATATACATTATCAAAAGAGAAAACTAGATTTTATCATTATAGAAGTTGCTTTAAAAATGAAGCGAATGGTACTGGGGAGATGTACTGGGCTCAGCCAGTACAGTACTTGCTGCTCAAGGATGAGAACCCGGGTTCAAAGTTAGCACGCATTCTTTTAAAGTCATGGTGGTTTATGCCTGTAACACTAGTGCTAGAGAAGTGGAGACAGGGGTTGGGGATTTAGCTCAGTGGTAGAGCACTTGCTTAGCAAGCACAAGGCCCTGGGTTCGGTCCTCAGCTCTGGAAAGAAAAAAAAAAGAAAAGAGAAGTGGAGACAGGAAGGTCCTTGGGACTTTGTGGCCAGCCAGTCTAGCCAAATTGGTGAACTCCAGTTTTAGTGAGAGAACTTAGCTCAAAATATAATTTGGAGTGTGACAGAGAAAGACATCTACTATGAATGTCTGACCTCCACTCACATGTGCAAACTCATGCACCCACCCACACACACTGAAGCAATGTAGGGCTCAACTGAGGAAATACGAGACTAATCCTTAATCTTGAACCTTGACTGATTATTCACATATTAGTTGAGCCTTCTGCTTTAAATCTGTTTTAAATGAGATGTATTTTAACCAGATATACACAAGCATAATAGGAATAATTAACCATGGAGATGCTATTCACTAAGGAAAACATCTATTTTCCCCCAGAGCTATTTAACCTTTTTGCTCTAGCGCCTACACAAGATGGCCTGGGGACCTATCCATTTTGTGCCTACTTATCATGAGCCTCTTAACCTAGTAAGACTCTGTTCTCCCTGCTTCTCCTTGTCAAACAGTTTATTCAGTGGAAATCTGCATTAGCTAAAAGTATCACACTCTCAAAAAAGAAGCAGCACTGGCACCATATCAAAGCTACCACCACCAGGCTCTGGAAACCTTCATCTAAAAGGGAGCCTGTGAGGTAAAATGAGGAGAATCCCTGAATCACATCTATATTTATCATTTTCTAAAACGAAAAATACACTTCTCCATATCTAAGAACCTGCAAAGAATGCATTAGCATCTTAAGTAAGAATTTCTGTGATTGTAACACTGAACCATAAACTGTTAGATCTGAAATATCATAAACCTTCTCTAAAAATGAACAGCTTTTACTTTTTATGATTTATATTGAACTATCACTGAAACTTATCCTGTTTTCCCTATCTTAAAAAGTTTGTAATGCAACATGGCATGCCATTTTCTGAATATATTATCTGCCTTAACCTTTCCCTTAGTGCTGGGCCATTAAATATTTACAATTTGGTCAGGCGGGGATGGCGCATACCTCTAATCCCAGAGCACTCGGGAGGCAGAGGCAGGCAGATCTCTGTGAGTTCGAGGCCAGCCTGGTCTACAGAGCGAGATCCAGGATAGGCACCAAAACTACACAGAGAAACCCTGTCTAGAAAAAAAAAATTACAATTTGTTCAGAATTTTAAGGTAAATGCTTTTCTTTCCAGCAATCTTACACTTGAGCATCCTTCTATTTGGACTTCAAAAAAGCCAAAATTGACAAGGGGTAATTGGCAACTCAACAACAGTACTTTGCTTGGTAATCTAATGTAACTGATTAACTAGTCAGATACATGAGTAGGGGCACTAATTTCCATAGGTTTTATTTTCCCTCTCTCATTTCACCTCAATTCACTCTTCCCCAGGAAGTATTATTAGGATTGATCTAACCTAAAAGAATGCATACCCATTTTATTCTAGCCCAAGCCTGAGACAGGACTCCAGCAACACCTTGAGGTGCCAGACAGATAGGTACTACTATGGTGAGCAAATGTATGGTGTGGTATGGGAGAGAGAAAGATAGAATGGTTCATGTCCTGTGGACAGAGGCAGATCTGAAGAAGTGAAAGAGATGAGGAGCAGGCTGAGGTGGGTGGATTCATTGCCACCCAGGGCCATGGTGATGTCTGGGCCTGGGCTACTGCAGGGGCCCATGTCTAGGTTCATGGCTCTGATGCAGCCACGGTCTCTGATGATGTCCATGGCTCCTGATACCACCAAAGACAGAGGATATGGCTGTACAGAATTGGCCCCACCCCTCACTGGCTACAACACTATCAAGAACTGGCCTGCCTGTCACCTGCTAAAGTACTCAGGAGAGAGGGCTCTATACCTCACCTGGGCAGCACAATAGAGCTGACCCTGTTCTCAGGGGCATGGACAAGCTGCCCCTGAGGGTGTGAGAATGGGAGAGCAGGTCGCTCCCCTCTTGTATGCCATGTGGTGTCATGGGTGAGGGAAAGATGCCCTTCTCCCCTAGCCACCTGCAGCAGGTGGGGGACCTCACCCAACCCCTCACCAGCTGCAGCACTCCAGAGAATGAGCCTTGCACCTAGCCTAGGAAGCACAGTAGAGTTGACCCTGTAGACAAGGGCGTGGGTGAGCCAGCCCTGAGGGTGTGAGAAGCGCATAGCTGGTACTGCCTCCCTTGTCTGCCACATGGTGGTGGGAGTGAGGGAAACAAGCCCCTATGACCTCCAGCGGGCAAGGAAGCTGAATCTCCCCTTTACCAGCTGCAACACTCATAAATTCTTACCACCTTACCTGGGCAGCACAGTAGTGTTGTGGAATAATTCTCTTGTACACTGTAAAGATGTCACTCTAATTGGTTTAATAAAACGCTGATTGGCCAGTAGCCAGGCAGGAAGTATAGGCAGGGTAACCAAACTAAGGATGATGGGAAGGAGAAGGACAGAGTCAGGAGAGACGCTAGCCAGCTGCAGAGAAAGCAGGATGTGTAGAAAATGAGGTAACAAGCCGTGAGCCACATGGCAAAGCATAAGTAGAAATATGAGTTAATTTAAATGTAAGAGTTAGCTAGTAACAAGCCTGAACTATTGGCCTAGCATTTATAATTCATATGCAGCCTCTGAGTTGGTTATTTTGGGCTGGGCAGTCAGGACAAGAAAGGTCTGTTTACACAGTAGAACTGATCCTGTTGGCGGAAATGGGGTGAGCCAGCCCTGAATTTGTATGAGAGAGCTGTTCCCACTACTCATCTGTCATACAGCAGCATGGGTAGGGGAGAAATGTCCCCCCTTACACCTTACCCCTCACTGTCTGTGACATAGGAGCTGACCACCCCCTTTCCAGCTGTAGCACTCAGGAAAGTGGGCCCTGCACCTTGCCCTGGCAGCACAACAGAGCTGACCCTATTGACAGGGGTGTGCATGAACTGCCCTGAGAATATGAGCATGGTAGATCATGGAAGATCTACCATATGGTTGTGTGGGCAGGGGAGAGATGCCCCCTGCCCCTCACCACCTGTGGTGGGTGGGAGAGATGGCCCTAAGGTCATAGGAGCAGGAGAGTTGTCCCTGTCCCTCACCAGCTGCAGCATTCAGGAGAGTGGCCCCTGCACCTCACCTGGGCAACACAGTAGAGCTGACCCTGATGTGTGGGAGAGCCAATACGAAAGCAAGAAAACTGGCTCTACCCCTTGCCCATTGCTGCAATTGCCCATTGCTGTGGCAATGCTGGAGAGCTCCCCCTGGTGGTGAAGACAGGGGAGGACTGGTGGGCTGACCAACCCTGCAACTACCCAGGCCCAGAACCAGGGTTATGAGTTGGCCCACCCCAACATCCACCTCATCTATGATCTGCAGGAGTACATGAAGGGGCTGGTCCTGCAGACCCAAAGCTGCAGGATCTCTATGACACAGGGTAACAACAGGATATCCAAGAGGCAGTGAGGGCCCAGTATAGATGATATAGCAAAAACCAGAGGTCTCAAAGCAGACCAATGACTCTTTGCGATGAACACTGGCAAGTAAAGATATATGGACTAAAGGGTATACTGTGTGACTCACTGTGTCACAATACCGCTTCCATGACAAGATTTTTCCTTTCTTTTTCTTTTATTTTTTCTTCTTAAATTTTGTTTTATTGGGGGGGGGGTTTGCAAGGGCAGAGGGTAGATACGAAGGGATGAGGAAATAAATGGGCTCAAGATGCATGATGTGAAAGACACAAACAATAAATTAAAGAGAAAGTTAAAAACAAAACAAACAACAGAAACAAAAACCCTACAGTATCCATGGTCTCAGAAAGTACATTAAAATGTAGCGTATAAAAAAGAAAGCATACCCTTCATAGAAATTTTGAAAAGTCAGTAGTGGAAAATCACTGTCTAGAAATTCTTACCACTTAAAGACGCTTATTGTTGGCATTTCGGGGTTTCTTTCTCCATTTCTTTATTGTCCACTTGAACACAAGGCTTCTGAGCTACACTCCTGCCTCCTAAACACTCCTCTCACCTTTCTTCGCTTGACTACTTAAAATTTTCTCAGGATTACTTAAGACCTACATTAGAGAAGTTTGAAGTGGTTCCTCCTGGTCAGGTTTTTCTCAATAAACTGCATGGATCTAGAAATCTGTGGAACTGGTACCATGGAAGTTAAACTACAGAAATGAGGCTTTCAGGTTAGATTCTGCTCAAATAATCTGAGCCATATGTCCAAATGTTCAGTGTCCTCAGTAATCTCTGAGAGGCAGCCAAGGGCAAGAGCCATAGTCTATATTGTTTGGGGAGTCACTTGGTCTACCCTGACCAACCATTTGAAAGGAGGTTTCCAGTGCCCAGGACCTGCATTTTTGTTAGTCTGTGGTTTTTGTGTGGAGCATTGTCAGGCCTGTGCCATACCTTCCTTATAGGTACTGTGATTTTTAAGGTAAATATTAAAGATTCCTTGAAGCTTTATCAAACAACCTTGATATTATTTGTCCCTCCTTGTCATTAGGTATTGACTTCCCTCCTCCTCATTTGGAGCCCCCTCCCCAATATTCCATTTCCCATTTCATACCACCTGTATCCTGCTATTCCCCCTTTCAAGCCCCCTTCCCTAACCATTTACACTTTCTTGGTTTCTGTGGTTACTCCATGTTGTGTCCTCACATCTGAGGATTTGGAACAAGGGACAACAGATGAGAGAAAATATCAGGTATTTGATACTCACTCAATATAATCTTTCCTAGGCCTATCCATTTGCCTGAAAATTTAATAATTTCATTTTTCTTTATACATAAATAGGAATCCATTGTATACATGTACCATTTTTTACTATACATTTATCTTTGTAAGGATATGTAGGGAGTCAATTAATAGTCCTGCTCAGTTGTGACATTTATGAACCACAATAGATAGTGACCAGCATGGCAAGATATCCTTTAAGGTGCAGTAAGTGGTACTCATATCTTGGTGGTAACCAACAGCTATCTAGTTGGACTTGAGAACCACTCAACAGGAAGGAAACAATACCTGGTACTAGAAACCTAGCCGACTTTCTGGGGCTAGTGAGATCATGGATCTTAGAAGATAATCTACACCTAGCATAATTCTTAATCTCAAAAATCTTGTCTTTATACCCACAGATATGAGTAGCTATTGCTTCTTGTGGAGGTTTGAACAGTTATGGTCCTCATCAAGTTTGAATGCTTGGCCCATAGGGAATGGCACTATTAGGAGGTGTG
The DNA here is from genome assembly GCF_949786415.1 of Peromyscus eremicus. Taxonomy (NCBI): domain Eukaryota; kingdom Metazoa; phylum Chordata; class Mammalia; order Rodentia; family Cricetidae; genus Peromyscus; species Peromyscus eremicus. Next base: position 57,581,335 of record NC_081439.1, on the reverse strand, counting down.
GCCTTGTTGGAGGAAGTGTGTCACTGTGGAGGCAGGCTTTAAAGTCTTATAGGCTCAAGCTACGCTCAGTGTGGTACAGAGACTCCTTCTGCTGTCCATAAATCAAGATGTAGCGCTCTCAGTTCCTTCTCCAGCACCATGTCTGTCTGCACATTGCCATATCTTGCCATGATAATGGACTAAACCTCTGAAACTGTAATCTAGCCCCTGATTAAATGTTTTCCTTATAAGACTGCTGTGGTCATGGTGTCTCTTCACAGCAATAGAAACCCTAAGACAGAAGTTGGTACCAGGGACTGGGGTATTGCTGTGATAGGCCTGACTATGCTTTTGTTTGGAGAAATTTGGACTTTGGGAGTTTGGGTTAGGAAAGCAGTGGAATGCTTTAAGCACTGCTTAATGGGCCATACTAGTAGGAGCATGGAAGACAGTGGTGCTGCGGGTGATTTGATGAACTGTGGGGGCCTGGATCAAGAGATTTCAGAGGAGAACAATGTTAGTTTGTGACCCAGAGACCAGTCTTGTGAAGATTGTGGCTACTTTTTGCCTTTTTCTAAAAAGTCTGCCTGAGACTAAAGTGAAGAGTTTTAGATTAATTCTGTTGGTAGAGGAACTCTCAAAACAGCCCAGTATAGACTCTGTCATGTGGTTATTAGTGTTCACTCTTATGAAGATCTATAATGAAATGGAGCAAGCTGAACGAGTAAAAATACAAAATGTACAGATTGAGGAGAAAGGGGGCACCAGGAAGTGGAATGGAGCTAAATCCTGTGTTCAAGGAGATAAACAGATTAAAGGAAAGCTTGGTGTTAAATGGAACAAAGGGAGTGGAGACCTCAGGGCAAGATGACACCCAGTTAAGCTTCCAACATGTGAAAAGAATAATTAAAGAACAGCTTAGGCCCAGCTGTGGTGGTACACTCCTTTAATCCCAGCACTCAGGAGACAGAGGCACTCAGATCTCTGGGTTCAAGGACAGCCTGGTTTACAGAGCAAGTTCCAAGACAGCCAAGCCTAGGGAGTGAAGGAAACCATGGAAAACAAAAAGTGGTGAAGATGTAATTGAAGGAGGGGGCCAAGTTCCAGCCCCAGAAAGCAGCAGAACTTGGCAGCTTCAGCTACATGGTTCTGGCTTTAGAGTCAAGGATACAAAAAGGGGCTATGGGATCTTCCTCTGTGACTAAGGAAAGCCACTGAGGTCAGGCATGTGGCAGGGGTGTGGAGGCCCAGAGAGACCACTGTGTAAAGTTGTGAAGGAGAAGCCTGGATTGCCTTGGAGACCCCAAAATGTTGGAGATGCTAGAGTGGCATGGGATACCTACTGAAGAGAGCTGCTAACAGGGAGTGAAAACAACCCAAGGAAAAAAAAGTGTGTTATAGTCAACAAAATTGAAAGTAGTTGGAGATCTGAAGAATATTTTGACATCAGACATTGAAATGCAGAGTTTGGAGTTGGTCCAGCTGGTTTTTGGTCTTGCTTTGGTCCAGTATTTCCTCACTATGCTCCCTTCCCTCCATTTTGGAATGGTAATGCATATCCTGTGCCATTATATTTTGGAAGTATGTGATCTTTTTTTTTTTACTTTGATTTTATAGGGAATTACAGTTAAGATATTGCATGAATCTCAGAAGAGACTTTGGATTTTGGACTTTAAAACTTAGTTGAGACTGTTATAGACTATGGGGACTTTTGAATTTGGACTAAATGCATTTTGCATTATGTTATGGCTACAAGCCTTTGGGGTCCAGGGAGTGGAATGTGTTGGTTTGAATAGGTATGGCCCCCATAGACTCATGTGTTTGAATGCTTGGCCCATTGGCACTATTAGGAGATGTGGCCTTTTGGAGTAGGTGTGGTCTTGTTGGAGGAAGTGTGTCACTGTGGGGGCAGGCTTTGAGGTCTTATATGCTCAAGCTATGACCAGTGTGGTACAGAGACTCCTTCTGCTGCAAATCAAGATGTAAAACTCTCAGATTCCTCTCCAGCACCATGTCTGCCTGCACACTGCTATGTCCTGCCATGATGATAATGGACTAAACCTCTGAAGCTGTAAGCCAACCACCTCAATTAAATGTTTTCCTTATAAGAGTTGCCATGGTCATGGTGTCTCTTCACAGCAATAGAAACGCTAACTAGGACACCCCTCATCAAAGAAATTTCTCTTTATAGCAAATGGAAGTCATCACAGAAAACCACAACTGGACTGTGATGGTTATTCTTGGTTGTAAACCTGACTACATGTAGAATTAACTAAAGCCCAAGCAGCTTAGCACACCCGTGAGGGTTTTTTCTTGATTGGATCATTTGAGGTTGGAAGACCTATCTTAAATCCAGATCATTTGAGGTTATAAGACCCACCTTAAATTCTGGTGGCAGCCTACATAAAGGACATGGAAGAAGGAAGCTTTGGCTTTTTGCTTGCTTGCCCTCTTCTCAGTGGCAAGCTCATTCCTTCACTGGCATAAAAGAGCCTACTTCTTCTGGATTCTGACATATACTGAAGACCATCTCAGACTTCCAGCCTTCATGAACCAAACAACCATTGGATTCTTGGAATTTCAGTCAGGAGACAGCCCTTGTTGGAATAGCCAGACCACAGCCTGTAAGCCATTCTAATAATCTTGTTTTTATGTATATAGATTCAGTCTGTCCATTCTGTTTCTCTAGTGAACACTGACTAACACATGAACACAATACAGAGATCAATGGGTTATGGGGAGCCCAGCCCCAGTGAATACATCTACACCATAGTTCCCCCATCTATGATTTGGGAAGCATTGAGAAAGAGAAGGCAGAAAGACTATAAGAGCTGGGATACCAGGAAGTATATTGTGAAACAATCTCTCATAGAAATGACTCTATTAACAAGATAGGAACAATGGTAATATCAATGGAAGTACTAACACAGGAAGGTGAAAATCTTGCAGAGTCATATCCCTGGACAAGCAACTGATGACTGCTGAGAGAGAGAGGGAGAGTTAGCATATCCCACGTATGAGTCATCTAGCTGGTTCTTCAGTATAGTGTGGTCAGCCCTGAAACCCCCCCCCCACACACACACAATGTACTCAGCAGGTTATATTTACGTATGTATGCATATATTTACATATATATCTATATGTAGCAATAAATTTGGAAAGAAGAAGCTACAAGTTTGGGAGTGGGGGATATGGAGGGAGTTGGAGGAGGGACTTAGGAGAGGCTGGAGGGAGTAAAGGGAAGGAAGAAAATGATGTAATTATATTTTAAGTAAAAAAATATATGAAACAACTAAACTCAACAACACAGGAATAAAGATTAAAAGAATTTGGGGAGCTGCCACTGCTAGGAAGGTGAGTGGCATGTGAGATGTAATAGATTTTGGTTACTTGATTCATGAAGTTTTGCTGATTATAGCTGTTGTGGGAATCTTTCTGGAATAAGCACTCCAATCCCATGAGAGTGGAAGAGAGATGTCACCACTGGACCAAAGCCAGGTCAGCTCCTGAAAGGCTTCAGTCTCAGGTCCAGTTTGTAGTCTCATTTTATACTCTAAAACCACAAGGTGGGGCACGCAAGCTAGCAAAATTTTACAGATGCTTACGTGGCAGCCAGCAGGTTGTTAAGGGCAACAGCCAGCAGGTTGTTAAGGGCAACGGCCCATTGTTTCAGCTATTCTCCGGATCGTTCTGTCTCAGGTAGCAAGTGACGTCATGTTTGGTAAATAGATGGTACAAGCAGTGCTTTAAGTAAATCACTAAATAAATCAATACATCAGAATCTAGTAATTAGTCTTTTCTACCCTATTCTATTTCAAAGCTACCTAGCAAATCGAGTGATTTGTGAAGCAAGGGAAAATTACGGGATCATCTTCTGTACAACTGATTTGGAGGACTGCTTCCTTTTGCCACAACAGCTAATGAAAATGTTCTTTAGTGGACTGCTCCAGCTCAGCCTTAAGCCTTCTACCTGATAATATTGGTCAGGTCCTCTGCTGCTGTCTCCATCTTGGGCCAGCTTTTCCAAAACCTGTTTCCTCAGCCTTTCTGCCTTTCTTAGGCCCTCCCCGCCTGGGCCCCACCTACATCTCACCCAGGCCAAACTATATCCATCATTTCAGTGAGTCATTTCTGGCCCCCAAAGCAAACAGTGCAAGGAATTGGAGAATACAGCAAGCCTGGCAAGTGGTCCAGTTACTGAATGATATGGCAGCCTCAGTTTCCCTGGAGGCTTTGATGGGGCTACTCCTTACATTTAGAACTGAATGGGGGCCTGCCTCTAGTGGTTAAGGCTTCAGGCCAAATCCTCTGCCCTAGATGTTAAATTCCCCAGGGAATTTTGTTTTATCAAGAGGAAACTTGCTAGGATCTACGGGCCCTCATTGGAGAAAAGATGCCAGATCATCGATGTCCTCTATGAGCCCACAAAAGAATGTGAGGTGCAAAGTTTTAAACTATAACTGCAGTGAGGGGGCTTAGATGTATGGTCCAAGGCTATTTTGGAATATGAAGACTTGGAGGCTGTCTTAGTTACTGTTCTATTGCTGTGAAGAGACACCATGACCAAGGCAACTTGTAAAAGAAAGCATCCAATAAGAGGCTTGCTTACAGAAGAAGCTGAGAGATTACGCATTGAGATAACAACCATGAGGCAGATAGAGTGAATGGTATTGTAAGCACTGTTATTCCTACCTTTAGTCCACCACTATGGACTCTAACCCTCTGAAACCACAAGCTCAAGGCAACTTAAAAAAGAAAATATTTAATTTGGCTTATGTTTTCACATTTTGATCCACAAGTAAGAGGCAGAGACAGAGACACACTGGGCCTGGCATGAGTGTTTTGAAATCTCAAAGCACTCCCCAAGTGGCACATCTTGTCCACAAAGGCTGTACATCTTAATCCTTCCCAAACAGTTCTACCAACTGGGGACTAAGTATTCAAACACATGAGCCTAGGAGGGCCATTCTCATTCAAACCACTACAAATATAATTATGCAAATCAAAAAGCAGCAACCTTGTTAAAATAATGGTTAAATTGTGCTCCCATATGTGTGACTGTTAGATGATTGCTAATTACACTTTTAAAATGTACTGATACAGAATCTAGTTAATCCGATCTGTGCTGTTGCCAACAGAGTCTGGCTAATTCTGCCTGTGCTACTCCCAGTCTGGAAGCTTGGTCCAAGTTGCACATCCTGTGTTCCATCCCAGTCTAATCAACTTGTCTGACTTTAGCCTGCCCAAGTGTGCTGGTTAATCTCTAGGTCAGCTTCACACAGGTTAGGGTCATGTAAGGAGAGGGAGCCTCATTTGAGAAAATGCCCCCACCAGATTGCCTTGTAGGCAAGCCTATGGGGCATTTTATTAATCAGTAATTAATGTGAACATGCCAAGCCAATTGTGTAAAGTGACCCCCCTCACCCCAATATGGTTGTCCTAGGGTATATTAGAAAGCAGGCTGAGTAAGAAGTGGAGAGAAAGCCAGCAAGCAACACTCTTTCATAGCTTCTGCTGCAGTTCCTGCCTCCATGTGCTTGCCTTGAGTTTCAGCCCTGACTTCCTTTAATGTGGAACTGTAGATTTGAAGTAGACCCTTTATTCCACAAGTTGCTTTTGTCCATTTTTTTTTTTTAGTCACAGCCATAGTGTGGGGGGTCTCTGTGACCACCAGGGCAGGCAGAGTAACAATCCACATGAGGAAATCTGGTTCAAAATGACTTAGATGGTATTGGTTCAAACTTCTACAGTCTGACCCTGAACAGTTTATTGTAAGCATATTTAAATACAGGAAACTTTGGGAAAAACGTTTTCCTTGTGTAACACAATCTCATGTGCACAAGGAGGCACGATTACATAGAAACTCTTCTCAAGGTACATGCCCCTTCTCCCACGAAGATGGCTTCTAGAGATAAGCTACCTGTGTTAGCCTAAGGGCCTAGGGGAGGATCTGGTGTGGTCTCAGTCATACAGACAGTGCAGAGGTTGTCTGAGCTATTAGCCCCCTCTGGTCTTGGTTGTGGGAGCTTGGGGGAGCCCCTGGCCATATAGGTAATACAAAGGTCACCTAGACTATTAGCCACCTCCGGTCCTGCTTGTGAGAGCTCGGTATGGCCTGGCCCTACAAATAATGCATGAGTCATCGAGGCTATTAGCCACCTCCATTCCCAGATTTCTGGGCTGAAAACAGGTTATACAACTTTTTCTTTGAAAAGACAGCCCTGTGTGTTTAACATTCCTGGTTTCCTTAGTGCTATTTATCTGTGGGTACAAGGACCTTTATGCTCTCATCACAATAGGAACCCTAACTAAGAGAGAAATTGGTCCCAGGTTCATGGGTGTTTCACCATGACAGAAATGGCTATGTATTTTGGGGAGGATTTGTAGTAGTATTTGAAGTTTGGGCTGGAAAGGCCATTGGTTGCTCAGAGCTTAATGAACTCTTGTAGGAACTTGGAAGACAAGTACGTTGAGAGCAATGCAAAAAAGATGGAGGCCTGGTTTGCAAAGCTTCACAGGAAAGCAAAGACTCTATCAGGGCTATTTATGTGATGTTTTAAATTAAAAATTTGTGGTTCTGGTCAGCTGCGGCTGAAGAATCGGCTATGATGAAAAAGAGACCAGCACCATTGAGGTGAAATCTTCTGGGAAGTGTTTCCTCAGGGTCAGCACACAGAAGCTGGGCTCCAGAGTGTCCAAGGTTGTATCTCATGCTGGCAGCCAAACTTGGTAACGTGTAAGATTTTCCCAGGTGGCACTGGGTTTGAAAGAATGAAAGGGACATGGAGAACATCTGAGGCTTGGCACTTGTGAGAGGCCAGGAAAGGCCACTGGTGAAGGTGCAGCCTCAGTTGCAATAGAAGCTCCAGGACTGAGGGGTTCATGGAGAGAAGTTGAGGTATCATCTGTGGCAGGGTTAGAGTCCCCAAAGAGAGTCACAAAAGCTATTGGTAATCGTGAAGCTCAGTTGGAGTGGAGATGCCAGCATTTTGAAGATGCCAGTGCCATAGGATGACAGCAAAGGACAGTAGCAGTCACAGATTGGAGCCATTCTGAGCCTAGGAGACAAGTTGTATGTGCTGCAGAGGAAAGCCAGAGAGGTGGCACAGGTCTTTGGAGCCCAGAGAATCATGACTAGGTCAAAGACATCAATCATTGACCTGTCTATACTATTGGAATTTGGGTTTGCTTTGATTTTTTATTGTAACTACACTCTGATTCTTCCCTTTTGAAATTAAAAAAGTATGTAACTTATTTTTAATTTTATAAGAGTCCATAATTAAGAGACTTTGGAATTTAAGAGAGACCGGATATTTCAGAGACTTTGGGTATTTTAGAGAAGTGTTGAACTTTGGAAGAGCCTTTGAATGTTCTAAAAAGACTACTTTAAAGTGAAGTTTTAAAGAATGTGCAACTTTTAAAAGTTGGAATGTTTTATGTTTTGATATTAATATTAATATGAGATCTTGGGGATGAACAAGAAAGAAAAGGTTATAGATTAATAAGTGCTGTGTTTGTGTGTCAGGTTGGTTGGCTCTTGTCGACTTGACACAAACCTAGACATTTTCTGGGAAGAGGAAATCCTAATTGAGAAAATGCCTCCATAAATTGACCTGTAGGCAAGTCTGTGGAGGCATTTTATTAATTAGTGATTCATGAGTGGAGGGTGTAGCCCACATGGGTGGTCCACCCCTGAGATGGTGGTCTTGGGTACATAAGAAGGCAGTCTGACCACGCTATGAGGAGCAAGCTAGTAAGCAGCACTCCTGCACAGCCTCTGCTGCAGTTCTGACTTCCAGGTCCCTGCCTTGAGTTCCTGTTCTGATTTCTCTCAGTGATGGAGTGTGACCTAAGTTGAAATAAACCCTTTCCTTTCCAAATTGCTTTTGGTCATGGTGTTTTGTCACAATAGTAACTCTAACTAAACATGCAGGATAGTTAAATATACATAAATCATTAAATATAATAAGTCATATAAATGTACTTTCAAAAATAACTACATGATCATCTCAATAGATGTAGAAAAGGCCTTTGACAAAACACAACATGCCTTCATGATAAAAGTCATAGAAAGAATAGCGCTGAGCGGCGGCGGTGCACGCCTTTAATCCCAGCAGAGGCAGGTGGATCTCTGTGAGTTCGATGCCAGCCTGGTCTACAGAGTGAGATCCAGGAAAGGCTCCAAAGCTACAGGGAGAAATTCTGTCTCAAAAAAAACCAAAAAAAAGAAGAAAGAAAAAATAGTACTGAAGGGAACATATATATGTATGTATTATAAAATATAATAAAGGATATATGTGAAAAATCCCGAAGCCAACACAATCCTAAGTGGGAAAAACTCAAAGCTAATCCCACAAAAATCAAGATTGAGACACAGCTCTGCACCATTCCAACTCCTTTTCAATGAAGTGATGCAAGCACTAGCTAGAGACAGGAGAAGGAAAATAAAGGAATAAAAACAGGAAAAGAATACATCAAATTGTACCTATTGGCACATGATATATGACATAAAACAGATGCCAAAATCTCCACTAGAAAACTTCTAGAAATGATTGACACTTTGAGCAAAGTAGGATATAAAATCAACTGGCAAAAATCAATAGCCTTTCTTCATACCAATAACAAACACCATGAGAAAGATCATGGAAACATTCATATTGACAATAGCCTTTAAAAAGCTGAAATATCTACAAATAAACCTAACCAAGGAGGCAAAAGACCTCAATGAAAACTTTAAATCTCTGAAGAAATTGAGGAAGACACTAGAAAATGGGAAGTCTTCCTGTGGTCACAGATTCGTAGAACTAATATTGTGAACATGGTCATTCCAGCAAAAGCAACGTACAAATTGAATGCAATTCCAATAAAACCCCATAACATCATTCAAAGAAATAGAAAAAAAATCCTGAAACCTACATGGAACCACAAAAGACCCTGGATAGCCAAAACAATCCTGAACAAAAAGAACAATGCTGGAGGGGTTACCATTCCATATTTCAAGTTATATTACAGAGTGATAATAAAAATCAAGAAAACAAATAAAAAACAAACAATAGCAAAAAAACTAACATGACATGTAGATCAATGGAAAATATAGAAGACCCAAATGTAAGTGCACATAACTACAGCTATCTAGTACTTAACAGGATGCCAAAAACACTCAGAGGATGAAAGATAGCATCTTCAACAAATGATGTTGGGATAATTGGATGTCCATATGTAGAATAGTGAAGTTAAACCCCTATCTATCACTCTGCACAAAAATCAACTTCAAATAGATCAAAGGTCTTAGTGAGAAACCTGATTGCTGAATCAGCTACAAGAAAACATAAAGTGGTACCCTATAAGCTATAGGTGTAGGAAAGGACTTTCTGAATAGGACTTCATTTACCCAGAAATTAAGGCCAGTCATTGACAAATGATACTTCATAAAACTAGAAAGTTTATGTACAACAAAGGAAACTATCACATGAAGAGGAAGCCCACAGAATGGGAGAGAATCTTTGTTCGTTATATACCTTATAGAGGATGAATATTCATAATATACAAAAACCTGAAAACAGAAAGAATCTAGAAAACAAATGACCCAATTAAAAATGGTCAAAGTGTTTTCAAAGGAGAAATAAAAATAGCTAAGAAATATCTTTTAAAGGGTTTGTCATCTTTAAGGATTAGAAAATGCAAATTAAAAGTACTTTGAGATTTCATCCTAACCCATTCAGAATGACTAAGATCAAGAAAGTTACTGACAAAAATGCTGCTGAGAATGTGGAGAAATAGGAACTCTCATTCCCTGTCAGTGAGATTACAAACTGGTGCATCCATTAGAGAAATCAGTGTGAAGAACACTCAAAACGCTAAAAAGTAAACCTATCATATGACTCAGCTATACCACACCTTGGCATATACTCAAAGGACTCTAAATTCTACTCCACAGATACCTGCTCAGCCATGTTCATTGCTGCTCTGTTCACAGTAGGCAGGAAAATGGCAAAAGCCTAAATATCCTTCAAGTGATGAATGGATAATGAAAATGTGATACATATACACTATGGATTTTTATTCAGCTGTAAAGAAAAGTGAAATGGTGAACTTTGCAGGTAAATGAATGGAGCTAGAAAAGATCTTATTGAGTGAGGCAACTCAGACCCAGAGAGACAACTGCTGCATGTTCTCTCTTATTTGTAGATCATAGCTCTGAACATTCACAAGTGAGTATACATCCTGGAGTAACTGCAGAAACCAGGAGAGCAAAAAGGGACCACAGATGCGAAAGCTCTAGAGAGGGAGCAGGACACAGGCGCTATGAAAGTGGAAAAGGGACCATGGATGGGAGGATTTAATTAGGAAAGAAGGCAAATATGGAGGGTGAGGGAGGAGAGATAAACAATACTAAGCATGCTTGGAAAAGCCATATAAAAACATTTTACCTTTACTAAGAAATACATATATAACAAGGACAGCCTGGTCTACAGAGCTAGTTCTAGGACAGCCAAGATTACAGAAAGAAACCCTGTCTCAACAAACAAAACAAAATACATATATAGGCGGCTGGAGAGGATGCCCAGAAGTTAAGAGCACTTGCTACTCTTTCAGATGACCTGGGTTCCCAGCACCCACCTGGCAGCTCACAACCTTCTGTAACTCCAGTTCCAGGGGATCTGGTGTTTTCTTCTGGCCTCCACAAACACCAGGTGTGCACACAGTACACACATGCATACATGAAAACAGAACACTAATACACATAAAATAAATCTTTAAAACTACATACAAAATATACGTAAGTGTATGAGTGTACACACACACACACACACACACACACACACACACACACACACACACACACACAGTTTGAATGACATTATGCCTCTTGGGACAATAATTCTCTCCCAAGGAGCCCCAGACTATCTAACAAAAACCACAATGTAAAATAAGGAAAATTTCTCTTGAACTGTTTTTCAGGGGAGTCTAAGCAACTTCTAAAACAACATAGACTATTGCTGTTACCATTGGTTGCCTCCCGGGACCTGAAGATTGTTGAAGACATAGGAGGAGTTGGCCAATGGAGAGGGATGAAAATGGTGACAATATGTGCTCATGGATGGAATTCTCAAAAAATAAAATCTTAAATTAAAAAATAAAAAGAAACTTAAAACTAAAAAGCTCTTTGTTTTAAGGAAGGGAAGCATCATTTTGTAAGAATCCTGTTTTGTCAAGCTTCACGATAGTACACAGCAAATGAAGAGAATCTTAGCATCATAATGATGTACACATATATCAAAATATATTGTACCTCCTGAATATATACAGTTATTATGTGTCAACCAAAAAACAAAATAAAATAATTGAGGAAAAGATCAACCAGGACACAAATGACTTATTTTGATTGGACCAAGTCATTAAAGCTTTAGTGTTCATTCAGAGAAGTGGAATTGGGCCTGATGGCATGGGCATGCATTTCCAGTTACTTGCAAGGCAGGAGAATCACAAGTTTAAGACTAGCCTGGACAACTCAGTGAGACCCTATCTCAAGATAAGAAGTAAAAACAAGGCTGAGGATGCAGCTCAATGTTAGAGCATTTACCTAACATGCATAAGGGCCTAGGTTCAGTCTCCAGTCCTGATTTTAGAAAAAGAAAAGGAGAAGGGGGAGGAGGAAACTGTTCACCAGATAAGAATATAGTGTTGCTAGAGTTTTCCTGCCTGGCCCACAGTCAGGGCAAATCTCTCTCACCCGCCAGTCCCACAGCCACTCAGACCCGACCAAGTAAACACAGAGACTTACATTGCTTACAAACTGTATGGCCGTGGCAGGCTTCTTGCTAACTGTTCTTACAGCTTAAATTAATCCATTTCTATTCATCTATACCTTGCCACGTGGCTTGTGGCTTACCGGTACTTTACATCTTCCTTGTGCTGATGGCGGCTGGAGGTGTCTCTCTCTCACCCAGCTTCCTGTTCTCTCAATTCTCCTCTCTGTTAGTCCCGCCTATACTTCCTGCCTGGCCACTGACCAATCAGTGATTTATTTATTGACCAATCAACAACACATTTGACATACAGACCATCCCACAGCACTTCCCCTTTTCTTTTCTTAAAAAGGAAGGTTTTAACCTTTAAGGACCCAACATTATAGTAAGACTAATGTTGAAGTAAGATGATTATAGATATATAAGAATTTATGGAAACTTTGATGATGATATGATGATGGTGATGATGATGATGATCGTTGTTGTTATTCCTTGGCTACCTTGTCTTCTTTGATAGATTATCCTCATCACTATAAATATGGAACTCTATTCTGAGTTTGAGTCTCAGAACCCACACAGCTGAAGGAAAGAAATGAGTCCATAAGTTGCCCTTTGAACTGCACGTATATGCAGGGGCATTGGAGCCCACATACACACAAAATAAACAAATACATAACTAAATACATGGATAGACACATAAATAAATGTAATTTTAAAAATCAAAAAAAGAAATGTAACCAGATAACCAAAAAGAAGCACAGCACTCTGGAGGCTGAAGCAGGAAGACCAACTTTCGTGGGAGACTTTGTCCCAAAACCTGGTAGAGGGATGGTGACTTAAGCAACCAAACACAGCAAAGCCCACTTTTCTTCTCCCTCAAAGCTGTGCACAGTGCGGAGCCTCTGCTCCAGCCAGAGCCAAATGCTGTGACAGAAGCTGAGTTCAACATCCCGCTGGCCACTGACTGACTCATACAAAGTGTCTCTCTTTAGACAATACCCACCTAACACAAGCAAAGTTCCTTTCTACTTCAAATGCCACGAAAAGAAACAGAAAACGGCAATGTAAGGAAGGTGAAATACGAGGAAACTAAGTTGTACGGGTTGTGCTACATTCTTAATAAATACTTAAAAGCTAAAGCAGTGGCCAAAGAGAAAATCCATGAAGCCAAAGAAGTGTACAAAGAGTATATCCAAGAGGATATCTGTAATGAGAAGGGCTGGAATTTCACTCATGAGAACTAGACTTTGATGGTCATGTCCCATCAAAGGAAAGGCTGTTCCCAAGGGGTCTGTCACCCCTAAAGCAACCTCTTTGCAGTGGAAAACACAGCCCCAGAGTGCTACCTTCTTATACACTGAATTGAGACTATTCTTGTTCAGTTCTGGTATCCAGCCATAGTGGCCACAAGTTCTAGACAGCAGAAGAAAATACTGGGCAAATATTTGTTACAAACTTTTGGTAATTTGAATGGTCTGGAACATGTTACATGGTTTTGACTACAGAGGAGTCTCTTTACAAGAGACTGTTGGGGAAGGGGCACCTGCTCATTTGGTTAACTTCAAATGAATAGTAACAGTACTAGGAATTAACTATAATACTACAGAACACAAGATCTGGTCCATACCATTCTGTTCCAACTTGGGGAAAAGATTTTGAAAAAGATACATTTGAACACATAATAACACAGCCTGTGTTTATGGTCAGCAGAGCTATGGCATTTATAAAGTGTATGAGAAAATGTGAGGTAAAGACCTGAGACATTTAATAGTATCAAAAGTACAGAGGCAACACTTATGATCAGATCTGATTCTGGACATTGTCTTGATACTGTATTTAAAGTCTCTGATGTTTTGGGGTAAGAAATTTCCTGTTACTGAGAACTCAAAGGGCTACAAGTTACTGCCTCCTTATCTTGGAGTTATTCAGGGAGATGCAGTGGATATTAATACTTTATAGGAAATTGTAGAGGGGATGAAACAAAAAATGGAGTATGGATAATGTTTCCTTTCATTTTGATGGAGCTTTGCTGCAGAAGTTAATGAGAAAAATAGCTAGTTATATTGTAACTGATGGCCTTGTGGTTAATGTGTTTAAGGACCCAGTTGCTGATTTCAACAAAAGGTCAAAAAGGTGCCAGTTATCGTTACATAAGGCACGAGTAGGGTATTTTGTTACACTTGAAGAAGGAAAAGGAGACCTTCAGGAATATGGTCACAATCTTCTCCATACCATTGTCAAGAGTAGAAAGGTGACAAGAAGCATTTGATGAGGTCAGCAAACCACACAGCTGAATATCGAACTGGATGTGGTACCTCATCAGGCTTTATTCAGCCTGGTTGTTGTGCATGGAGTGTGTGCATATATGCATGCAGGCATGTGTACACCTGTGTGTATGTAATACATGTTCATTGTACAGATGTGTGGGTTTCTTTGTGCTCTATGATACACTCCAGACAGATTGTTGGTTTATGGACATACTGCCCTTTTAATTTTCTTTTTCCAAGGATTTAGATGATCTCAAATTAAGAAACACTTATAGCCACATACATGATTAGTGCTAAAGAAAGCTTTTTAGGCCTCTTTGTTAATAGATAGTAACTCAATCCAGTGTTTATCTTTTCACAAATAAGAGAGCCAAGAAACTTTTCTATGTAACTACAAATCACATAAAACAGATTTGAATAAATTACCACGACTGCTTTATGTTTATATTTAACATATTTCTGTACAAATGAGATTGTATAAGATATATTCAAAGCTTGAGTGATTTAACAGTGATTCATATGAGCACAGACTTTCAAGAAAATACTTGAAATTAAATTGCATTGCTTTTTGTCCATTAACCAGCAAATAAAACATGGCCTTAACAAAGTTGTCTGTGTTGTTGCACATCGGGAAGTTATGCCAGGGCATATATCCTTTAGAATTCCTAACCTCACTGCCCTTGTAGAGTATGCATTACTTATTCCACATTGAAGAGAATAATGGTTCTTTCTCTAATATTTAGGCACTGTACATTTCTATACCGTGGTCACTGAATTGTACCAGTAAAATGCCAAATCTGAAAGGTCTGTTCTGCAATTTTATATATCAGATATTGCTGATGGCTCTAATATGAATCTCAAGATTTTTTTGGGGGGGATTTGGAAACAAGGTTTCTCTGTGTCATTTTGGTGCCTGTCCTGGATCTCGCTTTGTAGACCAGGCTGGCCTCGAACTCACAGAGATACACCTGGCTCTGCCTCCCAAGTGCTGGGATTAAAGGCATGCACCACCACTGCCCAGCTGAACCTCAAGATTTAAAAAGATAATTTTTAGAGAGAATTTCTGCTTCCACTATAGAACATACACATAAATGTAAAATATTGTCATAAGTGGTCAGGCAGTGGTGGTGCATGCCTTTAATCCCAGCACTTGGGAGGCAGAGGTTGGCAGATCTCAGTGAGTTTGAGGCCAGCCTGGTCTACAAAGCAAGTTCCAGGACAGCCAGGACTATTACACAGAGAAATCCTATCTCAAAAAACAAAAACAAAAACAAAAAACAAAAAACAATATTGTCATAAGTGGATGTATGTATTTTAAGGTAATTTCACTTCTAAATTTATTTTTCATACGCTATAGTTGGTATGACTTAAATGAATTGATGGAATGGGTAGTGAGTGCACTTATTTTAAGTTTTTTGATTCTGCTATATCTTCATTAAGTTTTTAAAAGAATTAAATTGGATATTAAATTGTATGGATAAATCCTTCAGTAACTAATACTTAAGCAAGTTCTTGATGTTAGCCCCAATGAAAAGCATGATTCTTAATAAATTACTCTTAATGCAGAGAGTTGGCTAAATTTAAAGTATTCATTCTCAAAATATTTATAGTGATTCTCTACTAGATCCCGAGTGGGTTATTGCATCTGACTAGACACTAGTTTCTTCAAGATGACTCATGGCATTAGATTAGTTCTATGGCAGTATTGGCCAGCTGCCCTGCAGGTTGACTTTGGATTGTTCTTTTATTTTTAATTACACACTGTCTAAGGTTGCTTCCCACTTCAGTAGCAGAATCCAAGTAGCTGCAATAAAGACCAAATAGTCCACAAAGCCTGGAATGTTCACTTCTATGTCTTAAACAAAAACACACAAAAGCTAGCTAGTTGTGTTCTAAGAAAAGGAGCATGCCCTTGCATTTTAAGAGAGATGTTGGGTTTTCTGGAGGCTAAATTTTATGGAGTTTATCTCTTGTTCCCTCTCATTTAAGAATTTGATACTAGATAACTGATTTAGAAACATTTTAACAACTTGCCATTAAAGGTAAAAATGTTAAAGCCATAAATCATCTAAAACAGTTACATGAGAAATCATTTTATCACTGGACTAATCTAATGAGATGAATTATTCAACCACTTACAAGTGGAATTAGACAGAACAGAGGTTTTTACAGGTGATTCTAAACACTAAGGAAAACATTAAACATTATTCACTTTTAGAAATCTTCATCTTATAATCCATGGTAAAAAATGATTAGAAACTGACTTTTTAGAAAGTGTAATTTAATCATGAGAGAAACCAACTTATATCTGATTGGATTTAAGGCCCACTCCATGAGATGGAACCCATATCCCACACTGCTTAGGTGGCCAAGAACCTGAGACTAGATAGCTCAGGGACCTAGGGGAAAAACCAAATACTATTGTTCTACTAAAAGAACATTGCAATAAAATGACTCCAAATGACATTCTATTGTACTCATAGATCAGTCAGTGCCTTGCTCAGCCACTATCAGAGAAGCTTCTTCCTGCAGCAGATGGAAATAAATACAGAGATCCACAGCCAGGCATTATGCAGAGAGTGAGAGACCTTGGAACACTCAGCCCTAAATGGGATTTCTCCATGAAACCCCTCCTGTCAGGGCTCAGGGATCCCTGCAATAGAAGAGGCAGAAAGAACATAAGAGCCACAGTGGATGGAGGCCACCAAGAAAACAAGGGCTTCTAAACCAACATAGTAGAAGCCCATATGAACTCACAGAGACTGAGGCAGCCATTCACAGGGCCTACATGGGTCTGCACTGGATGGAGTACTACAGCTGAAAGGTGGACATATACCCCCATCCTGAACCCAGAAGCTACCTCCAACTGATAACCACTTCCAAATGAAAATTTAGTTTTCTCCAAGGGAGTCTCACTGCAAAAACAAAATACTCCTAAGGTTAGGCTGTATGTCCAGCAGTAAATGGCCAACAGAAAACAAACTCGATGGCATCTTTGGACATTTCTTGTCTCACAATGTCATGCCAGGGCTTTTTTTGCCTTTTAAATTTTTAATTTAATTTAATTTATTTATTTAACCCTAAAAGTTTTGCATATATATTATGGCTTCTGGTTTTGTGTTTTTATGGGATTCCTGAGTGTGTCTCTGCATCTCTTTGTTTCTTTTGCCTTTTCTTGCGCTCTTTTCCTTCTGTTTGTTTTTCATTCTTCCAATTTGTTTGCTTATTATTTAGCTTATATTTTATTTTATTATTATCCCTTAAATGCCTGTTTGCTTTCTAATAGGAGACAGAAAGGTGTGGATCTGGATGGGAGGGGAGGTGGGGAAGAAGTGGGAGGAGAATAGGAAAGGGAGACCGTAATTAGGATATATTGTATGAAAAAATATTTTTTAGTTTATTCTTTTTGTTGTATTATATTTTTATTATTTTAAACTTAACTTAAAATACATTCTGATCATATTCTCCCCTCCTTCAAGGCTTTCCAGATCGTCTTCCCCTCTCTACCCACTCAACTTTTAACTTCTTTCTCAAAAAATAAACAAAAACCCAATACAACAACAAAATCCCCCCAAACCAAGAAAACCAAATAAATCCACACCCCCCAAAAAAACAAATTGTAACCAAGTAAAAGCACGTGTACACACACACACACACACACACACACACACACACACACACCAAACAAACAAACAAACAAACAAACACAAACAAAAACAAGAACTACTCCTCCTGAGCACAAAACCTGTCCTAGACTGGTTGATATACTCAGTGTTACTCCATTTTAGAAAACTAATTTTCCTTTTCCCAGCAGATATAAATGACAGTTCAGTTGTTAACCTTTACCCTAGTGGCTAGGTTTATATTCATTCATTCATTTTTCAAAAAGTGTAACAAAATGAAATATAATAAGATAAACCAAAAACTATCACATTAAAGTTGAACAAGGCAAACCAACAGAAGAAAAAGAGCCTAAGAGAAGGCACAAGAATCAGAGACCCACTCATTCACACACTCAGGAGTCCCATAAAAACACTTAACTGGAAGCCATAATATATGCACAGAGGACCTAATAGAGACCTGTGCAGGCCCTGCGCATGCTGCTTCAGCCTCTGTGAGTTCATATGAGCTTTGCTCATGTTGATTTAGAGGGTCTTACTTTCTTGGCATCCTCTATTCCCCCTGACTCTTACATTCTCTCTGCCTCCTCTTCTGTAGGGTTCCTTGAGCTCTGAAGGGAGGTATTTGATGGAGAGACATCCTGTATAGGACTGAGTGTTCCAAGTTCTCTCACTCTCTGCATGTTGTCTGGCTGTGGGTCTCTGTATTTGTTCCCATCTGCTACAGGAGGAAGCTTCTCTGATGATGGCTGAGAAAGGCACTGATCTATGAGTATAGCAGAGTGTCATTAGGAGTCATTTTATCATTACTTTTTTTTCTTTTTTAGGCCAATATTATTTTGTTCAACCCTAGGTCCCTGGGCACTCTAGTCTCAGGTTCTTGGTCACCCAAGCAATGCCAGGTATGGGTTCCATCTCATGGAATAGACCTTAAGTCAAACCAGATATTGGTTGGTTACTACCACGAACTTTGTGCCACCATTGCCCTAGCATATCTTGCAGGCAACACAGCACTGTAGATCAAAGGGTTTGTGGCTGGGTTGGTGTTTATGTTTCTCCTTTGGTAGCATTCAAAGTACCTTCCTGTACCAAAGATGCCAGAATATAGGGGTGAAGGCTCTATATAGGCACCAGCTGAACTTCTCCATGTTCAATGAGTTGTGTAGGTGTTGTCTTCAGCAATGGGGCCTTGCTGTCAGTTTGTGGAGAACAGCCTATATAGTCTTGGTAATAGCCTGGGTTGTTTGGAGATTCCCATGGGACCCCTTTGGCCAACAACTCAACTAGATGTAACCCAATTTTGGTACTGGATGCTTTGTTTAGTGACAAGAGATAGTGTGTTAGGACACTGTCTTCTCTGTTAATTGGTGATTTTACTAAGATTGCCTTCATATATGTATCTATTCTAGAAAGTTTCTATTGTATTAGTTTTCTATACTATCCTTCAAATGCCACTTAATTTTATCTATCTTTCCATGAATTCCCTCCCACAGCCACCTCTTCCTCCACATAATCAGAACATATTGTATGAAAAAAACTATTTTCAATAAAAGAAAAAAAGAATCATCCAGAAAAACAATAGAAGGCATAAATGCACACGGAAGATTATTTGGGAAGAGGGAAAGGCCCAGTTGGAAGGAGAACAATAAGGGGGTGATGGGGAGTGAATTTGACCAAGTTACATGATATACATGCATGAGATGTCATAACAAAACCCATTATTTTGTACAATGAATATACAATAATAATTTTTTTAATTCCACATACAATTATGAGAAAAAAGAATGCCTAAGAAAACCTCAGCACTTCCAAAAGATTTACCATGCCCTAACTATCACCTAAGATACGCCCGTCATACCCTCTATCTTGAAGTATATACTGAAAAACAATTAAAATAGGAAATATGTATAGTTGGTAGCTCAGAAAGACCTCTCTGAGAACATTTTTTTCTGATATATGATTGTTAAAAATGACAAGGTCTGCTAGGTAAGTGGTGTATGTCTTTAATCCCAGCACTCACAGTCAGAGGCAGGCTGTGAGTTTGAGTTCAGTGTCCAGCCTGGTCTACAATCTCCAGTGTGAGTTCCAGGACAGCCAGGGTTATATAGTGAGACTCTGTCTAAAATAAATAAGTAAAGGAAGGAAAGAAGAAAGGAAGGAAGGAAGGAAGGAAGGAAGGAAGGAAGGAAGGAAGGCTGGAGACATGGCTCAGAGGTTAAGAGCACTGGCTGCTGGAGAGATGGCTCAGAGGTTAAGAGATCTTGAGTTCAATTCCCAGCAAGCACAAGATGGCTAACAACCATCAATAATGAGATCTGGTGCTCTGGTGCCCTCTTTTGGCGTACAAGCATACAGGCAGGCAGAACACGGTATACATGATAATAAATAAATCTTTAAAAAATAGAAAAAGAAAAGAAGGTAAGGTCTGTCATTCTGCAGGAAGATTGAATGCACACTTATTGGCTGCCACAAAAACAGATAGCCTAATCATATTTATTTTGGCCACAACTTAGTTGTTTTTAACTTCACTAACTGTCATGAGTCCTCACACTTCTTCCCTCATTCTCTGCTTAAAATATGCAAATCAGAATGGAGCTCATCTCTCCCTTCTTTTGTCAGTCCTTACTGAATCAAGTATGTTCTCATGGCTTTAGCTGGTAGTCAGTCACATTTATCTTCAATGTCAGAAGAAATTCCAACCTCCACAGTTCATGAGTTCAAGTACTGTTGTAAGGTATGAACACAGCAGGTCAGGGGAGCCACCTGCAACTGCACACTCCTAAAGGGTGTGCCCAAGGAGTATGCCTGAAATAGAAAAAGGTAGCCACCATTAAGGAAGGCCCCAGGGAAGTGTCTTTGAGAGGGAATGACTTTACTACTCACTAGCCCCATTTAGGATCATGAGTTTCAAGAATACCAACGCCAGTGTGGTTTGGATAAGAATGGTCCCCATAGGCTCATACATTTGAATGCTTAGTCAGTAGGGAATTTCTTGAAAGGATTTGAAAGAATAATCCTATTTTAAATAATCCTATTTGGAAGAATTTTAGAAGGATTAAGGAGGTATAGCCTTGTTAGAGAAGTGTATCACCGGGGGTTTCAAAAACCACATCAGGCCCAGAGTCTCTTTCTCTCTGCCTGTGGAACAAGATGTAGCTCTCAGCTACTGTTCAGGAACCATGAGTATTGTCATGCCCCCTCCATGATGGACTAAACCTTCAAAACTGTAAGCAAGCCCAGAATTGAATTCTTTCTTTTATAGGGGGCCAGGGAGTGGAATATGGTAGTTTGAATAATAATGGACCCCTTAGGCTCATATATTTGAATGCTTAGTCACCAGGGAGTGGAACTCTTTGAAAGGACTTATAAGCATTAGGAGGTGTGGCTCCAGAATCACAAATCTCATCATGCACCCACCATGATGATAATGATTAATCCTCACAATTAAATGCTTTCTTTTATAAGAATTGCCTTGCTTGTGATGTCTCTTCACAGCCATAGAACAGTGACTAAGACAGCCAGTATTGTCAGTGTCAAAGTGCGGAGAACCCAAAGCTCAGAAGTGAATTATTCAGCAGTATCTGGGAGCTGTAGGTCAGAAATTCCTCCCTCATATATGGCATTCTTTTCTATCAGCACCTCTCACTCTTGGACATTGAGGACCACTAAGGAGTCTAGGCAGTGGCATCTTGACTTGAATTTGACTTTCATCCTGCACATGAAACAGTATCATTTCCAGACTATTCTTTCTTACTGTCTCGTGCCAGTCTCCCTTCAGCACAGGACTCTGAGTCTATCAAGTAAGTCACTGCTCCCCAGTTCAAAGCTGTTTGTTCACAGAGGCTGAAACTAGCACACAGATGGTGACATGTGCCAAGGGAAAAAGAAGATCCTAAGAGCATTCGGACTGGGGTCTTCTGCAGCTACAGAGACTGGATATTTCCACCTTAAATCCCACTTATACACACAAATAGGAGATGTGATCAGTATCCATCAGAACCACAGGAATCCACATCACCAAAGCAAGGTGTTCTCTTGGTGGGACCAAGAAAATATACCAAATATACCTTCTAAGACACATGCACACATGTGTACCCCAAAGCCTCTAACATTGGCTATTCCCAGAGTGATGATGCATGGCACCAACTAAACAGATGTAGGTCTGAATAGTCACCGGCACATCTATGTCTTTATAGAGAAGGCTTGCACTGCCTACAACAGAGAAGGCACATCCAAAGCACTAACCACAACTATTGTCCCACTCAGCCTTTGCCTTCATCTGCTTGGGTTCTTGAGAGTCACATACCATGCCCTGGAGGAAGAAGATGTTGTCAAGAAGCAGTTGGCAAGTTTTAATCTTTAAGTTACACTTTGAATAAAAATTTTGAAAACTAGATTCACTGTGAAAAGAAAAATCAAGTTTTCTGTGTAATACTCTGGAGGTTGATAAGGTATCAAGAGAATGCCCATACCTGGAGGATGGGAAGAGGCCCAAAGTTATCAGTTATGGAGGATTTCAGAAAGAGTGGGGTCAGCCTGGTCTGATGCTACTCAGAAACTCAGAACTGGGAGGGAGAAACCACAGACAACCATGACAACTTTTCTTCCACTTCACTTCTCTACCAACTAGGGAGCATGAACTGCATGCACTAATGGGTGATGTGACCTTCTGAGTTTGTTCTCAGCTTTTGTCCAGTAAGAACATCCAGGGCTCACTTGTGGGTCATGGTGCCAGAAAGCTGCACAAAGTATTAAGATGGGCCAATCACTCCACAGTGGCCACCAAGTAAGGAATCTAGGGGCTAGCCAGGATCCCAGGAGTATTGTAAACACCAGACACCATTGCCTGTTGCACATGACACAGGCATATATAAAGGAAGAGGCGAGAAGATGGGATGAGAAAGACATAGTTGTAAACAGCTTCACAGTTTCCACCTTGAATAAACTACTTCCTTTAGTGGCAAAACAGAGCCTATAGATGAACTGTCAGAAAGTTTACACATTATCTATCAAGAATGGAACTAGAAACACACAGAAAAAGTAGCTATATGCTATCAGTGGTGTGTGTATATGCAAAGCTTGTTGATAAGACACATATTATGTACCGCAGGGGACATATGGGGAGGGGGCTGATGTTTTCAGGTAGTGTGAGTGAAGCATCAGATAAGAGTGATGAATCTGGCTGGAGAGATGGCTCAGGGGTTATTAAGAGCACCAACAGATCTTCCAGAGGTCCCAAGTTCAATTCCCAGCAAGCACATGGTGGATTATAACTGTCTATAATGAGATCTGGTTCTTCTTCTGGCCTGCAGGCATACATGCAGATAGAATACTATACATAATAAATAAATAAATATTAAAAAGAAAAAAAGTGATGAGTCTTTTATGTGAGGCATCACATAAAAGAAATGTCCTTTATACTTCCATTTCACAGCTCTTAGAGGCATTAGAGGTGGTCTTCTGACCCCTTACATTTTCCAGCCAGGCCAGCAAACCTGCCCCAGCCCAGCCTAGTAACTCCACCTTCTTATCTATAAGCCCCCTACACTCACCCCAACCCTCAGACAGAACTTAAGTCCCATGCCCAGAGATTCAGCCCAACCTGAGGAACCCTGCTCATGTTTTTCCAACCTCCAGTTCATGCTCCCTAGTTAGTAGAGAAGTGAAGTGGAAGAAAAGTTATCATGGTTGTCTGTGGTTTCTCCCTCCCAGTTCTGAGTTTCTGAGTAGCATCAGACCAGGCTGACCCCACTCTTTCTGAAATCCTCCAAAATAAAACAAAATTAAACAAAAATATTGGGACCAGACACACGTTCTGTGCACAACCAACTCTGCTGTATCCCAAACAGACACACAACCAATAAAAATAAAGTTCACATTCTGTGTCATGTGCAACAGGCAATGGTGTCTGGTGTTTACAATACTCCTGGGATCCTGGCTAGCCCCTAGATTCCTTACTTGGTATTTTGACCACTGTGGAGTGATTGGCCCATCTTAATACTTTGTGCAGCTTTCTGGCACCATGACCCACAAGTGAGCCCTGGATGTTCTTACTGGACAAAAGCTAAGAACAAACTCAGAAGGTCACATCACCCATTAGTGCATGCAGTTCATCACAAGACCACAAACAATATGAAAGGTCAAAATAGCATGTCTCCTCCAAAATCCTCCAGTCCTATAGAAATGGTCTCTAATGAGAATTACCCAGTTGAACCTCAGGACACAGATCTTAGAACAACCATAATATTCATCAAAGAATTAAAGGAGTTTAAAGAAGACAAAAATAAATGGCTCAATGATTTTAAATAGAACAGACACAAAGAGGAAAAAATACCTAAGTGATGCCCAAGAAAATATAAACATACAGATAAATGAAATGACAAAGAGAATCTAGGATTTGAAAGCTCAATTCAATAAAGGGATAGAAACATTGAGGAGAACTCAACATGAAATAAAGATGGAATTGAAAAAACTCAATATCCTGATTAGAAAACTTAGGGGAAAGATTAGAAAGTAGAATGGATCAAGTACAAGATATAATACCAAGCTTCAGAGATAAAGTAGAGGAAAAAATAATATGAAAAAATTAAAACTATAGGAAAGGAACATGCGGGAAATGCAGGCCACCACAAAAGGTAAAATCTTTAAATTGTAGATATAGATGAGGAATAAGAATGCCAGGTTAATGGCATAGACCAGATCTTCAACAAAACCATAGAAGAAAACTTCCCCAAACTAAGGAAAGATACACCCACATAGATACAAGAAGCACACAGAACTCTTGACTAGAAAAGACCAGAAAATAAACTCCCTATGATGTATCTTAGTTAAAGCACCAAGTATATGGAACAAGGAAAGAGTATTGAAAGCAGAAAGAGAAAAAAATACAAGTCACAAATAAAACAAAACCCATTAGAATCACAGCTGATTTCTCAGTGGAAATGGTGAAAGCCAGTAGATCTGGAGAGATGCACTCCAAGTTCTAAAGACTGAGGATAGTAACCTAGATTGTGGTACCCAGCAGAAGCATCTGTCATGGTTTAAGGAGGAAGAAAAACTGTTCATGGTATAAAGAGCCTAAAAACTTCGTGTCTACAAACCCAAGCCTGAACAGTACTAGAAGCAGTGACACAGTGCCTCCAACAAAGCCACACCTTCTTGATTAGGTATATTTCAAAATATTTTCTTTTCTCTGAGGCTATTGTGAAGGGGGCTGTGTCCACGATCTCTTTCTCTGCATTTTTCTTGTTGGCGCATGGAAAGACTACTGTTTATAAGATTATTTTTGTATCCTGCCACTTTGTGAAATTATTGATCATTGATCCTGCTCTTGCTCAAGAAATGAATGACCTCTACAATGAAAACTTCAAATCTCTAAAGAAAGGAATTAGGAAAGACATTAGAAATTGGGGAAAAATGTCCATCCTCATGGATTAGTATAATCAATAGTGTGAAAATGATCATTCTGCCAAAAGCAATACCTCTATAGAGAAACACAATCTAAAAAAAGAAAATAAAACAAAAATATACTCTTTAAGAAAGAACATAAAAAGAACTAGCCTTATAGCTTGCTCATTATTAAAATCCACAACTCTCTGTCAGGACCCAGTCCAGCTGAGGAGGGCAGAGACACCACGGCTACAGTCCTATGGAGCAGTCTTCAGTCCCCACTACTACACTCCCTTTCTTGTGCTCTTGGAATAGGCTTGAATCAAATCTTCCTCTCATACTCCAGCAGAGTAGGATGCAAAGATGCTGAAGTTTTCCTTAAAGGAAAAAGTTGAACAGAAATGTGCAAAGAAGAGGGCAAATGGCCTCAATATTTTGGTCACCATTTTCTGCCTGTAGAATAAGAGTTCATTCCTGATCTTGGACATGGATCACTCCTCAGGTGACACAAGGCTGCCAGCCTGAACTGATCCCAGAGCAGGATAATATGGGAAGCAGACTTGGAAAAAAGGAGAGGGAGGTAGGGAGAGTTGTTGTTCAAAATCAAGTCAGTTTCCTTCCTAGCTACTAGCTGCACACCTACTAGCCGCACACCTTCTTTTGTCTTGGTCTGAGGCCAGACACCACTGTGGTTTTTTGACTCTTATTCCCCAAAGCCATTTTCAATTCCCTTAGTCTCTTTCCCTGATCAAAGTCTGCATCTTCTAATTTAGAATAGTCTCACAGTCCTCTTGATGTGATAAGCAAGGTGATAAAGTGGAAGAAATAAATGATATCTTTACTACAGAGACAGTCTATGTATTCATTTCCTAGGGCTGCTGTCATGAGTGCCATAAATCATACAGCTCAAGACAGACATTCATTATCAAACAGGTCTGGACACTAGAATTCTAAAATCAAGGCATCAGTAATGTCAAGCTTCCCGTGAAAGTTGTTTGGGAGAATCCTTCCTTGCTTCCTCCAGCTCTTGGTTTTTCTTTAGTTTAAATTTGATTTATTTATTTTAAAGTTTTTTTTATATATATATTATTTTATTTAAATGTTTTTTCATTTTACATACTACCCATAGTTCCCTCCCCTCTACCTCTCCCCCATCTCACCCTCATCCACTCCTCAGAGGGGGTAAGGCCTCCCATGGGGAGTCAACAAGGTCTGGCACATCAAGTTGAGTTAGACCCAAGCCCTTCCCCTCTGCATCAAGGCTGAGCAAGGTATCCCTCCATGCCTTGGGAGTGGACTCCAAATAGCCAGTTCATGCACCTGGTATACATCCTAGTCTCACTGCCAGGAGCTCCACAAGCAGACTAAGCCACGCAACTGTCACCCACATTCAGAGGGCCTGGTCCAGTCCCCTGCAGGTTCCCCAGTCGTCAGTCCAGAGTCCGTGAGCTCCCCCTTGCTCAGGTCAGCTGTCTCTGTGGGTTTCCCCATCATGATCTTGACCCCTTCTGTTTGTACAATCCCTCCTCCCTCTCCTCGACTGGACTCCAGGTGCTCAGTCCTATGCCTAGCTGTTGATCTCTGCATCTGCTTCCATCATTCACTGGATGAAGGCTCTATGATGACAATTAGGGTAGTCACCAATACGATTACAGGGGAAGGTGTAACACGAATTGCTAAATGGTCTTTTTTATAAAAAAAACCCAGAGCCTGATATTGGGGTGAATGCTGAAAGATCAGAGAGACAAAGGAACAAGCCACCTCTTACCTCTAGGACTCCTCAGCCTGAAAAGCTTTCCTCAGCCAAAAGACCTTAGTTTCTGTCTCCTCATGCCTTACATACCTTTCTCCGCCCACCATATCACTTGCTTTTTAGTGCTGGGATTAAAGGCATGTGACCTTCCAAGCAAAGGCATGAGATCTCAAGTGCTGGTATTAAAGGTGTGTGCTACCACTGCCTGGCTCTGTTCCTCTCCTAGACTGAGTCAATTCATATAGTCCAGGGTAGCTTTGAACTCACAGAGATCCAAATGGATCTCTGCCTTCTGAGTGCTAGGATTTAAGGTGTGTGCCACCACTATCTGGCATGTATGTTTAATCTAGTGGCTGGCTCTGTCCTCTGATCTTCAGGCAAATTTTATTAGGGTACATAATATATCACCACAATTCCCCCTTTTATATAAAATAATAAAAGGTTATAACTAATATAATAAAAACTATATACAATAAGTATATACAATATATACAGTCAAGAATTACATTAACAATGTCTAGTCCATAAACATTTGACCAATTCAGAGAAAATACTCCATTATCTATCCTATTTTGGTGAATCCAAAATGTTGTACCTAATTCACTTTCTATCCTAACTTGTATTACCAACCCCAAACTGTCTTTTGATGTCTTTCAATCTTGGACACTTTACACCTCTTTAGGGAGCTTCTTTTCTGAATTTGTTAACAAGGAAAACTATAACTATAGTCTTCAACTCCCTCAGAGACCTGAGAAGGAAATATTTACTAAGCAGGAAGTGCAAATAAGCGACTTCCAAAACAATGTGAGTTAAGACAGAAACAGCTGGCTGCCTAGACAGTCACCCAAGGTTCCTCTGCAACTTGGGGCATCCATCTTTGGCCTACCAGCCTAGAATATTTGACAGACTTTTCTGTGAAGCAGAATTTTCTACAGGGCCTTCCTACCTTGTCTTGGCAAGGTTTGACAGTCCTTTTTTTGTGTCCTGCTTGTTCATTTAGACAGCATACTGTCAGCATTTGAGGCAAGGGCACTTTCTGGCCCAGGGGCTAACTTTTGCCACATAGAAAGTAAACTCCATATGGAGTTTCTTCGATGCTTATCATCATCTCTGAAGTAGATTGGTGCTGCCAGGACCAGACATGTCTCGTAGTCATAAAAAATAAGAATCTATGTTATTAAAACATCTCAAATGCCATATTCTCTGAAGTGTTTGAAGATGACCTGTCAATCTAAAATATGTCTGTTTGACCTTGAAAACATATATAACCTTACAAGTTCCATTGTAATAGGTGACTATCAATTAACCTTCATTTCTTTATATCCTAATTAGTTGGTAATAACTTTCAAGGACTAGAAAATTGCATTACATTATTAAATGAATTGTATAGGTACAATATCTTGAACAAGATTAGAAACGTATGTACAGTATGTTCTAACAAAAATAATCTCAAATTTGTATCAATATACAAAAGTTGTATACAATATAAAAAATCCAATCCAATGTAAAATATTGAAAACTAGTAGTTGCTTTTAAAAGTAGATTCAATAATCTACCTTTTTATCATATATATATATATCATATATATCCTCCCCCTTTTCTTTTCAGAGTAGATTCAATAATCTATCCTTTTATCCAATTATTTCCATATCTTTTTTTCAGAGTAGATTCAATAATCTACCCTTTTATCCTATCATTTCTGTATAATACATTTCTATACCATATCCCCCTTTCTTCTTTTATAAAGAGATTGACTATGACCTGTAGCATGAATCTTAAAAGTTCTTATTAATAAAATCAAACCTGAGCCAGGTATTGGGGTGTACACTGGAAGATCAGAGAGACAGAACAAGCCACAGCTAACCTCACCTGGCCAACTTCTCAGCTGGTCTTGTTTCCTCAGACTGGAAGCCTCTGTGTCCTCATATCCGAATGGCTCTCAGCCGAACTGCTGCTAGAAAGCCTGAAAGCTTAACCAGCCAAATGCTTCTTGTTTCTGGTCTTCACGCCTTATATATCTTTCCTTTCTGCCATCACTCCCTGAGATTAAAGGCTCGCTTTCTGGGATTAAATGCGTGTGTCACCATGCCTGGTTGTTTCCAATGTGGCCTTGAACTTACAGAGATCCAGAGAGATTCCTGTCTCTGGAATGCTAGGATTAAAGGCGTGAGTGCCACCACTTTCTAGCCTATGTATCTAGTGGCTGTTCTGTTCCCTGACCCCAGATAAGTTTATTAGGGTGTACAATATTTTGGGGAACACAATACCACCACAATGACCAATAACAATTTTTAACCAACCACTAAACAAAGACAAACATCTATAATGCATTTTTGGAAATGTGGGCGTAGTGTTCTAGGCTACTTCCTGCTGACAGGGGCTGCTGGTAGTTTTATAGGACACAAAGAAAATTTAGAATTATGGTCAAGTCTTGATTGGAGTAGTCTGCGGGGCTGTATCATCTCAGCTAGCCATCTCGATATTGTCCTGAGTAGTCCAAAGCCAATCTTTGGGTGGTATTTGTCAGCTTAGTGGCATTACCATAGCCCTGATGGAATCATCATTGTGAGGTCCCACCATCTTTTTGGAGACTTCAAAGATCACATTGGGTCAGATTATTACTTTTTTTGGTAGTTTTTTTTTCTGGGTAGTTCTTCCTTCTTTTTTGGATGCTTATATATCCAAAGGTCTTTAAATTCTTCAAGATGGTTGTTTTTCTTTTTCTGGAATGACAACAACAAATCTCTTCCCCAACCCT
Source organism: Peromyscus eremicus (assembly GCF_949786415.1). Taxonomy (NCBI): domain Eukaryota; kingdom Metazoa; phylum Chordata; class Mammalia; order Rodentia; family Cricetidae; genus Peromyscus; species Peromyscus eremicus. The sequence goes on along the minus strand of NC_081439.1, from coordinate 57,551,819 downwards.
AACTTTGGGGGGGTTTCCAAATCTAATCTTTATTAATTTTGATTTATGGTTTCTCCTGAATTTTTTTGTTTTCTCTTTTATAGCTGTTCTATCATCCAGAGCAGTATGTTTTTTATAATAGGCATTAGGTTCTTTAATTGCTCTCAGAAGGAGTTTCTTCCACAACAACAGGAAAGGACTGAAAAGAATTTGACATGTGGGCCTGCAAGAAGCCCCTCAGGGAGTTTCCCAATAGCAAAGGCAAAGGATTACCTTGTCTGTCCCTTGTTGATCTACATTTGTTAGTCCAATGTCTGCCTTTGCCACACCTTCTGCATAATCCAGAAGGGAGGGGTGTTCTGTTGGAATTATTCCTTGAAAAAACATTGTTTCTAGAAACATCCTTTTTATAGTCCCTTCTTAGGGACATTTGACATTACTACTTTTTCTTCAAACCTCTAGGAAGTCACCTTTCCTATCCAAGCATCATCATGATCATGAGATTCAATATTTATTGTACCTCAGATCCATTCTTCCAAGGGTGCTGATCTTGCCTTTAACAGCTTAGTTACCCTTTTGCATTGTACACTAGCATTTTCAAAAGTCAGAGATCCAATTATTACTTGTCTAGCTTCTGAATTTTCTATCATTCTATTTACAGCTGACGTCAGTCTTTGTAAGAAATCAGTAAAGGTTTCTTTTGGACCCTGTATAACTTTAGTAAATGACTCAATTTTCTTTCCTACTTCTTCAATTCTGCCCTAGCATTCAAGGCTTCCATGTGTCATAAAGCCAGGGTGTGATTATCATATAAAGATTGTCTTTGTATATCAGCATAATTGTCTTCTCCAAGAAGTTGTTGGTACCTCTAGCCCTACTTTATTGTTCAATGGTCTCAGCCTCATTTTCCCACCAGGTCCTCCATTGTAATTGGGGAGCATCCTCCAAAATTGCTGTAACCAAATCTCCAGTCTTGAGGGATAATTCTATTACAAGTTGACCATGAGTTTAACATCTGCTTCACGAAAGATGAGTTGATGCCATATGAGACTATTGCTTCCTTGAATCTCCTCAAGTCTAACAGTTGCACAGGAGTTCAGTCAGCTCTTACACAGCCTTGAGGATATCTGTTACTGGGTAGTTCCTGTAAGGTTGCTGGATAGATTAAGGTTGGCTGTTTGAAAGCCTTAGGCTGTTTCTCTCTAACCTTAAAATGCAATGTTAAGATTGATTCTCCTTTAAATTCTTCTGTCTGGGTCTGTATATCTCTATGATCTGTTTTAATAAGTTTTTCTAAAAACTTTTATCTTGATACTCATATTAACCAACTTTTTAAATGATGAAACAAATAATATTTATAATTGACATTACATCTATCCCATCAACATTAATTATCCTCTCATTTAATTGTTCCATTTTTAAACCATCAATTGTTATTGTATTATTAAACAGAGACCAATCCCCTACCATTGTAAAAATGTTTCTCATTTTTTAATGTGGGAAAAAACTTTTTGTAACTAATTCTTCCCTTTAAGAAATCCCAATTGACTCACCAAATCTGCTGACAGTAACGATTCAGAGGACAATGTGGCAGCAGCCTGAGGAAGGGGCTCAAGGAAAGCCAAAACCCTTCAGGAGAGGAAAGAAGCAAAAGATCCAGCCATCTGCATGGGGGAAGTGTGCAAAAGTGGCTAACTCTGTAGTTTTTGGAGCCCAAAAACCTATTGAGTTTGCTGCAGAGAGGCTGCAACAAAAACTTAGCCAGCATGTTAGGAAGTCCGGCCCAGGCGGGGTGGAGATTTCAGCTGTGCCTGAGCCAGGGACCGCAAGACCACAGGTAAGCGGCTTTTTTGTGAATTCATGCCCCACGTTGGGCACCAGATATAACACAAATTCAGAAGGTCCATTCAGGCACTCTTTCCATGATTGCTAGTGGTCTTAGCTGGGGTCATCCTGTGGATTCCTGGGAATTTCCTTGGCACCAGTTTTCTCCCTAACCCCATAATGGCTCCTTCTATCAAGATATCTCTTTCATTGTTCTCCCTCTCCATCCCTCCCCTAGTCAACCATCCTGTTCCTTCCCTCATGTTCTCATCCCCCATCTTCTCCCCCCCACTCCCTCCCAGCTTACCCAGGAGATCTTATTTATTTCCCCTCCCAGGGCATTTCATGCATGTCCCTGTTTTCTTATTATTTTATTTTATGTGTATGGGTGTTTTGCCTACATTACACCTGTGCATAACTTGCATACCTGGTGCCTACAGAGACCAAAGAGGTAGTCAGATCACCTAGAACTAGAATTATAGATGGTTGTGAGCTACTGCATGGGTGCTGGGAATAGAACCAACATCCTCTGGAAGAGCAGCCAGTGCTCTTAACTACTGAGCCACCTTTCCAGCCACAAATGTTGCTAACAGCTTTTGGTGCTCCTTGGAGTAGTTTTAGAGAAATGATTATTCAACTCTGTTTATTAAAACACAGCCAGATTGCTTTGCAAAAGATTCTTAAAATTGGGGAGGGACATTTGGAAGGGACATTGGGTTCAACCCCAAACACAGCTTGAGAAAAAGGGAATTCGTAGCTAAGAAGCATACCGATCCATGTCAATAGATGGAAAATGGCTAACAAGAAACATGGGTAATAAAGGTGATTATGACTAAACCTATCTAAGAGGATTCTTATTGAAAACAGGTCAGGATTCTCAGATGTCATTTACATGATGGTAGAGGAAGAAGAACCTAATCCGAAATTGAGGATCATTAGACACTGCCGAGTGGAGAAGGGTTGATAAACTGACTTAGCAATGGTTCTTTGTTAACCCTGGGATCTTCTAAAAAATCATGGATGAGCTTAAGAGAGGTTCAGAGGCCTAGACAAAGTTTGATTAAGCAGAAAATCTTTGCTCTTGTTCAAGAAATGAAGAGATCTTGGTGGTACAGGCCTGCAATTCCAGCTATCTGGGAGGCTGAGGCAGTAGGGTCACAAATTCAAAGCCTGTCTTTGGTATAAACTGAGTTCAAGGCCAATTTGAGCAACTTAGTGAGGCTCTGCTTCAAAAAAATTTAAAAAGAAGGCTGGGTATATGCTTTAATTATAGAGTGATTACCTAGCCTGTGGATGGCTTCTGGGTTTGATCCACAGCACTGAACAAAAATTTAAAAATTAATGAAGAGACACTCCCTTTTCCTTTGAACAATATAAGTCAGCTCTCTCATTTGTTCACCTTTTATTAGAGACTGGCTGAATCATGTGTTAAGGCTTGGTAGTAGAGGCTCTCTGTTGGTTGATGCCCATAATCAGACATTTTGTAATGAGAAATTTCTATGAAAATGAAGAAAACAAAGATTATTGTTGTACCGGGAAACCCAGTTTCTGAGTATAGAGGGAAGTCAGCTGACGTTTCCCAGTATTAGGCTTAAGCACCGTAGTGACAACCTCACAGATTTCCTGGCTAGCAGTTTGAATATCTCTGATGATAGTATTGAGCATTCTGATAATCTAATGCATATCCCAGCCATCAAGACCACCACTTCACTGAGGACAGGGAGGCATTGGTGAGTAACACCTGACTCTGTCTTTCACATATGTACCATGATTCAAGTGAAGTGGGAGAGTGTCTACAGGAAACCTTCTCCCTCCATACAGATACACACAGCCTCCTCATATGAAGTGTAGACCCCATTGCCTCATTTGCTGAATCCTGGGAGACCCAGATCTATGATTCTGGGACTGTTTCACTATGGCTTTCCTACCAGGAGCCTTCCTGACGCATTGCATAAAGCCATATTCCTGGTCTTAAGCACGCCTAAGTGTTGTTCTGCAGTGTCTGAGTCATCCTCTTCCGCATCTGCCACACTGCTCAAATGCTGGACATGGTTGCCATGGTGATCTCTCCAGTACAGACAGGGCTCTGAGGATAGGTCTCTGGCCCCAAATGCTGCAATATCCTGCTAAGGCCTCATGAGCACATTTCAACGGGTTTTTAGAGTCTAGGTGCAATGAAAACATTGGCAGAAGCTTAAAAATAAACCAGCTATTGCAAAGAGTTATTTGATTAAAAAATTATGACTCACTGTCTCATTGAAAAGAGAGGCTGTTTGTTCAGAAGTAGTAGAGGGACACCAGCCCCACCCCCACTGAAAAATAAGCTCCAGAAGCCCAGCATACATCCTGTGGTCTGTGTGGGCAGAGGAAAGGGTCAGGACATGAAGGCTCAGGTCAGACAAGCTGCCTTGGTAAATCTCACAGGAACAGAGGGAATTGACAGATTGGGAGCCTTCCATAGTTGCTCGAGAATCCTAGGGTGTGCAGGTACACATGGCATTACCAATATGGGAAGTTGAGAGTATGATATTATTATATGACAAGGGGCTCTTAGGCCACTGGAAAACCCTGGGGAGGGATCTTGAGGGCTGCAGAGGCAAAAGAACAGGACTAAGAACTGGGAAGGAGTCTAGTTCCAGGCACAGGTACTGCATGTAGTATTTCAACTGATCACAGGCTCCAAGGGTTGCCCTGTCATGCACTGCACTTAGCAGTGCTCTTGCTCACATCTGCATTCTCAGCCCAGGTGCCTACACCTTCCTGAGACCTCTATTTAGTGGACAACCAGACAACCACAGGGTCCATATTTTCATGGCATTATAGTTGTGGCCTTCCTGGCAATGAGATCACTTTCCATTTTTTGATTTATCTGATGCTAGTCCCAAACACTATGCCAGGGAAAAAGGAAGGGTAGGGTGAACCTTGATGGAAAACCATTCCTGTGAGGAATTGCCCTCAACCACAGAGCAGACACTATGATATGCTCTGTCAGCAAATGTCCTACTAAACAGAAATCCAACTAAACATCGTATTTTGCAGAAGCATCATCCATCTGATCTCTGAAGACGTTTTCTAACCTTATAAAAGAAGGTTATATTCAAGGATAGTGGCCCTCTGAATGATCAGGACTGACAAGGCACCCCTAGATTCTGCAGAAGGAAGGGTAGAGTGCAACATATTGTGATTAACTAGGAACCTGGAGCCCAGTTATAAACTTCCCAATCTGAGTAGGGGCTAGGAGCCATAAATGTGGCCTACACCTTGGTTGCCTCACAAACTGGCTATCTGGTAATCTCTGGCTACAAGAGAAGGAAATGGGATCTCCAAATAGGTTGCTCTAGAGTCTGAAGTCTAGATCTTGCCAGCATCATTAGTGACAGACTGGATTTGTGCTCCATTTACTCCTCACCAGATTTTGGGAAATACTTCAGGATTTGAAGAAGTGTGAGATATATAGGACATCTGAGCAAATAGGAGGAAGGGGATACTGGTAGGAGGACACAATGAGGAAGGAGGCTATCTAAGTTAACGTTCTATTCCTTTGACAAAACACCATGACCAAGGCAACTTACAAAATAAACATTTAGTTAAACTTACACTTTCAGAGAGTTAGACTCCACAATGATAGAGCAAAGGCATGGCAGCAGGAAGAGTTGAGAGCTCAGATTTTAAACCTCCACTGGAAGGAAGAGAGATAAACTGGGAATGGCATAGGTTTTTGAAACCTCAAAGCCTGTCTGCAGTGACACAGTTCCTCCAACAAGGCCACACTACCTAATCCTTCCCAAACAGTTCCACCAACTGAGAAAACAAGTATTTATATACATGAGTATATGGGGGTCATTCTCATTCAAACCACTACAGAAGCCCTGGCCTAACAATGAGAGAACTGAAGCCTAGGATTAGAGGAATGGGTTCTCAGAGAAAGAGGAACACATAGGATTAGGATCTTGGAGAAGTATTGGGTTAGGATGGGCAGGGATCCTGCAGAGCTTTCTGGACAGGGTAATAGTGGATTTAGGAACTCACAATGGAGCCACACATTAGTGGTCCTTTCAGGATACCAGCAAGGGTGTCACTCCAGTAGTACTGCTGTTTGACATACAGGTAAAGCATATATGTAAGGTCACCAGGAGTAACTGAATAATGGGCTTAAGCAGTCATATTCTAGTTTGTTTTCTGTTGCTGTGATAATATCATTACCAAAAGCAACTTGGGAGGTTTACAGGTGATAGTCCATCATTAAGTGAAGCCAAGACAAGAACTCAAGGCAGAAACCAGGAGGCAAGAACTGAAGCAGAAACCATGGAGGAATGTTGTGTATGGGCTTGCTTCCCCTAGTTTGCTCAGTTACCCAGGTTCTTATTCAACCCAGGACCACTTACCCAATGTGGGTACCACTCACAGTGGGCTGGACCCTCCTGCATCAATCAACAATATAGAAAATGATCTACAGATATGCCTACAGACAAGTCTGGTGGAGGCACTTTCTCAGTTGAGATTTCCTCTTCCAAGGTGACTCTAATTTCTGTCAAGTTGACAAAAACTGATCAGCACATTTAAAGTCTTGCCAACTTGACACACAAACACACCACTATTAAACAATAGTCATTCATTACTTGTTTATCTCTCAAATCTCATGCTAATATCACAATATAAAACACAATATAACTTTAAAAGCCTACAGTCTTTAAAAACTCAAACACTTTAAAAGTTCAAGTTATCATTTAAAAAAACTGTAGTCTTTTAACTGTGGGTTCATGTAAAACAAAAAATAAATTATATATTTTCTTACTCCAAAAGTGAAGAACCAGGGAAGAAGAACAATCACACTAAAGAAAGTCAAAGTCCAAAATCCTGTAACTCTATGTCTGACATCTGGAACTCACTCATGGTCTTCTGGACTTTAAAAGGCTTGGGTAGTCCTACTTCTCCAGCTCTACCATCTGCAGGGACAGCTGTGACTGTCTGCCTTTGGTGGTTGTCCTATGGTCCTGGAATCTCCAATATCCCAGGGTATTCACAACAACTGAAGCTAAACGTTAACCAGTGGCCATCTACAGTGGTCTTAGCTGTTGTTCATCGTGACTGTTTTGTTCCTTCAAAACCAGTACCACATGGGGAGACTCTAATGCTGTGGGATGTTCTGTATGGCAAATGTGTTGCTCTGATTGGTTAATAAATAAAACACTGATTGGCCAGTAGCCAGGCAGGAAGTATAGGTGGGACTAACAGAGAGGAGAATTGAGGGAACAGGAAGGCTGAGGCAGAGAGACCTGCCAGCTGCCACCATGACAAGGGAGATGCAAAGTACTGGTAAGCCACGAGCCACATGGCAAAGTATAGATCAATAGGAATGGGCTAATTTAAGATAAAAGAAGTAGATAACAAGAAGCCTGCCACGGCCATACAGTTTACAAGTAATATAAGTGTCTGAGTGATTATTTTATACGTGGGTTGTGGGACTGCGGGGGCTTGGTGGGACCTGGAGAGAAGCTCTCCAGCTACACTCTAACATATTTTCAGGCTTGACTTCCAGTTTAAGATGCAGCTTTGGGCCCCCTCTGGACCACGGTTCTGTGTGCTAACCCTGGGGAAACACTTCTCAGATGACTCCACCCCAGTGATGCTTGTCTCATATTAATCACAAGATTTTTCAGCCCTACCTAACAAGCATCACACGTAAACAAGTGTGACAGTAAAACAAAGGTTTCATTTCAGTGGTGCTGGACTCTTGTTAATCACAGCTGATTTTTCAGCCACAGCTGGGAATGAGAAACCACAGCTTCTTAATTCAAATATATCACATGAATGGACCATGAATAGAATTTTTGAGGAACTATCAAACTTCCATCTGACATTTGACAAACTATGCTTCTTTCATCTAATTTGTCTCAAATTATCTCCCAAGCTTCCAAAGAAGAGCCAGTTAAGCTGAATACTCAAATGGCTTTTACATCCCAAAACCTCAAGTTCTCCACCTTCCTCCCACAAGAGTCTATGCCAAAAGCAACATGGTCAGGTCCATTGCAGAAACAACTCCACTCTTCTGGTACCAATTTCTGTTCTTATTTACTTTATGTTGTTGTGATAAACACCACAACCAAAAGAAACTTGAGAAAGAAAGGGTTTGTTTAGTTTACAGGTTGTAATCTATCATCACGGGTTATAATCTACATCAACCCAGGACAGGAATCAGGAGGCAGGAATGGAATTAAAGACTGTGAAAGAATCCTTATTACTGGTTTGCATCCCCTGGCTTTCTCTGCTTGCTTTCTTATACAGCCCAGTCCCACCTGCCCAGGCACAACATCACCAACAATGGTCTGGGCTATTCTACATCAATCATCAATGAAGAAAATGTCCTACAGGCATTCCCACAGACCAGTCTGATGGAGAGAAATCCTCAACTGTAGTTCTTTTGCAGGTGACTCTAGCTTGTTTCAAGCTGACAAAAATTAACCAACACAAGCCACAACCACTTTCAGCAGAGTTTCCATAATCAAACACACAGATGGGATGTATTTAGGGGCAACTGTTTGGGTGCCACTAACACCTGATCTTGGGGGACAAAGATGGCAGCTCTGAGGCTAACAGATCAGCATGAGGAATCAGCACCCAGTGGAGTAATCTCCTGTCAGCAATATCACGCAGTAGATTCTAAGAAGGGGTGTCTCAAACACAAAGCTTAGGAAAAGAAGAGGGCAGTAGGCTTAGATGCGTGTTAAGCTGGGAGACCTAGCTTACCATCAGAGATCAGGTGGCTCACTTAGCATGTATGGTCTTGCAAACCTCTCTTTGGTCCCAGATCCTCCTGCTGTGCCTTAGAAGCAGTTGGGGTTCACCAAGACTACACACAAAAACTAATACAATGTGATAACATTTCCCTTATTCCCTGAGAGAGAGAGAGAGAGAGAGAGAGAGAGAGAGAGAGAGAGAGAGAGAACCTTGGGAGGGCCTGGATCCTAATCCATCGGGCCCTGACTGTCTCTGCCAAAGGGCTTTTAAAGGAATGCCAAGGGGTGGAGCAAAAGACCTCCCCACAGCACAGCCAAGTGCAGACCAACTCAGACACCTGGTGACCATGCACATGGTCAAGCCATCCTCTAATGCAGCCCTGCTGTTAAAGCAAGCTCAGATCTAACTAGGAAACCTTTGTGGGCTTCCACATATAGATTCCCAGTTGGTAGAACTGTTTAGGAATGTGTGATGGTTTGGTTGTCAACTTGACTACATCTGGAATTAACTAAAACCCAAATGGCTGGGCACACCTGTGAGGGAGTTTTTTCTTAATTAAATCAATTGAAGTGGGAAGAGCCACTTCTAATCTGGATCTTTGAGATGGGAAGATGCACCTCTAATCTGGACCACACTTTCTGCTGGTAGACTACATAAAGGACATGGAGGAAGGAAGCTTGCTCTCTATGCCTGCTTGCTCTCACCCTCACTAGCAAGTCCATTCCTTCACTGGTGTTAGAGCCTACTTCTTTGGGATTCTGGCATATACTGAAGACTAGTTGAGACATCCAGCCTCACGGACTGAACAACTACTGGATTCCTGGACCTTCTGTTGGTAGACAGCCATTGTTGGAGTAGCTGGACCACAGCCTGTAAGCCATTCTAATAAATCCTCTCTCTGTCTCTCTCTGTCTCTCTCTCTGTCTCTCTCTGTCTCTCTCTGTCTCTGTCTGTCTGTCTGTCTCTGTCTCTCTCTCTCTCTCTCTATATATATATATATGTGTGTGTGTGTGTGTGTGTGTGTGTGTGTGTGTGTGTGTGTGTGTGTATTCTGTAAACTCAGTTCCTCCAGAGAGGACCCCAACCAATACAGAAGGATTAGGAGGTGTGTCTTGTTGGAGAAGGTGTATCACTGGGGATTAGCTTTGAGGTTTCAAAAGCCCATGCCAGGCCCAGTCTTCTCTCTGCCATATACTTGTGGATCAGATGTAAGCTCTTAGCTACTGCTCCACACCATGCCTGCCTGCCTCCTGCTATGCACCCCACCATGGTTGTCATTGACTCGCTCCGAAACTGTAAGGAACCTCCCAATTAAACGCTTTCTTTTATAAATTACCTTGGTCATACTGTCTCATCACAGCAATAAAATAGTAACTAAGGCAAGTGCTAACCTAGCATAGGTGAGGCCCTGGACTTAAAAAATCCCAAATACCACACACACATACACATACAAACATACACACACACACACACACACACACACACACCCCAATCTGAATTATCATTACCTGACCACAAAGTTAACAGAACATAGTTTCATAATAAAGAGGGCTCCCAGTACTTCCCTCCACTTTCTCCTATTGCTCTTCCTATGAAATGAATAAAATGCATTTCTATATTCAGATTATCCAGTGTCCACCACTGTGGATAGTTAAACTGAATCAAAGCCACCATCATGTGCCTCAATTGGAAAAGACAGGCCCATGGGTAGAAAAATGTATTGCTTAGAATTAAAACTCAAGGTCATATGCTAATGGTATTTGAAGTTGGGGCTAATTCCTTCCCCTCTCAGCACTCCGCTCCATTACCCCTTTGCCTACACCTCCCATTTCAGCTACCTCTGGCAGCCAGCCTTGGAAGATGCTATGGGTTTACCAAAAGGATAGCCAATTTTGGCTAGCTAACCCCAGGAAGAGCTTTAGGTTCCTAGCTGGCTCTCCAATTTGGAACCACACACTTCATCAGACTTGCCACTACATGACAGAGACAAATTGGCTCAGAGGCAAGGTGGTGGTAAAGGAAAGACATCATTAGTGTGAGATAGCGCTGCTGGAGAAAGCAACCATAGACACATTGATTCAAGATAGTTTATGACATGGATCATCACAGACCAGTGAGGGATTCTGGGGAAAAATGACATGATTTTCTAAGCACAAGATGTTTTTCAATTCAGCAAATTTCAAGAACAAAGATCATTACTTCCTAAGTTTATTCTTCTGACTGACGTGGTTGCACAAAGATCATTACTTCCTAAGTTTATTCTTCTGACTGACGTGGTTGCGTAAGTGCAGTTTGTGCCATATTATAAAATTAATAGGTGAAGGCAGTGGATCTCAACCTTCCTAGTTCTGAGACCCTTTAATACAGTTCCTCATGTTGTGGTGACCCCCTACAACCATAAAATTATTTTCATTGCTACTTCATGAATGCAATTTTGCTACCATTATGAATCAAAGGTAAGTATCTGTGTTTTATGATGGTTTTAGGTGATCCCTGCGAAAGGGTCCTGTAACTCCCAAAGTGGATGAGACCAACAGGTTAAGAACCACTGCACTACAAGGATGGCTGCCCTGAGCTCTGTTTGCTAATCACCAAATGGGTAGTAATAAAAGTTATTGTGGATATAGAGGGTCAGGTGAGGCTAAATGAATAGGTAAGTAGAAGATCAGTTAGCAAAGCTCATTTTCCAAACCATATTGAAAAATAGCATGGCATTCTACTGAAGACTTGAATACACACTGACCATACAATTCAATCAATCTATGCATAAGTGTCTTCCAAGGCCAAGTAAAAGCATACATCAAGAAATCTTGAGAATGGATTTGCATAAAACCTTGATTTAAAGATTTAAAGCAGCCACAGATTAGAAACTTCCAAATGTCCATCAGAGGCTGAGCACATGAACAAGCTGCTGGGTAACTAAGCAGGAAAACACTAGACAGCAAAGAAAGCAGACAGAACCTTGGCTAAGGCAGCAAAATAAGAGAATCTCAAAAGGAATTGCTATTAGGATTGAAAGAAGCCAGATGCTTCAAAAGGTCCATACCGTGGGATGTGTGTCTCTGTGAGGATTTGACAATCAGCATTTGTGCACAATTCCAGAAAATACAAAGAAGCCCTCATTTCCCGAAAGCGTATCTGTGTTTGCCTAGACACAGGGAAAAGAGTGTCAGGGTGAGGGAGAGGGAAGCATTGCTAAGGGCTTGGGAACATGTTCTTAGTTGCAGTGAACATTCTAGGTGTCACTTGTCGAACCTACCCAGTGGCATATTTTGTTGTGTATCAGAAATATCTCAATACAGCCTCAAAAAGTCAAGGGAAGAAAAACCACCTAGAAACTCACAAAACAATGGGGAAACAGGAAGTCACTGGACTTGTCTGCCATTGCTGTCTCTGAAAAAAAGAAAGAGGGACTGAGGGCTGCAACACCATCAGAAGAAACTACGTTAGAAATGGTACAAACAGGAGGCAAGATGAGAAAACCACAGCTCTGGGAAGTGAATGAACTCCAAGCAAAAACTATATGAAAGGCTCACAAAGAGAAAGTGGCTTCCAAATGAGAAATACAGACAGGCTACTACTAAAGGTGTGTGTGTGTGGAATCTTGATTACTTTTCTACTTCAGTGAGAAAACACCATGACCAAGGCACTTATGCAAGAGTTTACAAGAGTTTGCTTGCAGTTTCAGAGGATTAATCCATGACTATCATGGTGGGGAGCATGGCAGCAGGCAGGCAGGCACGGTGTTGGAGCAGTAGCTGGGAGCTGGGATCTTGATCCATAAGCAAGAGGCATGGAAAGGGCCAACTGGGGATTTGTATGGGCAGGAAGAGCAGCACAACACTACAGCTCCCTGTGTTCTCTGTAACCCAGAATATCTGGGTTCTGGGGGGCTGGTAATCATTAACTGCCTGTGCAGCTGTGGCCTTTGTAGTGACAGCATGCATTCCTACAGAGCAGAAGAACATGGTCTCCACCACCAGCAGTGAAACAAGAATGCCTTGTGTTGAATCATATCCCAGATTCTGCACTCAGGTCAGTGCTTGAATAACAACACGGTACCAAAATGTTGTCAAAAGTAAAGCAGAGATGCTGTGAACACCAGTTCCACAGGCGGTTGGTTACAGGCTGAATATTTAATGATATTAGTCTGCCTGCCTTTTGAGGACTTGCATGCATAGGAGACAGATACAGAAAGTGTATTTGGTGATTGCTGCATTGAGTCCAAATTAAACTCACCTTTCAGAAGATCCCGGGACAAAGAAAAGGATAAGATACACACTCCCTAGAGAGTTCTATCATTCTGTACCTCCTATCATTCTGCCTTCTGGATGGTACAGGTAGAGAGGAGGGGAAAGGCTCCTCATCTGGACTGACTGAGGCCTCACCACACTGTGGGACAGTCAAGGATCTGTCTGTTAGGCAGACCCGAACATGAAATGAACAACTTACAGTACTCACATTTGGTAAGCCATGAACTGTCACTTCATAGTCTTAGACATCGGTGATATTGTTGCAAGGATGACATGGCAGCATCAAAAGGCACCCCGTGCATTTGTACCGCAGCAGCCAAGCATTACCTTTTGTGAAGTGTGTCCAGATGTGTCCCAGTGAGATTCTGAAAGAGAAGACAGAAAACATTCCTGACCCATACACATTCTTTTGAGCACCTGGGTGGCTCACACCTGTTGGGTGCTTTGCTTGAGAACAAAAGCACCAGGCTTTCATATGCTCATTTGCAAAAGCCTGGGACACCTGGGGGTGGGGGTGGGAAATCAGTGGATCCTAAAGTTGCTCTGGTTGGGAAAAGGTCCACAGAGGGGCTTAGCTAAGTGAGTTCAGGCCAGAGAAACAGGCAGTGGCCTGGAGTGAAATGTGGCCTTAACCAAGGACTGAAGCCAGGAGGTCAGACTCTCTCTGTGCTGACACTTTGATCCTGGTCAGAGAGAAAGTTCCAGGCATCCCGGGTTGCCAGAAAGAAAAGTCACTAGCTTTGAAAACCAGATGAACAAGACATCCTCAGGACAGAGGGAGATGAGATTAATAAACAGTCTATTGTATTGGGCATTGAATGCATGCCAGGCATTGGTGAAAAACATTGGCCGTACATGACCACTTTTCATGCTCATAAATCTCTCTTTGTACAGCCCAGGACTGCAAAGGTAAGGAAAAGAAGAGAACATACAGTAACATGTCCAAGGTAAGCACCTCTCCTAAGCCATGGCCTTTGCTGCATCTTAGGTACACTGTTATGTGATCACTCCTATAACTGCCTGTGGTTATGGCAGGCCGGCCCAGGGACACCTGGAAGCATGTGATGGAAGGTGAATTGGTTCCCCGAGAAAAAAGAATACGGGGGAAGCTGTGACAAAACCCTCAGTCCTGATCACTTTTCGCTGTTGGTTTCAAAGCAGGGTTTGGGCAAAGGGACCGTCCTGAAGGAAACTGCCAGGATCCTTCTGGAGAGTTTCCAAAATTCCAACTTCAGGAAGGAACTCAAGTGCACAGTGGTTACGTCTTAGCCTCTAAGATCCTGCCGCCAAGTCAGCTTTGATCCCAGGTCCATCTTCTCCATGCCCTCAGGTAGCAGGTGGTCAGCAGTGCATTAGAGCTGCCAGAACGACATGCTTCTTCATATCTTCTGCCCACCCCGAGGCTGAATGTCATCCTTTTGTGACCCTGGCTGCTCAGGCAGGACCAACACCAAAGAGTCAAAGGGGTTTTCAACCTCATGGAGGGGGTAGAGTGGGGAAGACAGAGAAAACAAGAGAGGAGGGTGAGAAAGAGGAAGAGAATTAGGATGATTAGATAGTGATAGACCAAGATCTTACTTCTCACTATAGACACACCCAGAAGAGACCCAGGGTCCACTCTATGAAACAAGGCACAGGGAATTGAATCCAGTTCCTCTGGAACATCAGTCAGTGCTCTTAACCACTGAGCCACCCCCAGACTCAGAAAGACAAACATGGTGTGTACTCACTCTTAAGTGGATACTAGATACATAAAGCAAAGGGTAATCAGACTACAACCCACAGCTCCGGGGAAGCTAGGAAACAAGGAGGACCCTAAGAGGGACACGTGGATCACCTTGGGAAGGGGAAGGGGAAACAGAGAAGATCTCTATGAGTAAACTGGGGATGGGGGGACAATAGAGGAGAGGCGATGGGGGATGAGAACATGAGGGAACAGGATAGTCAAGCTGGGGGAGGGATGGAGTGGAAGAGCAATGGAAGAGATACCTTGAGAGACGGAGATATTATGGGGTAATGGAGAAACCTGGTGCTAGGGAAAAATCCCAGGAATCCACAAGGATGACCCCACATTAGACTACTAGCAATAGTGGTGAGGGTCTGAGAACTGGCCTACCCCGGTAATCAGATTGGTGAATGCCCTAACTGTCATCATAGAGCCTTCATCCACTAACTGATGGAAGGAGATGCAGAGATCCACAACCAAGCACCAGGCTGAGTTCCATGAGTACAGCTGAAGAGAGGGAAGAGGGATTTTATGAGCAAGGTGCATCAAGATCATGATAGGGAAACCTACAGCGACAACTGAACCAAGCTCATAGGAACTCATGAACTTTAGACAGATAGCTGGGGAACCTGAATGGGACTGGACTAGACCCTCTGCATATGGGAGACAGTTGTGTAGCTGGGTCTGTTTGAGGGGTCCCTGGCAGTGATGATCAGGTACATGATCTGGCTTTCTGGATCCCATTACCTATGGTAGGTAGGACACCTTGCTAAGCCTTGATGGCAGGGGAAAGAGGCTTGGTCCTGCCTCAACTGAATGTACCAGGCGTAGCTGTCCCTCCCCTCATTGGAAAATCCTATAGGAGAACTTACCCTTTTGGAGGAGGGAAGGAGGGATGGGCCAGGGTGGGCTAGGTGGGGCGGCGAGCATGAGCAGGGATGAGACAGGGA
The DNA here is from genome assembly GCF_949786415.1 of Peromyscus eremicus. Taxonomy (NCBI): domain Eukaryota; kingdom Metazoa; phylum Chordata; class Mammalia; order Rodentia; family Cricetidae; genus Peromyscus; species Peromyscus eremicus. The sequence goes on along the minus strand of NC_081439.1, from coordinate 57,536,349 downwards.
TCTGTGGTTGGTATGTAAAATGAGTAAAATAAATAAAATAAATACAGCACAGGAGAATGAATTGCAAAGAGTCACACAGGGGGTAGTAATTTGATTGTTTATCCATTGTCTTTTGTCATCTCACAGGACCAAAACATTTGGACTGAAAAACAAAGTGTTTTTGTTGTTGTGGATCTTTTCTGAATGACAGGTGCCTGAGCATGTGTTCTGAGACTAGTTTAACTTTAACAATCGAACTTTAAAAAGTTGTCTACTATTTCAGGAAGGAGGGAGCCCTCAGGAAGAGCAGGGCTCCCAGCCGAGAGCAGTGTCATGGGATTCTCTCAGAGCTCAAGTTGGCCAGGGTATTGAGAGGACAGAAGGGGGTCTTTTGGCAAGGGCTCATCATAGTTCAGCCTTGCCAAGAAGTTTGCACTGAGTCAAAGTGCAACAGGCAGCCATTCTGACCATTTAAGGCCAGGCCAAAAATGTAGTAATTCACCTTACAGATGAATCTGGCCACCGAGTCCAGCTGGGAATTTGGAGGAAAGGAGTGACCTGTTAGAAGACCATGGTGGGAATGCAGGGAACACAACGGCAGTAGAGTTTAAGAGTTCCCCTGGCATTTGATAGTCGGTGGCCACAGAAACCGCCTAGACACGGCATGGTGTCTCCAGGTACATATGGAGAGGGAGGATATGGCGATGCCTCTCCAACACTGTTTCATCTTCATCCTTGGACCAATGCTCACTATCCATTATCCTTTGGAGAAGACTGATGGGGGAGTCACAAAGAAGAGGAAGGCACAGTGTTGTGGACTGACCCATCACTCACAAATAGTGTCTGGCACTTCTGAGGTTTGGTCAGTGACTCCCTTTAAGGCACTAGTGCATACTGTCTCCTTTACCTTAAAATTCCTTGGGAATCCATGCCTTAGCCCACAGACTCTGCTTCAGTCTGGAACAACATACTGCAGTCTCATGGGGGAAAGACTGTCAGGTGGCAGGCCCATAGCAAATTGGCTCCCTGCTTATCTTTGCACCCTCCACATCAGCAAAACTGCCCACACACAGCATTCAGAGAGAAATGAGTCAGTGTGACTCTGGGCACTGCCTAGACTTAGGGATCTTCCTGCTTCCCCACACCACTGTGAACAAGACCAGACCTTGATGGGGAGAGCTGCTCACCTCTGTACCCTCCTCCCTAGTTCCTTCCTTCTTCCCCCTGTTACACTAAGTTCCAGGCTCCATGGATGGATGGCTCCATGGATGGCAGGCTCCATGCAGGTCCCAGTAGCACCGGAGGCTTCTGCCATAGTGACGTGGTGCATTACAGCTCTGTCTGCTAGGCAGGTTTTCCATGCAAGACTGGCAGCTCATTATCTTCAGAGAAGCCTTCCCTGGGCTCCATGGTGCTCCTCTGCAGCCTCCTGGACCCTAGAGGAGTGTGCCACCAATCATCTCCTTCATGGCTCTGAGAGTTTTGCCTCTTCCTTCATCACATTTCATGTTTTCTGACAAGTCTATCGTCACGTTCTCGGTGGAAAATAATTTTGCTGAGTACAGGGACAACCTGGTTGGGGAGGGCTATCCAACGTGGCTCTCCAGGAATACTTGTGAATCATGAAATGAGGGGCATCAGTGGCACCTCCTCCCATTTGAAAGACCTGTCCTCCCTCCAGGGACACTGCACGGGACTCTTTGTCTTTACCCGTCACAGTGCTTAGTATTCTGAACACTTCTGGTTACAGGTGGGATGAACACTCAAGAAGTGTAGAAATGGATGTGGAACTTTATGGAGGCTGCAGAGAAAGGACTTGGACAGAGTCTCTAGCTGTGGTCCTAGAAACTGTACCGTTCTCCTTACTGTGGATGGGGATCTTAAGTAGTCACTGTCCTGGTCTCCTTACTGTGGATGGGGATCTTTTTTTTTTTTTTTTTTTTTTTTTTTTTGGTTTTTCGAGACAGGGTTTCTGTGTGAAGCTTTGCGCCTTTCCTGGAACTCGCTTTGGAGACCAGGCTGGCCTCGAACTCACAGAGATCCACCTGGCTCTGCCTCCCGAGTGCTGGGATTAAAGGCGTGCGCCACCACCGCCCGGCTGGATGGGGATCTTAAGTAGTCACTGTACAGGTCTCCTTACTGTGGATGGGGATCTTAAGTAGTCACTGTCCCGGTCTCCTTACTGTGGTTGGGGATCTTAAGTAGTCACTGTCCTGGTCTCCTTACTGTGGATGGGGATCTTAAGTAGTCACTGTCCTGGTCTCCTTACTGTGGTTGGGGATCTTAAGTAGTCACTGTCCCGGTCTCCTTACAGTGGATGGGGATCTTAAGTAGTCACTGTACGGGTCTCCTTACTGTGGATGGGGATCTTAAGTAGTCACTGTACAGGTCTCCTTACAGTGGATGGGGATCTTAAGTAGTCACTGTACAGGTCTCCTTACAGTGGATGGGGATCTTAAGTAGTCCCTGTACGGGTCTCCTTACTGTGGTTGGGGATCTTAAGTAGTCACTGTCCCGGTCTCCTTACTGTGGTTGGGGATCTTAAGTAGTCACTGTCCTGGTCTCCTTACAGTGGATGGGGATCTTAAGTAGTCACTGTACAGGTCTCCTTACTGTGGATGGGGATCTTAAGTAGTCACTGTACAGGTCTCCTTACAGTGGATGGGGATCTTAAGTAGTCCCTGTACGGGTCTCCTTACTGTGGATGGGGATCTTAAGTAGTCACTGTACAGGTCTCCTTACAGTGGATGGGGATCTTAAGTAGTCACTGTACAGGTCTCCTTACAGTGGATGGGGATCTTAAGTAGTCCCTGTACGGGTCTCCTTACTGTGGATGGGGATCTTAAGTAGTCACTGTACAGGTCTTCTTACAGTGGATGGGGATCTTAAGTAGTCACTGTACAGGTCTCCTTACTGTGGATGGGGATCTTAAGTAGTCACTGTACAGGTCTCCTTACTGTGGTTGGGGATCTTAAGTAGTCACTGTCCCGGTCTCCTTACTGTGGTTGGGGATCTTAAGTAGTCACTGTCCTGGTCTCCTTACAGTGGATGGGGATCTTAAGTAGTCACTGTACAGGTCTCCTTACTGTGGATGGGGATCTTAAGTAGTCACTGTACAGGTCTCCTTACAGTGGATGGGGATCTTAAGTAGTCCCTGTACGGGTCTCCTTACTGTGGATGGGGATCTTAAGTAGTCACTGTACAGGTCTCCTTACAGTGGATGGGGATCTTAAGTAGTCACTGTACAGGTCTCCTTACAGTGGATGGGGATCTTAAGTAGTCCCTGTACGGGTCTCCTTACTGTGGATGGGGATCTTAAGTAGTCACTGTACAGGTCTCCTTACAGTGGATGGGGATCTTAAGTAGTCACTGTACGGGTCTCCTTACTGTGGATGGGGATCTTAAGTAGTCACTGTACAGGTCTCCTTACTGTGGTTGGAGATCTTAAGGACTGTCTCTGAGACAGATTTGCAGACTCTGGTGATATTCCTCTGCAGCCATTTCTCCAGCCATGGCACTGACTTGTGTGGGTCAGTGATCTACAAAGGCAGAGTAGGAGCTTGTGGAACCTGGCCCTGTGGTTGTCCTCCAATTGCTGTTCCTTCTCATAGGTCTCCTGCTCCCATGAAGAGAAGATCCTCTCCCATGGCCACATCACACTGTCTTATCATCAAGCCCCACCCAGCAATCATGGCTTTACCCATGCTGCCCATCTTGGATAGACACCTGAAAAGGTGAAGCAAGGCTCATCTGTCCCTTCTGCCCGCCAGCATCCCGTACCAGACCGAGGGATGCCCAAGCCCTAGGTTCCTACCCCTTGCCTCTGCTGGTACAAGCTCTGCTATGTGCAGAG